>NW_020837946.1:27529616-27612255 GCF_003676395.1 Aethalodelphis obliquidens | reverse complement strand
AAAGAAAGAAAGAAAGAAAGAAAGAAAGAAAGAAAGAAAGAAAGAAAAAGAAAGAAGGAAAGAAAAAGAAAGAAAGAAAAAGGGAAAGAGAGGGAGAGAGGGAGGGAGGGAGAAAGGAAGAAAGAAACTGAAAGAAAGACTAGTGAGGAAAGGAAGAAGGTTATAATCATTTGAGATTACTGGGGCATTAATGATTCTTAGAAAAAGAGGGATATTTGAGAAATAAAGAAGAAGCCTGATTTGGCTGTTTCTTGGATAAAAAATGCAAAGAAACAAAACCTAACTAGAAAATGATGTGCTTGGGTCATAGACTAGCTCTTTATTGCTGCAAAATGAATTACCACAAACTTAGTGGCTTTAAAACAACACACTGGCTATTTCATGGTTTCTGTTTGTCAGAAATCTGGGCGTGGCTTAGCTGGGTCCTCAGCCTCTGGGTCTCTTTACAAGGATATAATTGGGATGTCAGTTGGTTGGACTGGGGAAAAATCCACTCTTAAGCTCACGTGGTTGTTGACAGGATTTATGTTCTTGCTGGGTTGGTCAGATGCCACCTCTCCTTGCCACATGGGCCTCTCAGTAGAGCAGCTCACAACTTGCTTCACTGAATCAAACAAGGGAGAGAGTCTGCTACTAAAATGTATGTCACACTCTCGGACAACATAGTCACAGAAGCGGCATCCCACCATCTTGGCCATAACTGATTGGTTAGAAGTAAGTCCCAAGTCCTGCCCACACTCAAGCAGAGAGGATTAACAAGGATGTAAATACCAGAAGGTTGGGAATCATTAGGGGCCATGTTAAAGTCAATCCATTGTATTGGAGACTGGGATTCCTCTAAATACACAAGAAAATGTGTATGAAGAAGCAGTTAAAGGAAATAAAGTCACATTGCTTAGTTTGTAAACAAACAAACAAACAAACCTACAACTATAGATAATTTGAGACAGAATAGTTGACAGAGAATATTTAGGGAAGGCAATAGGTATTGACCACATGTAGCTCATAAGAAAATATGAAATGATAAATGAAGATCCAAGTGTAAGAAGAGACCAGTGAGTAGTTGGTTCTAAAATGAACAGAACAAGCCAAAATGCTGCCTGTGAAAGTAAAGACAGTTATTGAGGATGGAGGTGGTACCTCTTTAAGTCTCAAACGTAGAAGTTAAAGAAGACTTAGGACAGAGAAAAAAAAAAAAGGCATTTTACAATTCTATGAAAATAGTATCCTTTAAGCAAGAAGAGTGGAAATGAGATTAAAGAGACTTAGGGGATAGTAATCATGGGAAGTGAGAATAAACTACCTGATTTAGTATAGAAGTGACAGGAAGAAGAGGGAGAGGAAAAAAAAACTAGCAGAAGCAGTGGATCCAAAGAGATGGGGGAACGTCAGCCCCTGGTAGCTCTGCTAAATAAGCTTTATGTTTTCCAGCAAGCTGTCTCTATGGAAAGGCACTCTACATTGACTAATTAAAAGGCTTGCCATTCTCTTCCAGGAAACTCGCCAAATCAACACTGGTGCTGGTGCTGGTCTTTGGAGTGCATTACATTGTGTTCGTGTGCCTGCCCCACTCCTTTGCTGGGCTTGGGTGGGAGATCCGGATGCACTGTGAGCTCTTTTTCAACTCCTTTCAGGTAGAGAGTGCTACTAGTAATTTGATTCCTGTATTTTGCTTTTTTCCTTCCTCTGCCCCTCCCTCTGGCTTTCACGCACCTGTCTCCCAAGGGCCAGGAAAGGGGCTATTTTCTGGCACCTGCGCATTTCTGTCCTGCAGCGGTCAGTCAGGTTAACCTCCGACCACAGCAGGAGCTGTTTCTCACAGACAAGCTTGGGCTATGAGACAAGAAAGCACATTGTTGTAAAATACGTGACACCTACAAAGCAGGAATCTGTGTGTGTGTGTGTGTGTGTGTGTGTGTGTGCGCGCGCGTGTGCGTGTGCGTGTGTGTGTGTGTGTGTGTGTGTGTGTGTATGGAAAGTCAATGAAAGCAAAAGAAGGGATAGGCAGGGGAGAGGAAAAAAGAGAAAGGGAGACAAGTAAGAGGAAGAGGTTGCTTCCTTATATTTGATCTCATTTGAAAGCATGATACCATTTCCCTCACGTGGAGGCTACAGGCGCCTCCTAACTCTTCCTCCTGCTACTCCTTTGCTGCCACCTCCTGCCTTCAACTAGTCTCCATACAATAGTCTGAAGAATCTTAAAAATAAATCTGATAGGGCTTCCCTGGTGGCGCCGTGGTTGAGAGTCCGCCTGCCGATGCAGGGGACACGGATTCGTGCCCTGGTCTGGGAAGATCCCACATGCCGCGGAGCGGCTGGGCCCGTGAGCCATGGCCGCTGGGCCTGCGCGTCCGGAGCCTGTGCTCCGCAACGGGAGAGGCCACAACAGTGAGAGGCCCGCCTACCACAAAAAAATAAAAAATAAAATAAAAATAAAAAAATAAATCTGATAATGTCACTAAACTGCTGAACATATCCAGAGGCTTCTCATTCCAGTCAGAATAAAATCCAAACGCAGCTTCCTGGTGTGCACAGCCCTCCCTGGCGGGGAGCCTGCCCGGCTGTGACCTCACCTCACACCATGCTCCCTGATGCCCACTAAGTTTGAGCCACACTAGCTCTTCCACAATTTCTGTACCTCAAGTTCATTTCTGCCTCAGGGGTTTGTACTTGCTGTTTCCTTTGCCTGGAATGCTCTTCCCTCTAATATTCACATGGCCTGGCTTCTTCTTCTCACTCAAACCAGCTTAAATGTCTCCCCCTCAGGGAGGTCTTCATTGAGTTCCCCCTTTGATAGATCTTCTCCATCTTCTTTTTCAATACCACTTGTTTTGCCTGCATGGCCTTTATCTTATCATCTTACATTTTTCTCCTGTGGCTATTTGTTTATATTTTAATTAATTCATTTATTTTTACTGTGTTGGGTCTTCGTTTCTGTGCGAGGGCTTTCTCTAGTTGTGGCAAGCAGGGGCCACTCTTCATCGCGGTGCGCGGGCCTCTCACTATCACGGCCTCTCTTGTTGCCGAGCACAGGCTCCAGACGCGCAGGCTCAGTAGTTGTGGCTCACAGGCCAGTTGCTCCGCGGCATGTGAGATCCTCCCAGACCAGGGCTCGAACCCGTGTCCCCTGCATTAGCAGGCAGACTCCCAACCACTGCTCCACCAGGGAAGCCCCTATTTGTTTATATTTTATCCATCCGTATTTCCTACTAGGATGTAAGCCCTAAGAGAACAGGGACTTTGTCTGTCTTGATTAAGTTGTTTATCCCTGTCATGCTGAGCATTTCACACTGTATAAACTCAATAAATATTTTTGAACGAGTGAAAAAAAAGTTTCTGTGTGTTTTCACCTGATAAGACCCTATGTCTGTAGTTTCCAGCATTCACAGTGTAAAAATTTCACTTACTGACTGGGGGATGTTCTGTGGTCCTGGGGTGGCAACACATGAAACAAATGTAACAAAAACCAGTTCTTCATGTATCTTGGCGTGTTTTATTTAGTTATTTGGTTCAGTTCATACCAAGGAAAGATCTCAGACAAATTTCATGTATATTTAAGGATTTCGAAATATTAGGAGAGATAATTTGCATAATTTTCTGGAGGAATCATTAAAAAAGAACCCAGTTTTTCAACTTACGCATTGTGGCACAAGACACTTTAGTGCTGTGATCTTTATAATTAAAATTAGTTAATTAAAACATTCTATTTTCTCCTCCAGGGTTTCTTTGTGTCTATCATCTACTGCTACTGCAATGGAGAGGTAAGTTTGAAGGAACCTCATACCTCCTGCAGGTCTAGCTCCGAGTAAGCTCATAAATGGCCATCGCAATGTGACCGGAATCTCTTTAGAATCCTCAGGGGTTACAGGACAAAGAGGACACAGAGAAGGGAGATATTTTAATCATAAATTATTTTGAGAAAGGAAGAATTCATGTAAATAAGCCAAGGTCTTCCTCTTCCAGCACTTTTCAATGTCAATTCAGTTGCAACCCTTGATATCAAAAACCCAACTTAACTGGAATGCAGATTGATACTTGGAAGGACCGTGAACTTCATATTCCAGTCAATGCTTCAACTTATATTTTATTTCAAGTTCTATAAGAAACTCAAATATAACTTTCCCTGGGAATAATCCTTTAGAACATTTTGACATTTTTTAAACTACAAGATGGTGATGGGACAATTTCAGTTCATTTAGGAGTTGGCTGGAGAGAAAGAATGGTACCGATCTTTTAGATGACATCAGCTTACCAGGTTTCCACTGCTTCCAATGGAACTTTCAAAAAGCTCCCTTCTGGAAAGTTGCAATAGCAAAATTGAATCTTCAGCAGCAAGAATGGAAACAAGAGCCCTACCCTACAACGAATGCCCTTGCAGCACCCACTTTTCACCATCCAATCCTTTTCTCAATTTCCCTCCTTCAGTATGCCCATGCAGAAGCGATGGTGTTACAGTTACATTTCCAGCTGAGTACCTTACATGCCCTTCCACAGCCTTAGCTGGCACTATTTATCCCATTTTGTCCTCCAACCCCATGTCCTCTTTTCCTCTCCCATGAGTCCGATATATGTATTGGCTGCATTTCAATATGTACTACAGTACTGCACCATCTGGGGTTGGTTGAATCCACCAATGCAGAACCCCAGATATAGAAGGCCAATTGTGAAGTCATAGGGGATTTCAGGCCTGTGTTCTTCAAGGGTCAACTGTATATATAAAGTCCCTGGCGCACAGTGGAACCTTAGTGATTATTACTATCATTGAAATCAGGCAGACGTCCATCTAACAAGGTTCCGGGATCTCTGATGGTTTCTGATGCACAATATGGTCCTTGCGGTTTAGGTTCAGTCTGAGGTGAAGAAGATGTGGAGTCGGTGGAATCTCTCTGTGGACTGGAAAAGGACGCCCCCATGCGGCGGCCACAGATACGGCTCCGTGCTCACTACCGTGACGCCCAGCACCAGCAGCCAGTCGCAGACGGCGGCCAGCACACGCATGGTGCTCATCTCCCGCAAAGCGGCCGAGACGGCCAGCCGGCAGCCCGACAACCACGTGACTTTACCCGGCTACGTCTGGAGTAACTCGGAGCAGGACTGCTTGCCACACTTGATCCATGCAGAGACCAAGGAAAGTGACAGGAGGCAGGGAGATGCGATTCCAATGGAGGAGTCGTCCACGCCATTAGAATTTAACCCAGACCCTGAAGGAAGCAAAGGAGAAACCGAGGATGCGCTGTGAATCAACATTTGTGTCTTGAAGGAGCTGATCCATCTGGCTGTGGCAGAGGAGCTTGGCTAGCGTCCCTCTGCTTGAGCCCCAGAGCTGAACAGTCAGGATTCAAGTGTTCACAGCCTTTTTAGGCTGTATGAATTGGCTCCTGTAAATACTAAAGCCACAAAAGGAGAACTGTCAGTGGAATAATTACCTTATTTTGGCATCACATTCTCTTCTGAATTGATGTGTAGTACCTGTAGTACTTGCTCTGTGATTGTTCATTTTTCTGCTACTTTTGGGTAGAACAAACCGTTTCAGTTGCTCGACTCTAGTTTTCTCTCATAAATATCACTCGAAATATGATAGAGATCATTTAGTATGTGTCATTTTCTTTTTAACAAATTAGTATTCTCTTTCTCACTTTAAGGGACCTCTATCATTGCATTCATTTAGCCTGTTCATCGGAGCAATTAGGATCTGAAAATACGTTGAAAGATGAAAGATCTCGGAACAAGTACACACTGGAAAATAAGCTGGCTGGACTTTGTTAAAATAATAACTGTGTGAGAAACTTGTTTCTAGGAATAAGGAAAATTACTCAAAAAAGGATACTGCACATATTCCTCTTTTTGAATGTCCCCTCTGTGACCAGCCAAATCTCAAGTCTTCACTCTTTTGTAAACCTTGACATGTCACAAGGTTTTCTTAGTCAGTGAGCTTGTGTCTGCAAGCTGATTTTGTTTATAATCATTTATAGTGATAGTCACACTGCTTCTATGTTTTTTTTCTTTGTTCTGTTACTCTATTCCAGATGGCATGTGGGATAAATTAAAAGTTTGTTTTAAAAATATATTTTGGGTCACTTTTTTAAATGTTCTCTTAGCACCTACCTTTGTTTTTGGGAATCAACCAAATGTCTCTTCTCCACATCTACAGAGATAAGCATGTAGCCCCAGAACTTCACTGAGCTTGAAATTTCAGTGTATTGCAGTATTGAAACATTTACTGAGTGCATGTTAGGTACCCAGCATCCTGCTAGGTTTTTACAAGCATTAAGTTATTTAATCCTCACCACAAAGTTATGGAGTAAGTCTTATCACCGTCCCCCTTTTTACAGATAACAGCGTGACTCACAGAGGTGGAATGACTTGCCCAAAGTCACACAGCTAGTGATTGAGAGAACACGGTTTCAGACACAGATCTGACTTTAAGTCCCATGTTCTTAGCCATATGCATACTGTTGCCAATGTATATATTGCCCATTCACAAAAAAATAAATGAATTCCTTCTGGGTAGAGAATGCTTTAGGAACTCTTACTGTAGTATGGTCTAGCCTCTGACCCTCATGAAGTTTCCACTCTAATGGGAGAGCCAAATACACATAGGAAATGAAAACATCACAGAGTAATGTGTTTTTAGGTGAAATGACACAGGTCAAGCTGGTCCATCTTACTTTGCTGAATGGTTTAAATATACAAATAGTGTTATGATGAAAAAGGTACTCTGATGTCTACATGCCCTCTTGAAAACTATTGCACTTTTCTCCCATGTTCATTCTTTCCTTCCTCCCCTGTGACAGACAGAGGTCATTTCCTTCCCATCCTGTTTACGAAGGTGCCATGGTGCATACTTAATTCATTTGATTCAATGCTATATTGAATGCACAGGTTTTGATAATGTTTGCAACCAATTAGACAGCTAGGACTGTAAGTTATACCTGTGCATTGATTTTATCAAGTAAAATATCGAGTACTTACCAAGGATTGTCATTGAACTAGTACTCTTTTTTTTGTAATTTTTATTCTTTTATTAAAGTGTGGTTGATTTACAATGTTTCAGGTGTGCAGCAAAGTGATTCAGTTATACATATACATATATATGTGTATATATATTTTCAGATTCTTTCCCATTATAGATCATTAGTATATTGTCACATATTAATGCTACCTCCCTGTTAGGAGAACCATCATGGGCTAAGCCAGAGATTAAGTTCAGTTCCATTGCTACTTTTGTGCAAGGCTTTATAAATCACTTACTTTTCTTTGTAGTTCAAGTTCTCTATCTTTAAAATGAAGATATCTGACTACCTTAGAGAAATGTTCAGGTGATAAGAGAAATCACATATTGAAAGCACTTTGTAAAATAAAAATTCCATACAAATACTGATACTTGGTTTAGGTTGTTTACTGTTTAAATTTCATTTTGCCCCATTGTATTATAAAAGGACTCATTGGTCATTGCAACATAATAATTATAAGAATATATATATTTTGATAATATGGAGAACATTCTAAGCCACCCCCAAATTCCAAGGCTAGACCACTATTTCTTTACAATAACAAGTAAGAATAAAGCCCTCAGACTCACCAAAGTTTAAGTGAGTCACCAAGTGACTCAAAGTTTAGTCATTCACAAATTGAGTGAACATTTACTTAGAGCCTATTATGTGACAGATACTATGCTATGTGCTAGGGACATAACAAAAAGTAAGGCGTAATCTACTCCTTCAAGGAACAAACAACCCCTCAGTTGCTAGGAGTCTTTATCTCAACTGTGTACACACATTTTTTCTTCTAGGTTTTGATAATGTTTGCATCCAATTAGACAGCTAGGACTGTAAGTTATACCTGTGCATTGATTTTATCAAGTAAAATATTGAGCACTTATCAAGGATTGCCATTAAACTAGTACTCTTTTTTTGTAATTTTTATTCTTTTATTAAAGTGTGGTTGATTTACAATGTTTCAGGTGTGCAGCAAAGTGATTCAGTTATACATATACATATATATGTGTATATATATTTTCAGATTCTTTTCCATTATAGGTCATTGCAAGATATTGAATATACCTCCCTGTGTTATACAGTAGGTCCTTGTTGTTTATCTATTTTATATGTAGTAGGCTGTATCTGTTAATCCCAAATTCCTAATTTATCCCTCCACCACTTTCCCCTTTGGTAACCATAAGTTTGCTTTCTATGTCTGTGAGTCTATTTCTGTTTTGTAAATAAGTTCATTTGTCTCATTTTTTTTTAGATTCCACATACAAGCAATACCATAAGATATTTGTCTTTCTCTGACTTTTACTTCACTTAGTATGATAATCTCTAGGACCATCTATGTTGCTGCAAATGGCATTATTTCATTCATTTTTTATGGCTGAGTAATGTTCCATTGTGTGTGTATGTGTGTGTGTGTGTGTGTGTACACACACACACACATATATATATATGACATTTTCTTTATCCATTCATCTGTTGATGGACATTTAAGTTGCTTCCATGTCTTTGCTATTGTAAATAGTGCTGCAATGAACATTGGGGTGCATGTATCTTTTCGAGTTAAGAGTTTTCTCCAGATATATGTCCAGGAGTGGGATTGCTGGATCATATGGTAACTCTATTTTTAGTTTTTTAAGGAAACTCCATACTGTTTTCCATAGTGGCTGCACCAATTTACATTCCCACCAATAGTGTAGCAGGGTTCCCTTTTCTCCACACCCCCTCCAGCATTTATTATTTGTAGACTTTTTAATGTTGGCCATTCTGACTGGTGTGACGTGATGCTGCATTGCAGTTTGATTGCATTTCTGTAATAATTAGTGACACTGAGCATCTTTTCCTGTGCCTTTTGGCCACCTGTATGTCTTCTTTGGAGAACTGTCTATTTAGGTCTTCTGCCCATTTTTTGATTGTTTTTTTTTTTTCTTTTTGATATTGAGCTGTATAAGCTGTTTGTATATTTTGGAAATTAGTCCCTTGTTGGTTGTATCACTTGCAAATATTTTCTTCCATTCCACAGGTTGTCTTTTAATTTTTTTTATAGTGTCCTTTGCTGTGCAAAAGCTTTTAAGTTTAATTAGGTCCCATTTGTTTATTTTTGTTTTCATTACTCTAGGAGACATCCAAAATATATTGCTATGATTTATGTCAAAGAGTGTCCTGCCTATGTTTTCCTCTAGGAGTTTTATAGTATTCAGTCTTACATTTAGGTCTTTAATCCATTTTAAGTTTAGTTTTGTGTATGGTGTTAGAGAATGTTCTGGTTTCATTCTTTTACATGTAGCTGTCCAGTTTTCCCAGCACGACTTATTGAAGATTCTGTCTTTTCTCCATTGTATATTCTTGCCTTGTTTGTCATAAGTGACCATAGGTGTGTGGGTTTATTTCTGGGTTTTCTATCCTGTTCCATTGATCTCTGTGTCTGTTTTTGTGCCAGTACCATACTATTTTGATTACTGTAGCTTTGTAGTATAGTCTGAAGTCAGGGACCGTGATTCCTCCAGCTCTGTTCTTCTTAATTTTAAGATTGTTTTGGCTATTCGGGATCTTTTGTGTTTCCATATAAATTTTAAATTATTTTGTTCTAGTTCTGTGAAAAATGCCATTGGTAGTTTGATAGGGATTGCATTGAATCCATAGATTGTCTTGGGTAGTATGGACATTAGAACTCACTTTCTTACCAGCGATTATTTCATTTTAGAAAAGTAAATATTTATATGGTTGAGTTTATTCAAAAATCTGTGGAGGACAGTTTCATTTTTTCTAATGAGTTATTAAATATTTTAGTTCATTTTTTCTCTCTTTAGACCTGTTCTGCCTATGTCCTCCACTCTTGGACCCTCTCCCTAAGACACACAGGGAAGCAATTGCTCAGTAAATCTCTAACCTGCTCTTCCCAGAAGTTCTATGCTGAACAGATGGGCGGTTTAGAAATCGCATAGATAAACAATCAATATACATTGGCGTTGTTTTAAGAACTGAGCTCAGTATTTTCAGTATATTTTATCATATAATCTTCGTCACACACTATGATGCAGTTATCACCATTTCAAAAATGTCATGATAATCAGAAGTTAAATGATTTGCTCCAGATCAAAGTAGCTGAGTCAGGATTTGAACCCAGTTCAGTTTGACTCCAAGGCCCCTGATTGTTCTCTCACCCATGTGGCCCTTTTTTACTTTCTTTATCGAGAGCTTAATAGTATGGCAAGTCAATGAGGAAATAAAAAAGATTTAGTTTCAACTATTTTGATGGTAGAATTAGCAATAGTTACAAGAATGTAAAAAAGAAATAATAACATGATTATGGTTTTTAATAAAAGCATTTTTATCTCCCAGTATTTCATGACTATCAAAATAGAAAAAAAACTTTTGACTCTAAGCTCTTTTTAAAATTTCACCCAAAATATCTAACTTAAGTTTATAAAGGTCTAAATCCTATTTTTTAAGAACATATGCATACTGTGTTTATTGACAGTCGGTATGTAAAGTAGTATTTTGTTAACTTTTTAATTTGATGTACAGTAAACAAGGTAAGTTTCCCTTAATGCCCCACAGAAGAAAACATAAGAACTGAATTTTATTAAGGTCTTTTTCAGAAACAATTTGTATAACAAGTATCAGCATATATTTTAAAGTAAAGTGGATTTCAAAGTGACAATTTTATTTACTAACCAAATAGCTGATCCCTGTTTTCCTAAAGTCTTCCTTTGGAATTAATAGTTAAAAGTTATTAATATATTCAATCACTTTGATTCACAATAATGACAATTTTATATTGTTAACCTATATTGTTAGGGAAGGTAGTAATAAATATTACAATAAAGTCAAATTATTAAATGATAAATTCAACATTGTGTAAGTATAAAATTTTTTCTCTTTGGTCCCTTCTAAAAACTTACTGACCTTAATGTAGGAGCTAATATTTACATTATAAACAGTAAGGAGGGATAAAAAAAAAGAGAAGGTCATATAATTAAAGGCACAGAATGCAGAAGAGCGTCTCTAAAAGCTCTGACTCCTAAGAAATTCAGTTATTCTTCACCAGTTAACATGCAATACTCCAATCTTTGCACATGATCTGTTCTTAGTTACTTATTTTACAAATGAAATCCCAGTTTTCTACCCAGAGAAAGGCCACAAATCAGGTTTTGTTTTGGATTCTTCAATCCTGGTAAAAATAAAGTATTATTATTATAAAAAATTAGGTGCAACATCAATGACTCGTTATTAAAGGAAATGTAGTTTCAGTAAATATGTAAAGAGGAGGATCTGCTTCCCATCATGTATTTCTTTTCTGAACATACAATATATATTTAAACATAAGGAACATTCTTTTTACTTTCATATTTGACACATAGATTACCAAGCCATTAAATAAGTGTTTCTGTCCTGTGTATATAGCTAAAGAATCTTGATAATATCTAAGTCCTATTCTTAAGCTGCCTAATGAGGCCATGGAAAATTTGTCCCCGTATTGTTGCAAAAATGACTTTAAACAACTTTACCTTTAGATTACTCATCTCTCTGGCATTTAAAGAGAACTTTTATGTAGGGCTTCTATTTATTCACTATTATAAAAATCACTCACAGCAATGGAAGTATCTGTAAATGGTGTAGAGCCAGGCAAAATGGTAAATGTCCTTATCTCTCACCGACTCTTAATTTAATGCTGTTAGCATTTAAATTCAGCCCCTACTTAGATCCTTAATCTCTTTCAAAACCACATTCATTTGGGTGGCTTACGTGGCTCATTTGATTAATGATTTAAATGGCTAAATAGGAAAACAAATTTAGTAGATGAAGCTCTGAATTTGTATAACATTTTTCCTGCAACTCTAGCACATACAGCAGATTCTTGATGACCAAAGACATTTCCAGAGTCTGATCTTGACCCCCCCAGAGCATGGCAATAGGGTTCAGTGCCTCAGAAAAATGCCAACCTGAGCTGGCAAAAGGCGGGCACCCCCAATTCAGCTTAATTGAGGGGCGCTGGCAGCACTCCCAATTCCATTCCAATTGACAACCAGAACATCTAACATTTTCAAAGCTACTGTAACTTGGAAAGAGTGCCTGAATAAATCATAACAACTGTTTAAAATAAAAAATGGCAATTGTGATTTAATCTTGCTGGATCTTATTTTGGGGTCTGACTAGGGGCTGAATAAACTAAGAAGGATTTCACAGGCTTTTATGGCACACAAAGAAAAGGGCTTCTAAAAATGACTACTTAAGCAAGTGCTAGTTCCCTGAAAAATCTCATTTTGTCTCAGTTTAGTCATTAGAAAACAGACGAACCTAGATTGGGGAACATTTTACAGAGTACGTGCCTAATATTTCTCAAGACTGTCAGTCATGAAAAGAGAATAGACTGAGGAAACTGTCATGATCAGAGGGGACAGAGAGACAGGACAACTCAATGCAATGTGTGCATGTCAATCCCAAACTCCCTAACTATCCCTCGCCACCACCCTTCCCCCCTGGTAACCATAAGTTCATTCTCTAAGTCTGTGAGTCTGAATTCTGTTTTGTAAATAAGTTCATTTCTATCATTTTTTTTTTTTAAGATTCTGCATATAAGCAATATCATATAATATTTCTCTTTCTCTGTCTGACTCACTTCACTCAGTATACACTGCTATATTTAAAATGGATAACCAACAAGGACCTACTGTATAGCACAGGGAACTCTGCTCAATATTCTATAACAATCTAATTGGGAAAATAATTTGAATAAGAATAAAAAAAATGTTCTCACCACAAAAAAGGCATGATAATTACATGATGAGATGTTAGCTAATGCTATGGTGGTAATCATTTTGCAATGTAGAAGTGTATTAAATCTACACATTGTACACCTTAAACTTATATAATGTTATATGTCAACTACATCTAAATAAAGCTAGTAAGATACTTAAAAAATAAAAATGCAATGTATCACCCTGAATGGGATCATGGAACAGAAAGAAGAATCAAAGGTCAAAAACTGGTCAAATCCAAATAAAGTCTGAAATTTTGTTAATAGTAAATGTGACAATATTAGTTTCTGAGGTTTGACAAGTATACAATGGTAATATAAAATGTTAACAAACGAGGAAACCCAAAGTGAGATGAGGGGTGCACTGGAACTCTCTGTATTATCTTTGCAACTTTTCTGTAAATACAACACTATTCCAAAATAAAAAGTCTTAAAAAAATCTCATTTTAGCAAGTTAGAAATAAATTTAGGAAATCAGGATAAGTACTATAGTCTAACTCCACTTGAATTTTTTTGAACATCGTTATTGGAATATAATTGCTTTACAATGGTGTGTTAGTTTCTGCTTTATAACAAAGTGAATCAGTTATACATATACATATGTCCCCATATCTCTTCCCTCTTGCATCTCCCTCCCTCCAACACTCCCTATCCCACCCCTCTAGGTGGTCACAAAGCACCAAGCTGATCTCCCTGTGCTGTGCGGCTGCTTCCCACTAGCTATCTATTTTACGTTTGGTAGTGTATATATGTCCAGGCCACTCTCTCACTCTGTCCCAGCTTACCCTTCCCCCTCCCCGTATCCTGAAGACCATTCTCGAGTAGGTCTGCGTCTTTATTCCCGTCTTGCCCCTAGGTTCTTCATGACCTTTTTTCCTTTCTTCTTAGATTCCATATATATGGGTTAGCATACGGTATTTGCTTTTCTCTTTCTGACTTACTTCACTGTATGACAGACTCTAGGTCCATCCACCTCACTACAAATAACTCCATTTTGTTTCTTTTTATGGCTGAGTAATATTCCATTGTATATGTGTGTCACATCTTCTTTATTCATTCATCTGTTGGTGGACACTTAGGTTGCTTCCATGTCCTAGCGATTGTGAATAGAGCTGCAATGAATATTTTGGTACATGACTCTTTCTGAATTATGGCTTTCTCAGGGTACATGCCCAGTAGTGGGATTGCTGGGTCATACGGTAGTTCTATTTTTAGTTTTTTAAGGAACCTCCATACTGTTCTCCATAGTGGCTGTATCAATTTACATCCCCACCAACAGTGCAAGAGGGTTCCCTTTTCTCCACACTCTCTCCAGCATTTATTGTTTGTAGATTTTGTGATGATGGCCATTCGGACTGGTGTGAGATGATATCTCATTGTAGTTTTGATTTGCATTTCTCTAATGATTAATGATGTTGAGCATTCTTTCAGGTGTCTTTAGGCAATCTGTGTATCTTCTTTGGAGAAATGTCTATTTAGGTCTTTGGCCCATTTCTGGATTGGGTTGTTTGTTGTTTTGATATTGAGCTGCATGAGCTGCTTGTAATTTTTGGAGATTAATCCTTTGTCAGTTGCTTCATTTGAAAATATTACCTCCCATTCTGAGGGTTGTCTTTTCGTCTTATTTATGGTTTCCTTTGCTGTGCAAAAGCTTTTATGTTTCATTAGGTCCCATTTGTTTATTTTTCCATTTCTCTAGGAGGTGGGTCAAAAAGGATCTTTCTATGATTTATGTCATAGAGCATTCTATGTTTTCCTCTAAGAGTTTGATGGTGTCTGGCTTTACATTTAGGTCTTTAATTAATTTTGAGTTTATTTTTTGTGTATTGTGTTAGGGAGTGTTCTAGTTTCATTCTTTTACATGTAGCTGTCCAGTTTTCCCAGCACCACTTATTGAAGAGACTGTCTTTTCTCCACTGTATATTCTTGCCTCCTTTATCAATGATAAGGTGACCATAGGTGCGTGGGTTTAATCTCTGGGCTTTCTATCCTGTTCCATTGATCTATATTTCTGTTTCTGTGCCAGTACCATACTGTCTTGATTATTGTGGCTTTGCAATATAGTCTGAAGTCAGGGAGCCTGATTCCTCCAGCTCCATTTTTCTTTCTCAAGATTGCTTTGGCCATTCAGGGTCTTTTGTGTTTAAATACAAATTGTGGAATTTTTTGTCTAGTTCTGTGAAAATGCCAGTGGTAGTTTGATAGGGATTGCATTGAGTCTGTAGATTGCTTAAGGTAGTAGAGTCATTTTCACAATGCTGATTCTTCCAATCCAAGAACATGGTATATGTCTCCATCTATTTGTATCAATTTAATTTCTTTCATCAGTGTCTTATAATTTTCTGCATACAGGTCTTTTGTTTCCTTAGGTAGGTTTATTCCTAGATATTTTATTCTTTTTGTTGCAATGGTAAATGGGCATGTTTTCTTAATTTCACTCTCAGATTTTTCATCATTAGTGTATAGGAATGCAAGAGATTTCTGTGCATTAGTTTTATATCTTGCTACTTTACCAAATTCATTGATTAGCTCTAGTAGTTTTCTGGTTGCATCTTTAGGATCCTCTGTGTATAGTATCATGTCATCTGCAAACAGTGAGAGCTTTACTCCTTCTTTTCCAATTTGGATTCCTTTCATTTCATTTTCTTCTCTGATTGCTGTGGCTAAAACTTCCAAAATTATATTGAATAATAGTGGTGAGAGTGAGCAACCTTGTCTTGTTCCTGATCATAGTGGAAATGGTTTCAGTGTTTCACCATTGAGGACGATGTTGGCTGTGGGTTTGTCATATATGGCCTTTATTATGTTGAGGAAAGTTCCCTCTCTGCCTACTTTCTGGAGGGTTTTTATCTTAAATGGGCATTGAATTTTGTGAAAAGCTTTCTCTGACTCTATTGAGAGGATCATATGGTTTTTCTCCTTCAATTTGCTAAAATGGTGTATCACGTTGATTGACTTGTGTATATTGAAGAATCCTTGCATTCCTGGGATAAACCCCACTTGAACATGGTCTATGATCCTTTTAATGTGTTGTTGGATTCTGTTTGCTAGTATTTTGTTGAGGATTTTTACATCTATGTTCATCAGTGATAGTGGCGTGTAGTTTTCTTTCTTCGTGACATCTTTTTCTTGTTTTGGTATCAGAATGATGGTGGCCTCGTAGAATGAGTTTGGGAGTGTTCCTCCCTCTGCTATATTTTGGAAGAGTTCGAGAAGGATAGGTGCTAGCTCTTCTCTAAATGTTTGATAGAATTCACCTGTGAATCCATCTGGTCCTGGGCTTTTGCTTGTTGGAAGATTTTTAATAACAGTTTCAATTTCAGTGCTTGTGATTGGTCTGTTCATATTTTCTATTTCTTCCTGGTACAGTCTCAAAACATTGTGCATTTCAAAGAATTTGTCCATTTCTTCCAGGTAGTCCATTTTATTGGCATAGAGTTGCTTGTAGTACTCTCTCATGATCCTTTGTATTTCTGCAGTGTCAGTTGTTATATCTCCTGTTTCATTTCTAATTCTACTGATTTGAGTCTTCTCCCTTTTTTTCTTGATAAGGCTGGCTAATGGTTTATCAATTTTGTTTATCTTCTCAAAGAACCAGCTTTTAGTTTTATTGATCTTTGCTATCATTTCCTTCATTTCTTTTTCATTTATTTCTGATCTGATCCTTATGATTTCTTTCCTTGGCTAACTTTGGGGTTTTTTTGTTCTTCTTTCTCTAATTGCTTTAGGTGTAACGTTAGGTTGTTTTCTTGAGATGTTTCTTGTTTCTTAAGGTAGGATTGTATTGGTATAAACTTCCCTCTTAGAACTGCTTTTGCTGTATCCCATAGGTTTTGGGTCGTCGTGTTTTCATTGTCATTTGTTTCTGGGGATTTTTTGATTCCTTCTTTGATTACTTCAGTGGTCTCTTGGTTATTAAGTAGTGTGTTTTTTAGCCTCCATGTGTTTGTATTTCTTACAGATTTTTTCCTGTAGTTGATATCTAGTCTCATAGCGTTGTGGTCAGAAAAGATACTTGATATGACTTCACTTTTCTTAAATTTACCAAGGCTTGATTTGTCATCCAAGATATGATGTATCCTGGAGAATGTTCCATGAGCACTTGAGAACAATGTGTATTCTGTTGTTTTTGGATGGAATGTCCTATAAATATCAATTAAGTCCATCTTGTTTAATGTATCATTTAAAGCTTGTGTTTATTTATTTATTTCCATTTTGGATGATGTGTCCATTGGTGAAGGTGGGGTGTTCAAGTCTCCTACTATGATTGTGTTACTGTCGATTTCCCCTTTTTCGGTTGTTAGTATTTGCCTTATGTATTGGGGTGCTCCTACGTTGGGTGCATAAATATTTACAATTGTTATATCTTCTTCTTGGATTGATCCCTTGATCATTATGTAGTGTCCTTGTCTCTTTTAATAGTCTTTGTTTTACAGTCTATTTTGTCTGATATGAAAATTGCTACTGCAGCTTTCTTTTGACTTCCACTTGCATGGTATATCTTTTTCCATCCCCTCACTTTCAGTCTGTATGTGTCCCTAGGTCTGAAGTGGGTCCTGTAGACAGCATATATACGGGTCTTGTGTTTGTATCCATTGAGCCAATCTGTATCTTTTGGTTGGAGCATTTAGTCCATTTACATTTAAGGTAATTATTGATATGTATGTTCCTATTACTATTTTCTTAATTGTTTTGGGTTTATTATTGTAGGTTTTTTCCTTCTCTTGTGTTTCCTGCCTAGAGAAGTTCCTTTAGCATTTGTTGTAAAGCTGGTTTGGTGGTGCTGAATTCTCTTAGCCTTTGCTTGTCTGTAAAGGTTTTAATTTCTCTGTCAAATCTGAATGAGATCCTTTCTGGGTAGAGTCATCTTGGTTGTAGGTTTTTCTCCTTCATCACTTTAAATATGTCCTGCCACTCCCTTCTGGCTTGCAGAGTTTCTGCTGAAAGATCAGCTGTTAACCTTATGGGGATTCCCTTATGTGTTACTTGTTGTTTTTCCCTTGCTGCTTTTAATATTTTTTCTTTGTATTTAATTTTTGATAGTTTGATTAACATGTGTCTTGGTGTGTTTCTCCTTGCATTTATCCTGTATGGGACTCTCTGTGCTTTCTCGACTTGATTAACTATTTCCGTTCCTTAATTAGGTAAGTTTTCAACTATAATCTCTTCAAATATTTTCACCGTCCCTTTCTTTTGCTCTTCTTTTTTCTGGGACCCCTATAATTCGAATGTTGTTGTATTTAATGTTGTTCCAGAGGTCTCTGAGACTGTCCTCAATACTTTTCATTCTTTTTTTTTTATTCTGCTCTGCAGTAATTATTTCCACTATTTTATCCTCCAGGTCACTTATCCGTTCTTCTGCCCCATTTTTCTGCTATTGATCCCTTCTAGAGAATTTTTAATTTCATTTATTGTGTTGTTCATCACTGTTTGTTTGCTGTTTAGTTCCTCTAGGTCCTTGTTAAATGTTTCTTGTATTTTCTCCATTCTATTTCCAAGATTTTGGATCATCTTTACTATCATTATTCTGAATTTTTCAGGTAGACTCCCTATTTCCTCTTCATTTGTTAGGTCTAGTGGGGTTTTGCCTTGCTCCTTCATCTACTGTGTGTTTCTCTGTCTTCTCATTTTACTTAACTTATTGTGTTTGGGGTCTCTTTTTCGCAGGGTGCACGCTCATAGCTCCCGTTGTTTTGGTGTCTGTCCCCAGTGGTTAAGGTTGGTTCAGTGGATTGTGTAGGTCTCCTGGTGGAGGGGAGTAGTGCCTGTGTTCTGGGGGATGAGGCTGGATCCTGTCTTTCTGGTGGGCAGGTCCACGTCTGGTGGTGTGTTCTGGAGTGTCTGTGGCCTTATTATGATTTTAGGCAGCCTCCCTGGTAATGTATGGGGTTGTGTTCCTGTCTTGCTAATTGTTTGGCATAGGGTGTCTAGCACTGTAGCTTGCTGGTCATTGAGTGGAGCTGCGTCTTGGTTTTGAGATGGAGATCTCCAGGAGATTTTCACCGTTTGATATTACGTCGAGCTGGGAGGTCTCTTGTGGACCAGTGTCCTAAACTTGGCTCTCCTACCTCAGAGGCACAGCCCTGATGCCTGGCTAGAGCACCAAGAGCCTGTCCTCCACTTGGCTAAGAATAAAAGGGAGAAAAAAAAGAATGAAAGAAGAAGATAAAATAAATTAAAGTAAAATAAAATAAAGTTATTAAAATAAAAAAAAATATTAAGAAAAATATTTTTAAGTAAAAAAAAGAAAACAAAAAACGGACAGACAGATAGAACCCTAGGAGAAATGGTAAAAGCAAAGCTATACAGACAAAATCTCACACAGAAGCATACACATATACACTCAGAAAAAGAGAATGGGGGGGGAATATATATCATTGCTCCCAAAGTCCACCTCCTCAATTTGGGATGATTCGCTGTCTATTCAAGTATTCCACAGATGCAGGGTACATCAAGTTGATTGTGGACGTTTAATCCGCTGCTCCTGAGGCTGCTGGGAGAAATTTCCTTTTCTCTTCTTTGTTCGCACAGCTCCCGGGGTTCAGATTTGGATTTTGATCCACCTCTGCGTATAGGTCGCCTGAAGGTGTGTGTTCTTCGCTCAGACAGGACGGGGTTAAAGGAGCCGCTGATTCGGGGACTCTGGTTCACTCAGGCCGGGGTGTTGGATGGGTACGGATGCGGGGCGGAGCCTGCGGCGGCAGACACTGGCGTGACGTTGCGCCGGCATGACGTTGCACCATCCTGAGGCGCGCCGTGCGTTCTCCCGGGGAAGTTGTCCCTGGATCACGGGATCCCTGCGGTGGCGGGCTGCACAGGCTCCCGGGAGGGGCGGTGTGGATAGTGACCTGTGCTGGCACACAGGCTTTCTGATGGCGCAGCAGCAGCCTTAGCCTCATGCCCGTCTCTGGGGTCCGCGCTGATAGCCGCGGCTCGCGCCCGTCTCTGGAGCTCCTTTAAGCAGCGCTCTTAATCCCCTCTCCTCACGCACCAGGAAACAAAGAGGGAAGAAAAAGTCTCTTGCCTCTTCGGCAGGTCCAGTCTTTTTCCGGGACTCCCTCCCGGCTAGCCGTGGCGCACTAACCCCTTCAGGCTGTATTCACGCCGCCAGTCCTCTCTCTGCGCTCTGACCGAAGCCCAAGCCTCAGCTCCCAGCCCCGCCCGTCCCGGCGGGTGAGCGGACAAGCCTCTCGCGCTGGTGAGTGCTGGTCAGCCCTGATCCTCTGTACGGGAATTTCTCTGCTTTGCCCTCCGCACCCCTGTTGCTGTGCACACCTCCGCGGCTCCGAAACTTTCCCCCTCCGTGGCTTCGAAACTTTCCCCCTCCGCCACCCGCAGTCTCTGCCAGCGAAGGGGCTTCCTAGTGTGTGGAAACCGTTCCACCTTCACAGCTCCCTCCCACTGGTGCAGGTCCCATCCCTATTCTTTTGTCTCTGTTTTTTCTTTTTTCTTTTGCCCTACCCAGGTACGTTGGGGGGGGAGGTTCTTGCCTTTTGGGAGGTCTGAGGTCTTCTGCCAGCGTTCAGCAGGTGTCCTGTAGGAGTTGTTCCACGTGTAGATGTATTTCTGATGTATTTGTGGGGAGGAAGGTGATCTCCGCGTGTTACTCTTCCGCCATCTTGAAGCTCCTCCTTGAATTTTTAATATAAGTTGACATATAACAAAAATCACACACCAGGATCCTTTGGCTTATAAATATGTATCTAATATTAATCCCAGTTGTGAATAATTAATAATTACTGAATGCCTTTATCTTAAAATGTTAAATGTTTGTTTTTAGCTGTTCCCATCACAAGCCTTTTACCTCTTTCACATTCAGTTATTACAATGTAAAATTTCTAGTTACGATCGAACCTTAAGGTTTTTGAAAGCTTTGGAAAAAAACAGTAAATTCTGAAAGTGTGGTCTGGAGGCCTTATCTTTTGGAGTTGTTATTTTGTCACCATTCCTTCTCTGGTAAGGCCTCTCCTCCCATCTTTTGAATGCTGTTTTTATTCTAGTTGAATTTCTGTTACACTGAAGAGAGTTGCTAAAAGGTCAGACTTGGAGCTCAAATCCGGTAGTTTTATTATATTAGCTGTGACACCATCCAGCACATAATATGTGCTCTTCTGCATGTTTCCTTTTGGCAATTTCCCTTTTATGAAAGTATCAGTTTCTATAATGCAATCTAGATTACATATTTCCCTCTGTAATGAAATAGTCACAATAATTCCATGTTTTCCTTTCATCATAATTGTTATACATATATACATTGATTGACTAGAGTTGGAGTTAAGTAATGTGTGGAATTTCATCTTTGTCGAGTTTTAGGCTGTGCCCTTACAATCTTGGAAATTTCCAACTGAGCAACAGTGATTGTCAACTCTTTTGTTTGACCAACATCTATTGAACTCTGATTAAAAACCCTAAGTGTAAGATACAGAAATAACAGGTTCTATTCCTACTCTCAGGAAGCTCACAGTCAAATGTAAAGACTGTTATGAGAGAAGATAGTTATGGGGCCACAAAGAGGAGGCACTTGGTTCAGACACAGAGTGAAAAGGAGGCTTCCTGGGAGGTAAAGTAGAATCTCTAAAGAAGAGTAGAAGTGAGCAGTCAGAGAAGGAAGGAAGGTGTCCTAGGCAGTTGAAACCGCAGGTGAAAAGCCACAAAAGTGTGGGAGAATGTGTTACTTCCAGGGAGATTCCAGGGTTTCATGATCACGTGTGAGCTGTGAAGGAGTAGCTGTAAGAGTTGAGGCTGGAGAGAGAGACAGGGCAGATACTTGGAAGGGCTTTTATCCTTTACTATAATCTAAAGGGAGTAAGGCATCTCTAACAGATACAAGCAGGAAAGAAGCAGGTGTGTATTTTTGAAATAACTCTCAAACTGTCTGAGAATGAGCTAGAAAAGGTTAAGTAGGAGCAAAGAAAGCAGTTAGGAGGTGACTCAATGACACAGATGAGATACAACATGAGTCTGAAGTATGACAAGGGCAGTGAAAATGGAGAGAAGGTACTGGTATTCCCCACCCCCTTCGAAAGTTCGCTATAGGCCATTTCGCTATTAGGAAAGACCTACATTAGCATGTACTGTTTTCGTTAACTGAAAGAAATTTAAAGAGAATTTTCGCTTTTATGGAAAAAGGCGAAAAGCAAAATTAGCGTTCAGCCTTTGTTTTCCAGCCAGAGGCAGCGCACACCCTGAGCAGTGAAAGTGGGACCGCCAAGCTGCTTTACCTGGAACTACACTCAGCATCACAGCATCAAGTCACCAGAGCTTTGAACTGGGTTTGAGCGTCTGTGTTTTATCTCATTTCATTGTGTGCATCCCTTAGCAAGATGTGTCCTAAGGTACGTGCTTCCTTGCTTTCTATCATTTTATGAAAGGTTTCATAAAAACACTCTACTTTTGGATAGCGGGGGGAAAACCTGTATTTAGAACGTAGAAGGCAGGCAGAAGTACTACTGAGAGAAGCTGGTAGTTCCAGTGTTGGACATGCTGAATTTGAGAGCTCTTTAAGTCGAGGTAGCCTGAGGATGGGAGCAGAAGGAAAGGCAGAGGAAATTTCCTCCGAGGCAAAGGAATTACTGTCTGCCATGGCTCTAGCAACCAGAGCTTTGCAGGCTGTACCACTGAGACTTTCCTAAGTATTATATATCAGGTTTCAGCTAAAAGAAAAGAGTCATGGTCCCATAATTTAAGGCTGATAAAGGATGGAATGAGCCTCTATGGGGATGGTGATCTCCCTCCCTGTTAGGGCAGAGTGGTAACCTGCTGTTAGGAGCTGTAGAAATATTCATGAACAATGAAAGGAATATTAAGTAACATAGCCTCTGCCCTCCTTTCTGTTTTCCTTATTCTGATCAGAAATAGCAGCACTGTGTAAAACTGAATAACATTCAAATAAAATGCTAGGTTTGAATCTAACTATCATTGATGTCAATTAAAGGATTCAAAGAAAGGTACTGTACAGAGCATCTTGTGTTTGCTGCCCAGCATCTGTTCTCTTTCATTCTCGTAATAATACTCCAAATTTCCTTTGGGAAACCACCCCTCCGCCATTCTCAGCCATGTGATTTGGGTGGGATTGCTGCCACTTGTGACTTCCAAGAACCACCTGTTAGGTTTCAATTAACCAACCTCTTTCTTCTGGCCGGTTATTGGGTTGGTGACAAGGGTGTAACGAAGAAGAAATAGGTTGGGCTCTTGGGGAAAAGAAGCTCACTCCCTTATTGAAGCCGCCATCATACAGAGCTTGACAACGGAGCTGGCCCCAAAGAGGCATAGCCGACGCATGCGTCCCGGTGACATTGTTTTGTGGTAAGAATCCCTTCACTTCATGTATGAGCTCTTTAATGATGAAACCAATACATTCCTTATTTTTCTGCCACTTGAGGTTTTTCTGCCTTTTCAGCCCAAGGTATATTGATATAAAAAGTCACACTTTATTCAGAAGTTTGTTTCTTCAACAAATATTTCACATGTGCCATGTGTTCAGGGAGTTGGGATTAAAGCAGTGAACAAGATTGACGGGGTCTTTATTCTCAAGGTGATTATATTCTTTGGGAAAAGAGCATAGACAGTAAACAAATGAAGTCTTACATAGATGAGGTAATTTCAGATTAAGTTAGCTGCTATAAAGAAAATTAATAGAGTGATGTGACAGAGAGTAATACTGGGGAAGATGCTTAAGATACAGTAGGTCAGGGAAGGTCTTTTTCTGAGGATATGGCTTCTGAGTTGAAACCAAAAAGCCAGCTACGGAAATATGTTTGAGGAAGATGGCACAGCAAGAGCAAATTCTTCAGCAAGGAAGACCTTTGAGTATTCTAAAAATGCAATGAAAATCAGTATTATTTGAAGATAATGAGTAAGAAAGAAACATGTGACTACAGAGGTGAGCTTGGTGCCCGCCCCCACCCAAGAAACAAATCCTACCCCTTATTTTAACCCAAATGGATTTCTACTTCATTCACATATTATTCATTCAACTAACACTTAGGCCTTTTATGTGCCAGGCTCTGTGGTAGATACAGCAAATAAAGGGATGAAAACCTCAGAAATCCTATTCCAGAGGATCTCACAGTCTTTGAGAGTTCTTTTCACTCACAGCCTCTAGAATTTCATGCACCTTCCTGGTTCTGTGTTGACATCGCAGTGTTCTGAGCTTGAAGTCTACCTCCTCACATTCGTCATCAGTTCAACCAAGCATTGTCTTCTTGCCCTGTATCCCATCCTATCTTTCATGTTACTGTCTCAGACCTAAATGTCTTTGCTTACCTCTGAGCTCCCCACTTTCTGGGCTGTAAGTAGTTTTCTAAAGCAAAGCTGTATGTGCTATTAAATAGCACAAATGTCATCAAATTTGGTATATAATTTGTTGTAGTTGCTGTGGTCTTACCACATGCATGCTTGTTAATGTAAATTTTTATAATATATCTTTTAAGACAGCCTCATTTGCAATAATAAATTCAGGAATTCTGTACAGAATCTAAGACTATTCTAATGATGTTAATGAAGACTATATGTTTATGAGGTTTTCTATAAATTTTCTTAAGAAACGGAAAGCCAGACTAGCAGATAGGTGATGAAAAATAACTAGAGAAGTTTGCACACACACAAAAATCTGCCCTCTAAATTAGGAGACTCAGGAGAAGTAGGCTTAAATATTTATCATCCAGAAGATACTTCATATATTAATAACAAAGAGAATACCAGAAAAGCAATGATAAAGGCAAACAAGATAATTTTCATTGGCAAATATTTATCAAGTTATTTTATACAAAACACTGAAGCAAGATTGACATTGGACTATTCAATGGACATAATTTTGTAACTATGAAAATAATATTTGAAGGCAAAATGATGAGGAATCATAAGACAGTTTCAAATATTGAAAAGTTTGAAAGCTTAGACATACCAAATTTTATTTCAGGCAGTCATTCAGAATGCTAAGACAGGTATTTCACACCGACCTCTAATCACTGTCCTAGTGGGAAAATGAATATAATTTAATTAGCTTCACCTTACTTTCCCTCCTTTATTATTTAATTTTCCTTAGGTTTCTAAGAAGCTGTCGTCAAGTAGTAGTATGCATATAGATATATAACTATGAATTTTATGTGTGTAGATAGATACATTTAACTTAGGTGCCACCTCTTTTATTGTTTTTTTCTTGTAGAAAGCATGAGAAAATGAAAAGCATATCACAAACAGGCACATCACAATGAAAAATAGTGATGTTCAAAAGAAAGAAATAACATGTAACTCTCCAAAAGGTGATTAAGCATGAAATACTGCATATAAAATGAATCATGTAAATCATGAAACATAAGCTAAAGTTGGATAGCTACTGAATTTGTGTGTACATTAAAAATGTGTGTCGAGTTAGAAAGAAAAAAGAAAGATAAATCAAAATATGCCAGCTCATAGCATGACCTATCAATACTGCTTCAGATATGTGGTCTGTGCCTCTATGATGATAGACTTGCTTGTTTGGTTGGGGATGGGACATATGCTAATAGGATGAGGGAAGAACTTGGTGATCTGAACCCCCCACTATTAATGAGATACTACAGTCTATTTTCTTTATGATCAAATTGTTATTCTCTCCAAAGGATACCATTGTGATTGAAACATCATTTTACTTAAAAGCATTTGTCTCTGTATTATTGTAAACAAAAGCAGACATTATTACAGAAGTAACAGTGAAAATTCACATTTTTCATGCTAAATTTTCCAGTGACTCTACTTCCTTAAAAAAGACAATAAAGTGTTAAAATAAAACGTACCTGTTTTAAAGGTACATTAATTTTTAATATTTTTATACAATTTTTAAACATTACTTTCCATTTATAGTTATTACAAAATATGGGCTATATTCCCCATGTTGTACAATACATCCTTGAGCCTGTCTTATGCCCAGTAGTTTATAGCTCCCACACCCCCCCATGTTGCCCCTTCCCCCACTGCTAACCACTAGTTGGTTCTCTATATCTGTTAGTCTTCTTCTTTTATGTTATGTTCACTAGTTTGCTATACTTTTTAGATTCCACATATAAGCAATATCATACAGTATTTGTCTTTCTCTGTCTGACTTATTTCACTTAGCATAATGCCCTCCAAGTCCATCCATGTTGCTGCAAATGGCAAAATTTCATTCTTTTTTATGATTGAGTAGTATTCCATTCTATATATATAGCACATCTTTTTTTTTTTAAACAAGATTGTATTTATTTATTTATTGATGTGGACCGTTTTTAAAGTCTTTATTGAATTTGTTGCAATACTGCTTCTGTTTTATGTTTTGGTTTTTTGGCCCCGAGGCATGTGGGGTCTTAACTCCTTGACCAGGGATCAAACCCATACTCTCTGCATTGGAAGGTGAAGTCTTAACCACTGGACCACCAGGGAGGTCCCCTACATCTTCTTTATCCATTCATCTGTTGATGGACACTTAGGTTGCTTCCATATCTTGGCAATTGTAAATAATGCTGCTATGAACATTGGGGTGCATGTATCTTTTTGAATTAGTGTTTTTGCTTTTCTTGGATATATTCCCACCACGTATTCTACCGCAGAGTGGAATGGCTGGGTCATATGGTAGTTCTATTTTTAGTTTTTAAAGAAACTTCCATACTGTTTTCCACAGTGGCTGCACCAATTTACATTCCCACCAACAGTATACAAGGGTTTCCTTTTCTCCACATCCTTGCCAACATTTGTTATTTGTGTTCTTTCAAATGAGCCATTCTGATAGGTGTGAGGTGATGCTTCATTGTGGTTTTGATTTGCATTTCCCTGATTATTAGCGATGTTGAGCATCTTTTCATGTGCCTGTTGGCCATCTGTATTTCCTCTTTGGAAAAATATATATTCAGTTCTTCTGCCCATTTTTTTGTTTGTTTGTTTGTTTTTGTGGTACGCGGGCCTCTCACTGTTGTGACCTCTCCCGTTGCAGAGCACAGGCTCCGGACGCGCAGGCTCAGTGGCCATGGCTCACGGGCCCAGCCGCTCCGCGGCATGTGGGATCTTCCCGGACCGGGGCATGAACCCGTGTCCCTGCATCGGCAGGTGGACTCTCAACCACTGCGCCACCAGGGAAGCCCTGCCCATTTTTTAATAGGGTTGCTTTTTTGATGTTGAATTGTATGAGCTGTTTATATATGTTGAATATTAATCCCTTATCAATCTTATCATTTGCCTATTTTATGTACCTATTAATGTACCTATTTTAAATACCTATTTTAAGTAGACTGTGCAGTGAGTTTTGATAAAAGCGTATACCTGTGTACTACCACCACAGGTTATGGAGACTTATTTTATGGAGCATTAAATGGCCTATATTTGTTAATGCTCCACATCCACTTGAAAAGAATGTATAGTCTGTTGTTAAAAAGTCAATTACAGGGATTATAGAGTTATATCAAAATTTGTATCATTAGTCATAGAATATGGTAATATTAGTCACTGAGGCACACATTAACACTGTTGACGGGAGTTTTGAGGATCTCACAGGAAAATACTTTTTAACGTTAAAATACACCCATTCCTTAATTAATAATCCACGTGATATTCATCTGGAAATGATTAAGGAAGCAGGTGTGGTAGAATTTTTGAAGAGCAGTATAGTCACACTCAGTTTGCACCTGAATCTTCCACAGCTGCTAAAAATGGTTCAGTTCTTAATTAAATTTTTATTTTGAATGGGAGCAGGTTTTCCCACCAGTCAGGGAAAAGCCAGGACCATATGCTTGGAACTTGTGAGAGTGGCTTTTATCTTATGCATCAATAGGATAAACAGTCTCGGGTGGCAAATGCATTAATATAAATCACATAAAATATATAAAAAACAACAGAATCAGAGCAGTGCTCTGGGGGAGGGGAGACTGACCGGAAGTGGATATGAAGGAATTTTGGGGGGTCATGGAAATGTTTTAGTGCATGATAAGGGTATAGGTTACATAGGTGTATATACTTGTTGAAATTGTACACATAAGATTTCTTTAAATCCTATTTGATGGTTAAAGCACAAAATAATATATTGTGAGATTTATGACATGTGGAATTTTACTTAAAAAATCCATAAAAATTTGTTTTTAAAAAACCCTTAGTGTGCATATTAATTTTCTGGACATTTGTTAAATATTTTATTTAGATTACCATGTTCCACAGCAGAAGTTCTAGTTAATTAGGCCTAGGGTGAAACTTAGGAATTGGCATAATTAGCAACCATACCAGGCACTTCTTAAGAGAAAGTGACACCCTTTGAGAAATAATGGACAGAAAAAATTCCAAAGAGGGTTCCAGGGAAAGACATACTGTGTTTCTAGTAGTTGGGAAGAACTTTCTGAGAGTAGGACTTAGGCATTGTAGAATAGAAATAGTTAAGTAAACAGCAAGCAGTTATATCCATTTTGTAAAGAAAGAGTCGTTGCCTAAAAATTCTAAATTGTGAGGATCCATCAACTTTGTAAATTTCAGTCCTATTTGGTTTATAGCAAGTTAAAAAAAAAAAAACAGGCTGGCTACTGACTCATGTGTAACCATAGTTACCTTTTTAAAAGCATAATTTTCCTGAAAAGGAAGTAGCAAAAATGACAATGTAACCAGTAAAATATCTCTTTTAAACATTCAAATGAAAACTAGTTGAAGAGAGGAATTGATTGTTAGTGAGGCATGCAATTGCAAATCAAGAAAATACGTGATACCACGGTTCGTACTAATCTCTCACACAACCTTCACTCAGAGATAATAAGCAAGATAAGGCAAGTTTTATTTTTTTCTTCAAATATACTGTCACGGTGATTGATTAGTAGTAAGTTAGGTGTCCTGACCTACATTAAAGTGAAGAATTTAACTTTGTACAGGTGCCTTTAGAATTTGAAGATGAACATGGATATATAATTCACATACAAACGATGTATAATTCTTATTAGAGTAGGTACATCATATATTAAAACTGAATGGTGATTTCAATATCAACTAGGAACTTGGGTGATGAAGAGGTTTTGGGAAATGTCAAGGAGCACCACTTTATTCTCCATATCTAGTGATGTCGCATATTCAAAATCCATGCACTTAGTTGTGAGTAATAGAAAAAGAGCACATAATCATTATAATAGTGGAAAGAAGCCATGACCCCAAATTAATAAAAACTAAACTCAGATACTAAGGAAACAGGCATAAAACATTTCCCTCTTCCTCGTTTTAACTGTGTGTGTGTGTGTGTGTGTGTGTGTGTGTGTGTGTAGGTATCAGAGTGTGTGTCTGTATTTGTATGCTTTTGAATAAAGGTGGTGGGAGAGATATGGGTACAGATAATAACGTTGACATAATTTATTAAATTCGGTATCAATTAGATAAACATGGTAAATACATAGTGATTTTATTAAAAGTTGAAAATTGAAAAATAACCAAAGAAAGCTCAATTAACACAAAAATATATTTGAATTAATTTATGAGCTGTCACATTCAGAGAGAATATTTCCATAGTAAGGGTGATTAGTTTTAAAATTTCTGCTTAGATTTAAACATCTGAAGCACCTGGAACATATTACAATGATACTAGATTGGAAAATGAAATGTCCTCACCAAATAACGTGCATGATGGTGAGTTAATGGCTTATTGAAAGATGCCATTAAAATATAAAAAGGAAATTAAAGTAGAATACAAGAATATATGTTCATGTTCATACTCAGGGATGTTAAGAATCTATAAAAAAATGGAGTCATTATCCCTGAATAATAGTAATGGGATTTAATCAAGACATTTCAGAATAATGAGGATATAGTAAGAGCTGGTCAGTTACTTCTTTTCATGTTGCCCTTTCATTCCAGAAAACGATGAAACCTTGGTGAAATGAAGTGCCTGAACGTGAATAGGGAATAAAATATAAAATATATTTAAATATAAGAGATATGACCAATGAGTGCCTCATGCAGAAAGTCCCTAAATCAGAGAGTATGTCTATATGGAAAGGGAAAATAATATTTTTATCATCTTTCTTTAATCTGTCCTTATTGGATCCTCAGTGGGTTCAGAGTTCTACACTAGACATAAAAGCTCAAGGCTTTAAGGAGCAGCTGCTGAGACATGAAATATTGCCTTCTTTAACATCGTTTACATGAGTTACCACTGGATCTTATCTATAGCTTGAAGAAAATATTTCTTTTGTAAACAATAAATAATACCACTTATTGAGAAATTACCTTGTGCCAGGTGCTTTGTGTTTTACCCGTGTTAATCCTCACCACAGCCCTGCTTTACCATAATGAAATTGGTGCCCACAGTGACCAGGCAGGATTTAAAGTTCATTATCCACAGGTTATTAATAACGTTCACATTGATCGTTGATTTGCTGTGATTGCTAATTCCTTTTTCAATGGGAATTCAACCAGAAAAGAAAGAACTAACCTCATTTAAGTGGAAGTTATTCAGGGCTGGGATTCACAGGACTTGTTCTATTTCAGCCCTGGAGCAATTTGGCCCTGCAGCCCCCATAAGATTGCAAGATATTCTGTTTTAAAACAGGTGGGCCAATATTCCAACTTTCCATCTGAAATCTTTCATGTCTAAAAATATTCTATCTGGATAATACTTAATCTTTCCATTTAGAAAACAATTTGAGAAAATCCCAAATTGAGCAGTGTGTTTTTTTGTCAGCACTGTTATGGTGTTATGTCATGACCCCTGTTAGACTAGTCCAACTCCCCGCCCTGATTTTTCACTACTGGTTACCACAGTGGGGAACTGCTGGGTGAAATCAGGGTCCTCCAGAGGAGGCATTCCCATGTAGCACAGTCTGCTGCACACCTGGGCAGCAACCAAGGGCACTTTGACTCTGTCAGGCAGTGGCAATCACACAATAGCCCGGGAGGTTTGAAACATTTGGTTTGCTCCCCTGTAGTCATTAGTCTAGTTTTTAGATTACCCCAGTGTTCCATATATAAGTAATAATTAAACTCTTTGTCAGATATAGTTGGTTGCCTTAATTTAAAAATTAATAAAATGCAAATATAATGAGAACATTTCTTGATACAAAGATCAGTGACAATGTTTAAGGTATGAATGTGATATTAGTGCATAGAATTGATACATTTTCTATTGAAGCAGTGAATCTCTTCTTTTGATACTAACATGTCGAAAAAGTGATTTCCTTTTGAAAACTCACTGAAAAAACCTCTGACACCACTTCCTAGAATACGGGGATGTCAAGATTCCATTTCGAAGCAAAGTGGTCATGTTTAATACTAGGTTCAAGGGGGTGAAGATATGGTTGGTTTCCCTTATCTTTGCTGTAAATTTTAGTAATAACTTCGATTAGCTCTCTATTTGGTCCTTGGTGGAAAAAAAAAAAAAGCTTAGTATTTTGTAAATGGATTAATAAGACCAAATTATAGGTGTGTATAATTATATGTGTCCTCTATCATAAATAAAGCCATTTGTCTTTTGGTGTTGCTCTCCTCAGTAATATTTTATTGTAAAAATGAAGGAAAGCTAAACGTGGTCTCTATTTTTTTATATCACTTTTTTTTTGTTGTGGCCTCTCCCGTTGTGTAGCACAGGCTCTGGACGCGCAGGCTCAGCGGCCATGGCTCACGGGCCTAGCCGCTCCGTGGCATGTAAGATCTTCCCGGACTGGGGCACGAACCCGTGCCACCTGCATCGACAGGCAGACTCTCAATCACTGGGCCACCAGGGAAGCCCCTAGTCTCTATTTTTTAAAAGCCTCATGTTTTAAAAGCTTGTTAAATCAAGGAAGAATGTGATTTTAAAGTGTGAGGGAAAATGGAAAGTCCCTCAGGAAATTAGGGCATGTGGATGTAGGCTTTTAGTGCACTTTTTCTAAGCATTTGTCAATATTTTAATTTTTCTTCTTACTATGAATCAGCTAAAGAACTCTTAGGGAGAGTTCATTATAACCCTCTCAGCAGAAGCTGCATTACAAAGGTGAAGTTGTGATAGTATGAGGGCTGGAAATATCTATGTTTCAGCATACACCTACTACAATATTTTATCATGCTCCTAAATGCACTTTCTCTAACGAGTAAAATTGCCCCAAAATTCAATTTTTAGATTATATTTACCTGTCTGTGGTTTGTTTTGTTTCGGTGCACTTTCTCTTGATCAATTTCTCTTCATATAGGTGCAACAACATTGCTTCCCATTACTGTGAAAGTTAATGAAACGAAAAAGCATATGTTTTAGTCAGCTACTCCCCTCTTTCAGCAGGCATTTTACTAAAAGGGCAGGAATTATGCAAACATTGCTCCCACCTACCACTACAATGTGGGCAAATACAGGCCTTCTAATTTTTCTGTCAATAACACAATTTGCCACTCAAACGAGAATTTGAAATGGTTAGTCAGAACTCCAGGTACGGAAAACATTCTTTATTTTTGTATCACAGGGGTAACTCCTCCATTTCAGCTGTTTGGTCTGCTTTAGAATGACTCTTCTCAAGGTGTGTTTCCAGGACCACCAGAGCATCCCCACGACTTTTCTCAGGGCCCATGAGGTTCTTCTTTTTCCAATTACGTATCTAAGTGAGACCATAGTTTCTTTGCGTACCGCAATCAAAAATAGCACACCACAACAAATTGGATATAAAAGCAGATATGAAAATCCAGCTGTCTTCTGTTAAACCAGACATTGAATACATTTTACAAAAATGTAAGACAATGCTACTCTCACTCTTTTTTTTTTTTGGTTTTGGAAAATATAGTTATTTTTCATTAAAATGTTTACTATTATGCATACTATAGAGAATATGTATACTACCATTATTTTCAATGCGTTTAAATAAATATTTTTAAATGCCACAGTATTAATTTCTAGTATGGTAAATATTGATGGATAATAACTGACACAAACAAAAGCTCTTTGGTGTTCTCAGCTTTTAATAGTGTAAAGGGGTCCCAAGATCAAAAAGTTTGAGGTCTGAATCTTTACAGCATGTCTTCTATCAATTAAAGCAGAAGGAAAAATTATTTTTCTCTTTAAAATAAAAATCCATGTAAATACAATTCTGGGTTTATTGTCTCAAGCATATATTTTAAAGTAATCTTCATGGCATTAAATGGTATGAAGTTCTGAGAATATCATTGTTAAAAATCAACAAATGAAAATATTTTGAACCTAAAGTATATCTTTTTATCCTAGTTGTCTAACTTAAACGTCTATATAAGTGAAATTAACACTGCATGTGTACAACATCATATTTCTACTTCTGTATACCCTACAGCGTGCTCACCACCAAAAATTTAGTTTTCATCTGTCACCAGACAGTTGATTCCCATCACCCATTTAGCATTCCCACCTCTGCCTCATCTCCTCTGGTAACCACTACTTGCTCTCTATCTATGTCTTTGTTTGTTTTGACTTGTTCCTTTATTTTGTTTTGTGTGTTTGTTGCATATGAGTGAAATCATACGATACTTGTCTCTCTCCATCAGAATTATTTCACTTAGCATAATACTCTCAAGGTCCATCCATACTGCTGCAAATGGCAAGATTTTATCTTTTTTTTTTTTTAATAGCTGAGTGGTATATCACTGTATATAGATACTACATCTTCTCTATCCATTTATCGGTTGATGGGCACTTAGGTTGTATCCATATCTTGGCTATTGTAAATAATGCTGCAATGAACATAAGGGTGCATATATCTTTTCAAATGACTGTTTTTGAATTCTTCAGATAAATACCATAAGTTTAATACAAGAATATTTTAATTCTTTGAGGAATCTCCATACTGTCTTCCATGGTAGCTGCACCAATTTACATTCCCACCAACAGTGTATGAAGGTTTCCTTTTCTCCACATCCTTGCCAACACTTGTTAATTCTCACCTTTTTGATTACAGCCATTCTTATGGGCATAAAGTGATACCTCATTGTGGTTCTCTTTCAGGTCTTGTAGTTTCTTTTTGTCTGGAACTAATTTATTTTTATTTTATTTTTTAGCATCTTTATTGGAGTATAATTGCTTTTCAATGGTGTCTTCTTGTAGTTTCTTGAAGCCTGAGATAGTCCTATTTTGGGTCCCATTTTCTCTTGGAAACAGCTGTTAGGACTCTTCTCCTCATTTGCCTCCTTTCTTATTTTCCTCGAATCTTTAACTTGATGTCTGATGTAAAGGGTTTAGAAATATTGCTGGTCCACAGTAGAACTTTCATTGGAAACCTGCTCTGAAGGATGTGATCCTAAAAATTTTCAAAGGTTATGTTTGTGAAATATTGAGTGTGTTTCTAAATCTTCTCTGCCATCTGAAATTTGGTTGCTGTCTCTTTAGCAACAGAAAAATTTCATTCTTCCCCATAAGAATCATTTCTTGTCAAACTCATCAAGACCCTATGTCAAAGAAAGTGTAAGCAGTTGAAGCAATGCTGTTATGACCAAAGAACAAACTCCTATCCCTACACAAATTCTAAATAGATTTAATCCCCTCATGTAAGAAGCAGAGGGACATTTTCTAGTATGTTAACTGATTTCCTCTACAGATGAAAAACACTTTGGACTGCTTATTTCTCCAGAGCAAATGTCTAAACTACATTAATAATTTCTGGATTACTAAAGATCAGATTAAAAAAAAATGCTCTTAGAAATTTGTTTGAATTTCTATGACTTCTTCTATGAATAATATTTCCAAAAGAGATGGTAGTACATCCCCATGGGTAGTTTCTTATAACACAGGCACATAGTAGTAGTCTAATTCTTTATGTTTACTTATTTTTATGTTTATGACTCTTTTAGAATGATGAATTTCTCAGAGTATATGCCCAGTAGTGGGATTGCTGGGTCATATGGTAGTTCTATTTTTAGTTTATTGAGGAACCTCCATACTGTTCTCCATAGTGGCTGTATCAATTTACATTCCCACCAACAGTGTAACAGGATTCCCTTTTCTCCAAAACCTCTCCAGCATTTATTGTTTGTAGATTTTTTGATGATGGCCATTCTGACTGGTGTGAGAAGATACGTCATTGTACTTTTGATTTGCATTTCTCTAATGATTAGTGATGTTGAGCATCTTTTCATGTGTTTGTTGGCAATCTGTATATCTTCTTTGGAGAAATGTCTATTTAGGTTTTCTGCCCATTTCTGATTGGGTTCTTTGTTTTTTTGATATTGAGCTGCATGAGCTGCTTGTAAATTTTGGAGATGAATCCTTTGTCAGTTGCTTCATTTGAAAATATTTTCTCCCCTTCTGAGGGTTGTCTTTTCGTCTTGTTTATGGTTTCCTTTGCTGTGCAAAAGCTTTCAAGTTTCACTAGGTCCCACTTGTTTATTTTTGTTTTTATTTCCCTTACTCTAGGAGGTGGGTCAAAAAGGATCTTGCTGTGATTTATGTCATAGAGTGTTCTGCCTATGTATTCCTTTAGGAGTTTTACAGTGTCTGGCCTTACATTTAGGTCTTTAATCCATTTTGAGTTTATTTTTGTGTATGGTGTTAGGGAGTGTTCTAATCTCATACTTTTACATTTATACGTCCAACTCTCCCAACAGCACTTATTGAAGAGGCTGTCTTTTCTCCATTGTATATACTTGCCTCCTTTATCAAAGAAAAGGTGACCATATGTGCATGGTTTTATCTCTGGGCGTTATATCCTGTTCCATTGATCTATATTTCTGTTTTTGTGCCAGTATCATACTGTCTTGATTACTGTAGCTTTGTAGTATAGTCTGAAGTCCGGGACCTCAATTCCTCCAGCTCTGTTTTTCTTTCTCAAGATTGCTTTGGCTATTCGGGGTCTTTTGTATTTCCATACAAATTGTGAATCTTTTGTTCTAGTTCTGTGAAAAATGCCATTGGTAATTTGATAGGAATTGCATTGAGTCTGTAGATTGCTTTGGGTAGTAGAGTCATTTTCACAATGTTGATTCATCCAATCCAAGAACATGGTATATCTCTACATCTGTTTGTATCATCTTTAATTCCTTTTATCAGTGTCTTATAGTTTTCTACATACAGGTCTTTTGTCTCCTTAGGTATGTTTATTCCTAGGTAATTTATTCTTTTTGTTGCCATGGTAAATAGGAGTGTTTCCTTAATTTCTCTTTCAGATTTTTCATCGTTAGTTTATAGGAATGCAAGAGATTTCTGTGCATTAATTTTGTATCCTGCTACTTTACCAAATTCATTGATTAGCTCTAGTAGTTTTCTGGTAGCAACTTTAGCATCTGCAAAGACTGACAGCTTTACTTCTTCGCTTCCAATTTGGATTCCTTTTATTTCTTTTTCTTCTCTGATTGCTGTGGCTAAAACTTCCAAAACTATGTTGAATAATAGTGGTGAGAGTGGGCAGCCTTGTCTTGTTCCTGATCTTATTGGAAATGGTTTCACTTTTTCACCATTGAGAATGATGTTGGCTGTGGGTGTGCCATATATGGCCTTTATTATGTTGAGGTAAGTTCCCTCTATGCCTACTTTTTGGAGAGTTTTTATCATAAATCGGTGCTGAATTTTCTCAAAAGCTTCTTCTGCATCTATTGAGATGATCATATGGTTTTTCTCCTTCAATTTGTTAATATAGTTTATTGCATTGATTTGTTTGAGTATATTGAAGAATCCTTGCATTTTGCTAGTATTTTGTTGAGGATTTTTGCATCTATGTTCATCAGTGATATTGGCCTGTAGTTTTCTTTGTTTGTGACATCTTTGTCTGGTTTTGGTGTCAGGGTGATGGTGGCCTCATAGAATGAGTTTGGGGGTGTTCCTCCCTCTGCTATATTTTGGAAGAGTTTGAGAAGGATAGGTGTTAGCTCTTCTCTAAATGTTTGATAGAATTTGCCTGTGAAGCCATCTGGTCCTGGGCTTTTGTTTTGTTGGAAGATTTTTAATCACAGTTTTAATTTCAGTGTTTATAATTGGTCTGTTCATATTTTCTATTTATTCCTGGTTCAGTCTCAGAAGGTTGTGCATTTCTAAGAATTTGTCCATTTCTTCCAGATTGTCCATTTTGTTGGCATATAGCTGCTTGTAGTAATATCTCATGATCCTTTGTATTTCTGCAGTGTTGGTTGTTATATCTCCTGTTTCATTTCTAATTCTATTGATTTGAGTCTTCTCCCTTTTTTTCTTGATGAGTCTGGCTGATGGTTTATCAAATTTGTTTATCTTCTCAAAGAACCAGCCCTTAGTTTTATTGATCTTTGCTATCGTTTCCTTCATATCGTTTTCATTTATTTCTGATCTGATCTTTATGATTTCTTTCTTTCTGCTAACTTTGGGGTTTTCTTGTTCTTCTTTCTCTAATTGCTTTAGGTTTAAGGTTAGGTTGTTTATTTGAGATGTTTCTTGTTTCTTCAGTTAAGATTGTATTGCTATAAATTTCCCTCTTAGAACTGCTTTTGCTGCATCCCATAGGTTTGGGGTCATCTTGTTTTCATTGTCATTTGTTTATGGGTATTTTTTGATTCCCTCTTTGATTTCTTCATTGGTCTCTTGGTTATTAAGTAGTGTATTGCTTAGCCTCCATGTGTTTGTATTTTTACAGAATTTTTTCCTGTAATTGATATCTAGTCTCATAGCGTTATGGTCAGAAAAGATACTTGATACAATTTCAATTTTCTTAAATTTACCAAGGCTTGATTTGTGACCCAAGATATGATCTATCCTGGAGAATGTTCCATGAGTACTTGAGAAGAAAGTGTATTCTGTTGTTTTTGGGTGGAATGTCCTATAAATATCAATTAAGTCCATGTTGTTTAATGTATTATTTAAAGCTTGTGTTTCCTTATTTATTTTCATTTTGGATGATCTGTCCATTGGTGAAAGTGGGGTGTTAAAGTCCTCTACTCTGATTGTGTTACTGTCGATTTCCCCTTTTATGGCTGTTAGCATTTGCCTTATGTATTGTGGTGTTCCTATGTTGGGTGCATAAATTTTACAATTGTTATATCTTCTTGGATTGATCCCTTGATCAATATGTAGTGTCCTTCTTTGTCTCTTTTAATAGTCTTTGTTTGAAAGTCTATTTTGTCTGATATGAGAATTGCTACTCCAGCTTTCTTTTTATTTCCATTTGCATGGAATATCTTTTTCCATCCCCTCACTTTCAGTCTGTATGTGTCCCTAGGTCTGAAGTGGGTCTCCTGTAGACAGCATATATACGGGTCTTGTGTTTGTATCCATTGAGCCAATCTATGTCTTTTGGTTGGAGCATTTAATCCATTTACATTTAAGGTAATTATCAATATGTATATTCCTGTTACCATTTTCTTCATTGTTTAATATTGTAGGTCTTTTCCTTCTGTTGTGTTTCCCACTTAGAGAAGTTCCTTTAGCGTTTGTTGTAAAGCTGGTTTGGTGGTGCTGAATTCTCTTAGCTTTTGCTTGTCTGTAAAGGTTTTAATTTCTTCATCGAATCTGAATGAGATCCTTGCTGGGTAGAGTAATCTTGGTTGTAGGTTTTTCTCTTTCATCACTTTAAATATGTCCTGCAAGTCCCTTCTGGCTTGCAGAGTTTCTGCTGAAAGATCAGCTGTTAACATTATGGGGATTCCCTTTTGTGTTACTTGTTGTTTTTCCCTTGCAGCTTTTAATATGTTTTCTTTGTATTTAATTTTTGATAGTTTGATTAATATGTGTCTTGCCATGTTTCTCCTTGGAGTTTTCCTGTATGGGACTCTCTGTGCTTCCTGGTCCTGATTAACTATTTCCTTTCCTATATTAGGGAAGTTTTCAACGATAATCTCTTCAAATATTTTCACCGTCCCTTTCTTTTTCTCTTCTTTTTCTGGGACCCCTATAATTTGAATGTTGGTGTATTTAATGTCCCAGAGGTCTCTGAGACTGTCCTCAATTCTTTTCATTCTTTTTTCTTTATTCTGCTCTGCAGTCGTTTTTTCCACTATTTTATCTTCCAGGTCACTTATCTGTTCTTCTGCCTGAGTTATTCTGCTATTGATCCCTTCTAGAGAATTTTTAATTTCATTTATTGTGTTGTCATCACTGTTTGTTTGCTCTTTCCTTTTTCTAGTTCCTTGTTAAACTTTTCTTGTATTTTCTCCTTTCTATTTCCAAGATTCTGGATCATCTTTACTCTCATTATTCTGAATTCTTTTTCAGGTAGAGTGCCTATTTGCTCTTCATTTGTTAGGTCTGGTGGGTTTTTACCTTGCTACTTCATCTGCTGTATGTTTCTCTGTCTTCTCATTTGCTTAACTTACTGTGTTTGGGGTCTCCTTTTTGCAGGGTGCAGGTTCATAGTTCCCATTGTTTATGGTATCTGCCCCCAGTGGCTAAGGTTCGTTCAGTGGGTTGTGTAGGCCTCCTGGTGGAGGGGACTAGTGCCTGTGTTCTGGTGGATGAGGCTGGATCTTGTGTTTCTGGTGGGCAGGTCCACGTCTGGTGGTGTGTTTCTTGGTGTCTGTGGCCTTACTATGATTTTAGGCAGCCTCTCTGCTAATGGGTGCGGTTGTGCTCCTGTGTTGTTAGTTGTTTGGCATAGGGTGTCTAGCACTGTAGCTTGCTGGTCGTTGAGTGGAGCTGGGTCTTGGTGTTGATATGGAGATCTCTGGGAGATTTTCGCTGTTTGATATTACATGGAGTTGGGAAGCCTCTTGTGGACAGTTGTCTTGAACTTGGCTCTCCCACCTCAGAGGCACAGCCCTGATGCCTGGCTGGAGCACCAAGAGCCTGTCATCCACACGGCTCAGAATAAAAGGGAGAAAAAAAAGAAAGAAAGAAAGAGGAAGATAAAATAAAATAAAGTTATTAAAATAAAAAAATTATTAGAAATTTTTTAAAGGTAATTAAAAAAAAAGGAAAGAAAGAAAGAAGAGAGCAACCAAACCAAAAACAAGTCCACCAATGATAACAAGTGCTAAAAACTATACTAAAAAAAAAAAAGAAAAGAAAAAAAACCGGACAGACAGAACCCAGGATATATGGTAAAAGCAAAGCCATACAGACAAAATCGCACACAGAAGCATACATATACACACTCACAAAAAGAGAAAAAGGGAAATATATATATATATATAAAATTGCTCCCAAAGTCCACCTCTTCAATTTGGGTTGATTTGTTGTCTATTCAGGTATTCCACAGATGCAGGGTACATCAAGTTGATTGTGGAGATTTAATCCACTGCTTCTGAGGCTGCTGGGAGAGATTTTTCTTTCTCTTCTTTGTTTGCACAGCTCCCGGGGTTCAGCTTTGGATTTGGCCTCGCCTCTGCGTGTAAGTCACCTGAGGGCGTCTGTTCTTCGCTCAGACAGGATGGGGTTAAAGGAGCAGCTGATTCGGGGACTCTGGCTCACTCAGGCCGTGGGGAGGGAGGGGTATGGATGTGGGGCAAGGCCGTGGCAGCAGAGGCCGGCGTGACGTTGCACCAGCGTGAGGGGCACGGTGCGTTCTCCCGGGGAAGTTGTCCCTGGATCACGGGACCCTGGCAGTGGCGGGCTGCACAGGCTCCCGGGAGTGGAGGTGTGGATAGTGACCTGTGCTTGCAGACAGGCTCCTTGGTGGTGGCAGCAGCAGCCTTTGTGTCTCTTGCCTGTCTCTGGCTGCGGGTGATGGAGGGGGGAGCTTCAGAGCCGCGGAGGGGCTTCCTAGTGTGTGGAAACCTTTCCTCCTTCACGGCTCCCTCCCACTGGTGCTGGTCCCATCCCTATTCTTTTGTCTCTGTTTTTCCTTTTTTCTTTTGCCCTACCCAGGTACGTAGGGAGTTCCTTGCCTTTTGGGAGGTCTGAGGTCTTCTGCCAGCATTCAGAAGGTGTTCTGTAGGAGTTGTTCCTCATGTAGATGTATTTCTGATGTATTTATGGGGAGGAAGGTGATATCCACGTCTTACTCTTCTGCCATCTTGAAGCTCCTTCCTGTGGTTTAGTTCTTATTGCAGTATGCATAGTCTTGTGACTAATAGAGGCAGGAATTTATGGCATTTCACAAAAACAATTAAAATGATTTGTTTATTGCCTAAAATCAGATAAAACAGTTATTAATATGCTACTGGACCAGAAACTCACATGAACTACCTCAGCTATGCAGACCCAATGTTAACATAATCTAAATATCTGATTGTAGCACAAATAGCTTGAATTGACTTAGAATTTCTAAAAAGTATTTAGGACTTTGCCCTCCACACATGTAAGTTACTTCCCTAAATTATTAAGTCTAAAGGCAAAGCTCTTGCATTTTTATAGTTTTTTTTCTTTCAGTAGACACTTTCTTAATTTCCTGTTCTCCAGAAACTCTGTCCAGAGCAGGCACCTTTCATTCTTTGTCACACACCTCATGCTGGTGCATAAGAACTGAGATTACACCCCAGTCCCATTCCCTCACATTTAAACTAGTATTTCTAACCATGATTTGGTCTCTGTTTCATCTATAAGTATGAGAAGACCCACAAGGAAATAGAAGTGCAAAGAAATGACACATATTTAATGGATACAGAACAGTTCAATGTACACATTTCAGATGGCACGATGGATCAACCCTCTTTATTCTCTTTGCTAAGAAAAGACACGATTTTCTTATCACTTTTGAAAGGAAAAATCCCCGGAATTTTCTTTGATAGTTGATTAATTTATGGGTCTCTGAGACTAAGTAGACACTATACAAATGGTGCTGTTTCAACTCTATTTTCCATAATTGGCATGCCAACCTCCCCCATTAAATATCCAATTCAGGAAGCCACCCTACAACTGTCTGTGTTTGAAAGTTTTGAAAACAGCAGCGGACCCAAGTTAACCTGGTCCATACAAGAGACATTAGTGTGGCACCAGCTCCTCCAAAGCTTCTCATCTCACTACCAATACTCAGAATTCCATTTGAGAGAAGTGGTGGCCAGACCAGAAGCATCGGCATCAACTGGAAACTTTTTAGAAATACGAAAGTTTGGGCCCCACTCCACTCCCCACCTGCTGAATCAGAAGCTCTATGGATGGGGTCCAGCAAGTTGTGTTTTAACAAGCATTCCAGATGATTCTGATGCTAAAGTTTGATATTTGCTGAAAGCACTGATACTTATCAGACATGTATTTATCAATGAAATATGGAAGTTCAGACTAGACTTAATGGGGGATGGAGGGAAGTAATAAGAGGGGTATAATCTTGCAGTGGGAGGAGTCCTGATGAGATGGCAAAGAGTAGGCTTTTCAGGGAAGCAAATACCCCAGTTTGGTTTATGTACTTTCAGAGAAAGCAGCCAAGCCAAGAAATACTTGACTATTACAGTGAGTTTAAAATGGAAAATGAGACGGGGAGGGATTATCGGTTCTGGAAGGAAAAATGTTAGTGGACATATATGCATCCAGGCATCCAGCTCTGTGACATCCATCCTTTCTAAGGGAGGGAGAACTGTGAGTCACCCCATCTTTTCCAGATCCTCCAGACCCTCTAGACCCCCCAGCCTAGCCAGATGGGCTCAAGGCTCCTCTTCCTCCTCAAACAGTCTTTGCAAATGCCTGTGAAATCTTGGTATTGTAGGAATCTATTCCTCAAATGCTGTAGGGCCAACACCAAGGTCAGATATTATATGGGGAGAGATGGTTGTAGTAGGATTTATAGAAAACCCCCTTCTTTACCTGCCTTGGGTGATGCTGCTCTTTATCCCTAACCCTGGGAAGCAAGAACAAAGCTGAATAGACCTTGAATAAGTTTAGGTTTTAGCCTTTGAAGAAACCATTTTCTTGGTATGCTCTTCTTATCTTAAGGGATCTAGATTTTCTCAGGAAAAAAGTGCCATATTGTTAACCAACGTAATAGTAATAGTTATAAGCGCTGCTTCTCAGTCATTAATGTGCATGAGAATCACCTGGGGATCAAGTTACACATGCACATTCTGACACAGCACATCTGCACTGGGACCCAAATTGATGCCAGTAATGCAGAGTTCCTGGACCACACTGTGAGCATGAAAGATAGGAAGAATGAAAATGGCGCCAAGTTTCTTTCTGAGCAGGAGAAAGTGGTGTGTCAGACTCATCAGTGTCTACAACTAGCAAGAAGTTATTATCTCTGCAACTCACTGTTTCTCTGGCAAAAGAACTTTGCAGTAAGTATTACGACTTCACTGAGACCACATGAGCAGGATGTACAGGCTAATTTGTACAACAGTTCTGCACGGCAACCAAAGAATAAATGGACTTGCTTTAGATTCAGAATCAGAAAGCACTTGTGATTAATGGAGGAAAAATTAAACTTCTCATAAGTTGTGGAAGTTTAAGTTCTCAAGCCAGCTTCTATCCTTTAACTCTGTAGAGCTCTTGCAGAAGCAATCTGCTCATCAAAGCTTGGGAGAGCCATTAAAGAGGCCATTACAGCCAGCGTATACTAGAAAGCAGCAAGACATGATACTTTCTAAACGTCTGGGAAAGTGGATCAGTATTTCAAATTTAACAGGGCTACCAGACCAGAAGTCCCGATTGTCAACTAAGATCTAATGCTGATGCTTACTAGCTATGGATGTAATGAAGTTGAAGGTGAATATAGTGTAATGGATAGATGAAGAGCTTCTAAAAATGGAGTGGCTAATCTTGTTCTTGCGTGTTGATAGGATATTATCCATTTGCCTTTTAGTGGCTGTGACAGTCAAATTACATTTTCTCCTTTTGAATTGTACCTAAGACTTCATTTATGAAGCCAAACATGATTCTAGAGTTACATAAACGGGGTGAAGAGAGATTAAAATAATATCCTTTTTACTGTTTCATACTTGACCCATGATTACAATATGCATATTTGCCAAACAAATAAGTAAATATTGATCTTATTTTAAAGAGGGAGGCATTGTCCTAATGTCACATGTTTTGATGGTGTTTACTGAATCAAAATTTAGAGTGAGAGGCTTCCAGTGTTGTGCAAAGAAAGTACCATGCTGCTCTTCTGGGAAAAAATGATAGCTTAGAAAAGGAGTACCAAGAAGAATAACCAATCACGAAAGCTGCAGATATATTGATCTAGTAAGTAGTTATTCACCATAGCACAGATTCAATACAGTTTTTTTTTTAATACTCACTTTATGGTCTGAAAATGTTTTCGTTTATCCTACCCTCCCTCTTAGTTCTCAGTTGTATATAGATCTGTTTGCAGAAGTTGTGAATAGGGTGAGGTCGGAGCACTTGGGGTAGGCAGAATTGAAAGTTGGTCTGCAAGATTTCTGCCTCCTGGCGTAACTGCCCTGTATAATTCCCTTCCCTTGAGTGTGGGCAGGACCTGTGAATATGATGAGATTTCACTCCTCCAACTAGGTTACTAATTTATTTTACTCGTTCAAGGCACTACATGGAAAAGAGTTTAAATGAATAACTCTCCAATAGAAGAAACCAGAACTCCTTGGACAAATGGCTAAATCCAGGGCTGGAATAGGGAAAATACAAGATTAGCCTGAAATATATTGTGGTGCCATAAAATTAGAAAGTGCTCAGAAATGATGGGAACATATTAAAGGACATAGGCAATAACTTGAAGTCGCCCCCAACAACCATATCAGTAACAAAATTAATAATGATAATAATGGCTTATAATCCATTGAATAAAATATGAATCCATGAGTCCACAGTGATAGAAATAATTTTTTAAAAATCAAAAAAAAAATCAGTGGGAGAGAAAGAAACCTCTTTTTTTTATAGTAGAATTCCAAAGATTAAATGTAGAGAATGATGAAAATAGAAAATTCCATTTGTCAAATACAGTAATAATTGCTTCAGGCAAGAATCATCAATGGATGCTAAAATTAGTCGCTGAAAGTGTGATAGAAAAGAAAATATTGAGACTGTGTAGTGTTAACTTATCTCCCCATAAGATACATAGTAAGTACAAAGGGAAGGAGTAATTTTATGATGGAGAAATCAGACAGACACCACCTGTTGTGGGTTGAATTGCGTTCTCTCTCCGCAAACTCGTAAGTTGAAGTCTCAGAACCTCAGAATGTGACCTTATTTGGAAATAGAGTCGTTACAGATATAATTAAGAGGAGGTCATATTGGAGCAGGATGGCAGTACATGATCCAATATAACTGGTGTTCTTATAAAATGGAGAAAGTTGGACAAACATAGATGTGTACCAGGAGAATGCCACATGAAGATGAATGCAGAAATCAAGGTGATGCTTCTACATGCCAAGGAACACCAAACATTGCCAGCAGACTGCCGGAAGCTAGGGGAGAGGCATGGGACAGGTCCTTCCTCACAGCCCTCAAAGAAACTGACTCTGCCAACAGCTTGAGCTCAGACTGCTAGCTTTCAGGATTCTGAGACAATCAATTTCTGTTGTTTAAGCAAATCAATTTGCTATATTTTGTCACAGCAGCCCTAGCAAACTAATACAAAACTCTAAGTGATCATAGTTAACATGACCAGTAACAGAACAAACGGACATTATGCTCTCCTTATAGAATATACCAAGAAAGACACAATATCACTTTTGTGAGATTTTGCCAAAAATGAAAAACCTGAATTTTATAACGATGAAGTGGCAGATAAATTCATATTGAGGGACATTCTATTTTTAAAAAACCTGGCTAGTATCCTTCATATATGAGTATGAAAGACATATCATGAAAGACAAGGAAAGGATGAGGAATTGTTCCAGATTAAAAGAGACAAATGAGACATGACACGTAAATGCAATGGTGGACCTAGATTAGATCTTAGACCAGAAATAGCACATTAGTGGAACTGTTGGAAAACTTTGAATGAAGTCTCTAGATCAGCTAATATTATTGAATCAACATTAATTTCCTCATTTTGATAACTATCCTATGATTATATAAGATATTAATATTTGCATAATCTTGATGGAGGGTATACAGGAATTCTTTGTACTATTTTTTCAACATTTTTCTGTCTGAATTTTTTTTCGGTGTGAAAGTTAAAAACATTCAAACAAAAACAAAAGCAAAAATAAAGTCATGCTATAGACGCAAACCACCAGAGAAAACTTGTTTCCGCATTGATTTGCAAGTTAAACCCTTCCAATTCTGTGAGGGAGTGGGTTAGAGGTAATTTTGAAAAGTTGTGTGTTACCCTCATGGCCTTAGGCAGTATTATAACCAAGCCATCATAGCCCAGTGATTTGGCAGTAAGATTCAAATGTTAATTCTCCCTTCTTATGCCATTTAAAAATTCTTTCTCTGAGGTTTTTTTTTCCTGATTTTTAATTATTTTAAAGTTCTCAAAGATAAGAATGAACTCTTTTGATTATTCACAACTGCATTTAAACATAGCATTGAAGGTACACTTCAAAATCCTGAATAGGATTTCATTACATCACATTGATAGGTCACAGAAATGTTTATTGACCTTTTAGATACTGAAGATACACTGGTGACAGAACAGAGAATCTTCTGATGAAACCAAATGATTTCTCAACACAAGGTAGTCTCCCCAGCCACAGCCTTAATGAAGAGAATTTAAACCTCTTTTCAGAAATCAATAACACATTTGGATAGAAAGGCTGATCATATGTAGTGGGCACCCAAGGTAAGGTAACAAATTTCATCCTCTTAAAATGACAAATTTCAGACTTCTATTTATACATATGCTGTACTTAAATTTTTTTTCTAAGGGTGGCTAGTGGGGTTTGGAAATGTTTCATACTATAAATGAAGTCTATCTAGCATAGAGAGAAATGGTTTCTCACAGTGCAGTTGGGTATTTGGTATTGCTACAACAATACAACAGCAGCTGGTAAGGAGCACCTGCCATCTGGCACAATTAATTTACAGTTAAGCTTCTGAGTCATTGTCTGCAATTAGAGAACAGAGAGTAAGACAGAAGCTGTTCACAGAGACATTCAGATGGGTAAAGTATTAGAGGAAACATGACTTGGATGGTGTTCTCTAAAAGGGAAAGGAGTCACCATACCTATATGTCCATTCACTTTCCATGGGAGCACGATGCACATCTTTTGGTTCTATCAGTGTGTCCATTTCTTCTTGTGGCAGACACACCTAAATTGACTCTCCCAGTGAGTCATAGCCTCATATGATCTCCTCTACTCAAGTGTGGGTGAGTCCTGTGACTTGCTTTTAACCAATAGAATATGGCAAAGGTGATTAGATTGTCATCCCCTGGATTGAGTTACATTATATAAGACTTCCTCTTAGCGGACTGGGTAGAGAGACTCCCCTTGCTGGCTTTGAGTAAGTAAGCTGCCATGTTCTGAGGGCCTGTGGAAAGAATCGAGAGTGACTCCTAGAAAACAGACAGAAAAAAAAAAATTCAGGGGTCTCAGTCCTAAAGCTGCAAGGAGGTGAATTCTGCTAACCATCTGAGGAAGCCTGGAGGTAGCTCTTTTCCAGCAGTGCCCCAGATGAGAATGCAACCCTAGCTCACACCTTGACTTCAGGTAGTGAGACGCTGAGCAGAGAATCCAGCTGAGGGTACTCAGACTCCTGACTCAAGGAAACCTATGAGATAATAAATGTGTGTTGTTTTAAGCCATTACATTTGCAGTAATTTGTTACACATCAAATTTCTATCTGAAAACTTACCCTCCGCCCTATCTGAAAACTTACCCTATCTGAAAACTTACCCTCCCTCCGCCCAAATCCTTGTATTACCATGAAATACTTGACCTTACTTCAGTAGATAGCCCTGTATTTGTCCTTCACTAGAGGCATGGAGTGCTTCCTGGTGGTACTTTGTTTTGTTTTCCCATGTAGATAGGAATGGTAGGTGTTACATTGTAAATTTAAACTTAATTTTACACAAACAATTCTTGAGCACTAAAGGTCAGGATTCGTTCACTGACCTAAGAAAATGCCTGTGGCAAAAACTAGTGCTACTCACCAAACATCAGCTGTGTTTCTCCAGATTTCTCACCCCCTGCCAGGGGCCATGTGACTATTCCGTGCCATTTACATGTGAGCAGAAATGATGTGGTCACTTCTGGATTGGGGAAGTGGAAAGCCTCTGAATGATGGCAATTCCTTTCTCCCTTGTGATGACAACTGCTGTGGCCACATGCTCCAGATGGCACAGCTAAAGATGATGAAAGCTTCCTTCAGCCCGTGTCCTGGAGATGCCTTGGGAGAAGAGCCCCTGTTGACCAGTATGGTGGATCTAGCATGATGGAGAAATAAAGATTGGTTGTCATAACTCACTGGGATTTGGAGGTTGTTTCCACAGCACAATCTAGCCTATCTTTATTAGTTTAAATGCTCTCACGTTAAGTTTAACACACAGGATAAAATATTGTTTTACACAGAGAAACACAAAGAGAGAGGTTGGACTATATGTTAAAGTGTCAATAGTGGGTATTTCTGGTTGGTGAGCTGGATGTTGAGAGTGCAAGTGATCGCTGATTTGTTACATAAATCTGGAATTAAATTCAAGAAGAAAGTCAGCATTATTTTCAAAATATTATTGATACTTCCATGGTCACTGAGAAAAAAATTCTTCAACAAGGAACGTCAGAGTTAAAGGTTTAGATAGTAATCCACTTAAAAGAGAATTTTCAGTACATGCTACTGATTAAAACTTAGATTACTTTTTTTTATGAAGATAACTTACTGCGATCGTAGTTATAATCATTTCAGATAGAAAGAATAGGGTTATTGTTTCATTTGTTACTGTAGTTCAAAACTTTACAATATATATTAGTCCTTTAACCATGTCTGAATAAAATGTCTCTTTTCAGAATGCGGATATGGTGTTGTTTTTATCCTTTCTGATACAATATATATGTATATTTAAATTCATCTTCAGCTGTCAACACCTACATCAGTGTGATAAAACATTCTTAGGGGAAATCATATTTTTAATAACTTATCATCAGAGAAATTCCAAAGAACACCATCTTATTTTCAAAAGTCAATGTTACCAAAAGACAAATATTTATGTGTTTTAAACTTCAGCTTTATTTTGCTTGTCTCTCAGCTAAAATGCAAGCAAGAAGAAAGAAATGATTGTTTCAATGATGCAGGAGAGCAACGTAAGGAACTAAGCTATAAAAATCTCTGTTGGAAAGTAACATCAAGTTTTGACATCACACAAAGATATACAGAATTCCTGAGATAGTCTGATTTATAGTTTTGCTGAATATATATAGTAATTGACAATAGTCACTGAGGAAACATCTTTACTTCCTATATCTGAGCTGGGTCTTTAGAAAGTCTATAGACTTTCAGTTATAGAAAGTTTTAGAGTTCATCTAGTTAAGCTACCTCGTTTACCAGATAAAATTATTGAAACTCAAAGACTAAGTTTCCATGGTTACATAATTGTTTAGCTGGTCATAGGCTTCTGACCTCCAATTTCATTAAATTTGTTTATGTCTGACCTCTTTCTCTCAAGTGCATTTAATTTTGTTCTTTCTAAGTATTCTCTTAACTATATTTGGTGCTTTTGGATTTCTCTCATTTAAGAAACAAATTATACTTTTCCAAGGATGCAACCTTCTGTTTCCTTAGGGATGTAGTGTCCAGTGTTTGTTAAAAGTATAAACTTGCAGTGAAACTGACCTGAGTTAACATCAAGGCCCCATCACTGACTATCTTTGTGATTTAGGGAAATTATCTAACCTTTAAAAGCTTTAGCTTATACAAAGATAATAAGTCAAACTATTGCTTTTATTTTTATGGTAAAATATAAAATTATGTGAGCCATTATTATATCACTCAATCAGTATGCATAGTGTTAACCCTTAATATATGTGAAGATGATTTTCAGATATTTTGGTGAAAAAGCCAGAAAATCAAATAACTTGCTTTTAGATAATGCTGTTCAATACCAGTTTTTGCAAGTATGTATTGTTGCTATGATGAAATTTAAAACCAAAGTAACAAATTTGCACCATCCTTGAGGAGTTTATCATTTACTGAAGAAGACAGCTAAATGAAGATAGAAGATAGCAGTACGGTGTTGGGATTCAAGAGTAGAAAATCAAAATATTTGAGAAGTGTTAATTTGTAAAATGTTCATGGAGGATGGAAACTGAAAGAAGAAAAGTACACAGTTTGCCAACATAAAAGAAGGACATTCTACATAGGAAGAACAGCAGGTGAACTAGCTCAAAGATTTGATTAGAGGAACCAGAGGAACAGTTTCTGACTGTAGTATACCTCACACAAAATCAGTTTTAAAATTCATTTATTCCTTATTTCCAAAAATTATTTAAAACAGTGAATGCTGAAAAAACACAGATATTATAAAGCAACATAAAAATAAGCATAAGGGTTCCCTGGTGGCGCAGTAGTTGAGAATCTGCCTGCTAATGCAGGGGACACGGGTTTGAGCCCTGGTCTGGGAAGATCCCCCATGCCGTGGAGCGGCTGGGCCCGTGAGCCACAACTACTGAGCCTGCGCGTCTGGAGCCTGTGCTCCGCAACAGGAGAGGCCGCGATAGTGAGAGGCCCATGCACCGCGATGAAGAGCGGCTCCCGCTTGCCACAACTAGAGAAAGCCCTTGCACAGAAACGAAGACCCAACACAGCCAAAAATAAATAAATAAACTCCTACTCCCAACAGCTTAAAAAAAAAATCATAAAGTGATATAAGAGAGAATCCAGAGGAGAGGCATTTGACCATATTTACTACCAAGAGAAACTTTTTTTGAACAAACATTGCTGCGATGAGAAGCTTTGTTGTGGCCCCTTGAGAGGCTCTAGATCTTTCCCCAGCCCAAGTTTTACATCCTTGTTCTTCACTTCCTTCTTCCTTATTGTTATTCTATTCCTAAGTAAATGTTAAGTCAGTAATAGTTTGTCATTCATATATTAACGTGGTGCTGAACTCAGAAAGAATACAGAACAAATAGAAAACATGCTTATTATCTTCAAGATGATCAACATCAAATTGGGGTTCTAGACTATTACATTGTTTATGTGGTAATTTACCTCAAAATACTTCATTTGAATTGTGTGATGTAAGTGGGTATTTTAACTTTAATGTGTAACCTTTTCTCTATTGTATAAACTATAGTATGATAGTACCATTTGGAAGACCTTGATTAGAAATTCTTACTCCAATTGTGTTTGCATATGTTCTTTAAATAGTATAGTAGTCTACTCCAAAGGATTCACTAATTAGCATCAGCAATGTTAGAAAAAAGTTTCCTTTGGTGAAATGAGTGAAGTTCAAGATACGTGATTGCCTATAAAACACTGATGTAGGTGCCATCACATTTCATGATCCAGATGTAAGAGTCCATTAAGCCTAGATGCCTAGCACTTATGGTGTGCAGTGTTGTAGATCTCAGAGATTCATTCGGTAGTGTGTATACTGCATTTTGTTTGTTTCTTGACCCAAAAGAATTTGGATGATATGGTTAGGTATTATTCTATGTGCCTTAGAATAAGGATCTCCTGTGGTAGGCTTGTTGGAGTGTATATGGATAGACATTACTTAGCATCTGAGCATGAAATGATAAGTTGTATGACTGTTTTGGGTCTTCTTGCTAGTAAATGTTTATAAGTTTGTCAGACTTTGCTCTGACACTTACTTTCACTATAATACAGCAGAAAGATTATTGGGGAAGGAGATGCACAGATTCCTCTTTCTTCATATCACCAGAGGCCACTGATATTTACAGTAAAGAACTTGGTATTACTACCTTCCAAACTGCTTGAGATAAGTACATAGCAGACCGCCGGAAAAAAAAAAGTCTTTGAAAAAAATACAAGAATACATTCAGCATTTTTTTCTACCCCTCTGTTAATGAACTGATTTTTTACTCCTTCTGCCATGAATACATGTGATTTCAACTACAAAGAAAACTATATCATATACTTACTTTTTAGAATATTTTGATAAAACCAAACTATGGAACTGAAATAGAATTGTGTCTTTTTAAAATACAGATGTATAAAGATCTATTAAGAGAAACGAAGGTGGGAAGCAGCCGCATAGCACAGGGAGATCAGCTCGGTGCTTTGTGACAACCTAGAGGGGTGGGATAGGGAGGGTGGGAGGGAGGGAGACGCAAGAGGGAAGAGATATGGGAACATATGTATATGTATAACTGATTCACTTTGTTATAAAGCAGAAACTAACACACCATTGTAAAGCAATTATACTCCAATAAAGATTAAAAAAAAAAAGAGAAACGGAGGAGTTCAAGATGTCAGACATGGAAAATTTTGAGATTTTTCTTGGCTAGTAGGGTGAGAGTAGGAAAAGACAGCAAGAAGCCATGACACAATAGAACAAAGATCATCATCTTGAACAACAGAAATTTTTGGAGTTCCTACTGTATAGAGAACACTGACAAAGAGGTAAAAGATTTAAAATAAAAATCTGTGCCTTTAAGGGGTGATAATAACAGAAATATAAGTAGAAGACAATGAGGATGTCTAAGATGAGAAATCAGTGTGTGGTAACTGTTAGATGAAGACTAAACAGCATTTTCCTTTCCTTTTCTTTGTTTAACCAAAGAAAAGTTTCATCTCCTCTGCAGAAAAAAGATGACATTAAAACACTTATTTGGAACTGAGGTGCAAGGAATGATTGAAATGACTATGAATGGGACAAGGATCTCTCCAGAAAGGTCCCTTCTCCTTTGAGCTCCTATTGTCTGTTTTGAGAGCACACTGGCTTTTTGTCCTTTTATTTATTACCAGTATTTCTTGAACCCCAAAGTACACTCAACACCCAAATATAATTTTAATACCAATGAGTGGAAGCCAGAGAAAAATTAGCTGTCACCCAACTGCTTTATCTACTTCCAAGAAGTCATTCTTTCAGGAAAGAGCAAACAAGACATTTTTAAATTAAAAACTCGGATGAAGAATTATTCTTTTCACTTTGGGTTGAATGAGCTGTGACTTTTATAGTGTGTTATCTAAAGATATGGGGTCATAATTCACATACTGTATTCTTAATAGCACATCCCTCTGACTATATTTCCTAGCTTTTTAATGAAGGCTAAAAATACCCTTCCGTCTTCCCCTTGTTCCATATACAAAGACACATTTGTTTAGTTGTTCAAGACCTGAAACCTTTTAAGATCTATCTTTCCAGTGTAAGCCTTATTTAATGCAATTAGGACTTAAAAAATAATATATCAAATGAGATAAAATTTTGGCAGTAATCTAAAAGAGAGGGGATCTGTAATGTTACTTCTTAGATTAGTCCAGGATGCCTCATGGGACAAATTTAAAATATCATCTGATATCTCTGGTACTTTTCATGCCTAAATCATCAATAAAATAAATATTACTTGCATATTAATTATGTGCCCATTTCCCTTTTATATAATTTAATAATAGGAAACAAAAAATAAGAAATAGTCTGTGCCTCATACTCCAGCACTTCTGACCTATTGGAATCTATCCTTTTTTATTACTTATACTCTTTTTATTTTTAAATTTTTTTAATATATATTTTTTAGTCTATGGGTTATAACTTCCTTACTGGAGTATATTTGCTTTACAATGGTGTGTTAGTTTCTGCCCCACAACAGAGTGAATCAGTTATACATATACATATGTTCCCAAATCTCATCCCTCTTGCATCTCCCTCCCTCCCACCCTCCCTATCCCACCCCTCTAGGTGGTCACAAAGCACAGAGCTGATCTCCCTGTGCTATGCGGCTGCTTCCCACTAGCTATCTATTTTACTTTTGGTAGTGTATATATGTCCATGCCACTCTCTCACATTGTCACAGCTTACCCTTCCCCCTCCCCATATCCTCAAGTCCATTCTCTAGTAGGTCTGTGTCTTTATTCCTGTCTTGTCCCTGGTTCTTCATGACCTTTTTTTTTGTTGTTGTTCTTAGATTCCATATATATGTGTTAGAATATGGTATTTGTTTGTCTCTTTCTGACTTACTTCACTATGTATGACAGACTCTAGGTCCATCCACCTCAGTACAAATAATTCAATTTCCTTTCTTTTTATGGATGAGTAAACTTCCATTGTATATATGTGCCACGTCTTCTTTATCCATTCCTCTGTTGATGGACACTAACGTTGCTTCCATGTTCTGACTATTGTAAATAGTGCTGCAATGAACATTTCGGTACATGACTCTTTTTGAATTATGGTTTTCTCAGGGTATATGCCCAGTAGTGGGATTGCTGGGTCATATGGTTATGACCTATTTTTAGTTTTTTAAGGAACCTCCATACTGTTCTCTATAGTGGCTGTATCAATTTACATTCCCACCAACAGTGCAAGAGGGTTCCTTTTTCTCCACACCCTCTCCAGCATTTATTGTTTGTAGATTTTGTGATGATGGCCATTCCAACTGCTGTGAGATGATATCTCATTGTAGTTTAGATTTGCATTTCTCTAATTATTAGTGATGTTGAGCATTCTTTCATGTGTTTGTTGGCAATCTGTATATCTTCTTTGGAGAATGTCTATTTAGGTTTTCTGCCCATTTTTGGATTGGGTTCTTTGTTTTTTTGATGTTGAGCTGCATGAGCTGCTTCTAAATTTTGGAGATTAATCCTTTGTCAGTTGCTTCATTTGCAAATATTTTCTCCCGTTCTGAGGGTTGTCTTTTCGTCTTGTTTATGGTTTCCTTTGCTGTGCAAAAGCTTTTAAATTTCATTAGGTCCCATTTGTTTATTTTTGTTTTTATTTCCATTCTCTAGGAGGTGGATCAAAAAGGATCTTGCTGTGATTATGTCATAGAGTGTTCTGCCTATGTTTTCCTCTAAGAGTTTGATAGTGTCTGGCCTTACATTTAGGTCTTTAATTCATTTTGAGTTTATTTTTGTGTATGGTGTTAGGGAGTGTTCTAGTCTCATACTTTTACATGTACCTGTCCAGTTTTCCCAGCACCACTTATTGAAGAGGCTGTCTTTTCTCCACTGTATATTCTTGCCCTCTTTATCAAAGAAAAGGTGACCATATGTTTGTGGGTTTAACTCTGGGCTTTCTATCCTGTTCTGCTGATCTATATTTCTGTTTTTCTGCCAGCACCATACTGTATTGATTACTGTAGCTTTGTAGTATAGTCTGAAGTCAAGGAGCCTGATTCCTCCAGCTCCATTTTTCTTTCTCAAGATTGCTTTGGATATTCAGGGTCTTTTGTGTTTCCATACAAATTGTGAAATTTTTTGTTCTAGTTCTGTGAAAAATGCCAGTGGTAGTTTGATAGGGATTGCATTGAATCTGTAGATTGCTTTGGGTAGTAGAGTCATTTTCACAATGTTGATTCTTCCAATCCAAGAGCATGGTATATCTCTCCCTCTCTTTGTATCATCTTTAATTTGTTTCATCAGTGTCTTATATTTTTCTGCATACAGGTCTTTTGTCTCCTTAGGTAGGTTTATTCCTAGATATTTTAGTCTTTTTGTTGCAATGGTAAATGGGAGCGTTTCCTTAATTTCATTCTCAGATTTTTCATCATTAGTGTATAGGAATGCTAGAGATTTTTGTGCATTAATTTTGTATCCTGCTACTTCACCAAATTCATTGATTAGCTCTAGTAGTTTTTTGGTAGCATCTTTAGCATTCTCTATGTATAGTATCATGTCAACTCCAAACAGTGACAACTTTACTTCTTCTTTTTCAATTTGGATTCCTGTTATTTCTTTTTCTTCTCTGATTGCTGTGGCTAAAACTTCCAAAACTATGCTGAATAATAGTAGTGAGAGTGGGCAACCTTGTCTTGTTCCTGATCTTAGTGGAAATGGTTTCAGTTTTTCACCACTGAGGACAATGATGGCTGTGGCTTTGTCATATATGGCCTTTATTATATTGAGGAAAGTACCCACAGTGCCCACTTTCTGGAGGGTTTTTATCATAAATGGGTGTTGAGTTTTGTCGAAAGCTTTCTCTGAATCTATTGAGATGATCATATGGTTTTTCTCCTTCAATTTGTTAATATGGTGTATCACATTGACTGATTTGAGTATATTGAAGAATCCTTGCATTTCTGGGATAAACCCCACTTGATCATGGTGTATGATCCTTTTAATGTGCTGTTGGATTCTGTTTGCTAGTATTTTGTTGAGGATTTTTGCACCTATGTTCATCGACAATATTGGCCTGTAGTTTTCTTTCTTTGTGACATCTTTGGTTTTGGTATCAGGGTGATGGTGGCCTCGTAGAATGAGTTTGAGAGTGTTCCTCCCTCTGCTATATTTTGGAAGAGTTTGAGAAGGATACGTGTTAGCTCTTCTCTAAATGTTTGATAGAATTCACCTGTGAATCCATCTGGTCCTGGGCTTTTGTTTGTTGGAAGATTTTTAATAACAGTTTCAATTTCAGTGCTTGTGAGTGGTCTCTTCATATTTTCTATTTCTTCCTGGTTCAGTCTTTGAAGGTTGTGCATTTGTAAGAATTCATCCATTTCTTCCAGGTTGTGCATTTTATTGGCATAGAGCTGCTTTTAGTAATCTCTCATGATCCTTTGTATTTCTACAATGTCATTTGTTACTTCTCCTTTTTCATTTCTAATTCTGTTGATTTGAGTCTTCTCCCTTTTTCTCTTGAGGAGTCTGCCTAATGGTTTATCAAGTTTGTTTATCTTCTCAAAGAACCAGCTTTTAGTTTTATTGATCTTTGCTATCATTTCCTTCATTTCTTTTTCATTTATTTCTGATCTGATCTTTACGTTTTCTTTTGTTCTGCTAACTTTGGGTTTTTTTTGTTCTTCTTTTCTAATTGCTGTAGGTATAAGGTTAGGTTGTTTATTTGAGATGTTTCTTGTTTCTTAAGGTAGGACTGTATTGTTGTAAACTTCCCTCTTAGAACTGCTTTTGCTGCATCCCAAAGGTTTTGGGTCCTCGTGTTTTCATTGTCATTTGTTTCTAGGTATTTTTTGATTTCCTCATTGATTTCTTCAGTGATCTCTTGGTTATTAAGTAATGTACTGTTTAGCCTCCATGTGTTTGTATTTTTTATAAATTTTTTCCTGTAATTGATATCTAGTCTCATAGCGTTATGGTCAGAAAAGATACTTGATACGATTTCAATTTTCTTAAATTTACCAAGGCTTGATTTGTGACCCAAGATATGATCTATCCTGTAGAATGTTCCATGAGCCCTTGAGAAGAATGTGTATTTTGTTGTTTTTGGATGGAATGTCCTATAAATATCAATTAAGTCCATGTTGTTTAATGTATCATTTAAAGCTTGTGTTTCATTATTTATTTTCATTTTGGATGATCTGTACATTGATGAAAGTGGGGTGTTAAAGTCCCCTACTATTATTGTGCTACTGTCACTGTCCCCTTTTATGGCTGTTAGCATTTGTCTTATGTATTGAGGTGCTCCTATGTTGGGTGCATAAATATTTACAATTGTTATATCTTCTTCTTTGATCGATCCCTTGATCATTATTTAGTGTCTTTCTTTGTCTCTTGTTATAGTCTTTATTTTTTATTTTTTTGAGGTATGCGGGCCTCTCACTGTTGTGGCCTCTCCCATTGCGGAGCACGGGCTCCGGACGCGCAGGCTCAGCGGCCATGGCTCACGGGCCAAGCCGCTTCCTGGCATGTGGGATCTTCCCGGACCGGGGCACGAACCCATGTCCCCTGCATTGGCAGGCAAACTCTCAACCACTGCGCCACCAGGGAAGCCCTATAGTCTTTATTTTAAAGTCTATTTTGTCTGCTATGAGAATTGCTACTCCAGCTTTCTTTTGATTTCCATTTGCATGGTATATCTTTTTCCATCCCCTTACTTTCAGTCTGTATGTGTCCCTAGGTCTGAAGTGGGTCTCCTGTAGACAGCATATATACGGGTCTTGTGTTTGTATCCATTCAGCCAATCTATGTCTTTTGGTTGGAGCATTTAATCCATTTACATTTAAAATAATTATCGATATGTATGTTCCTATTACCATTTTCTTAATTGTTTTGGGTTTGTTATTGTAGGTGTTTTCCTTCTCTTGTGTTTCCTGCCTAGAGAAGTTCCTTTAGCATTTGTTGTAAAGCTGGTTTGGTGGTGCTGAATTCTCTTAGCCTTTGCTTGTCTGTAAAGGTTTTAATTTCTCTGTCAAATCTGAATGAGATCCTTGCTGGGTAGAGTCATCTTGGTTGTAGGTTTTTCTCGTTCATCACTTTCTTGCCACTCCCTTCTGACTTGCAGAATTTCTGCTGAAAGATCAGTTGTTAACCTTATGGTGTTCCCTTGTGTGTTATTTGTTGTTTTTCCCCTGTTGCTTTTAATATTTGTTCTTTGTATTTAATTTTTGATAGTTTGATTAATATGTGTCTTGGCGTGTTTCTCCTTGCATTCATCCTGTATTGGACTCTCTGTGCCTCCTGGACTTGATTAACTATTTCCTTTCCCATATTAGGGAAATTTTCAACTATAATCTCTTCTAATATTTTCTCAGTCCCTTTCTTTTTCTCTTCTTCTGGGACCCCTATTATCCAAATGTTGGTGTGTTTAATGTTGTCCTAGAGGTCTCTGAGACTGTCCTCAATTCTTTTCACTCTTTTTTCTTTATTCTGCTCTGCAGTAGTTATTTCCACTATTTTATCTTCCAGGTCACTTATCCGTTCTTCTGCCTCAGTTATTCTGCTATGGATCGCTTCTAGAGAATTTTAAATTTCATTTATTGTGTTGTTCATCACTGTTTGTTTGCTCTTTAGTTCTTCGAGTTCCTTGTTAAACGTTTCTTGTATTTTCTCTATTCTACTTCCAAGATTTTGGATCGTCTTTACTATCATTATTCTGAATTCTTTTTCAGGTAGACTGCCTATTTCCTCTTCATTTGTTAGGTCTGGTGGGTTTTTGCCTTGCTCCTTCGTCTGCTATGTGTTTTTCTGTCTTCTCATTTTGCTTAACTTACTGTGACAAATGCACACTTGGAACAGAACTTGTTCATATGTAGGGGACTTACTGGTCCGTGGTTCCCAGGACTGTCGCGGCTTCGGCTGCTGGGTCACCTCCAGAGCTGGCAGCCTCAGTAAGACCCCCCTCCCATCGGGCTCCGGGCTAGTTCAGTGACGGCGGAGGGAAGAGACCCCGAGCCAGGAATTCCAGCTCTGCAGAAACACGGGCTCCATTTTGGGTGCAGGGGGTGGGACTGCTCTGCTATACTCTTTATAGAGTACTAGTTTATGTAGTCCAATAGTCCATAAGTCTTCCAGTATTCTGATGTCTCTCTGTCTTTCAATGTCTAAATGACATAACTCACACACTTCATGTCATATAAAAATGGAAAGCACAAACCCCTTGTCTATTTTTTTTTCAAGATTCTAAAGATGGCACTTATCTTTTCCTGGTGGTTTTCCATCACTTCTTGTCTTGAATTTTCTCTTCCTAACTCAGTTATTGATTCCTGTCTGTCATGATGGACACCTTTCTAGGTTGCTGTCCCACTTTGCCTTGTTCTTCAAGTGGCCTCTTTACCTTCATGACTTATAGTACCACTGACACAGGGCTATTGTGTAAGCATCTTTTGCTGAGAGTTTGTACACAATGCAAGGACTTAAGCAAAAAAAATAAAAATATTAAAAAAATAAACAAATGAAAACAATATTAAATATCCTGAATTTTGCTATTCAGTTCCTTCCCAGAAAATCAGTTTTCTTTTTTGAGCACTGGCTGCTACCCCATTACTGGGACTCCTTTACTCAGTTTCAGTCTTTTTTCTCACTCTCAACTTTTCTCACACATTTTTTTCTCCAAATCCCCAAGCAACCAAGACTTCCTTCTTGAGCCCCCATGAAGCAAATTACAAATCTGTTTTTTTTTTATCCAAATAAGCAATTTAACTCCCTTTTGTCACTTCATTGCTTAGTCCACAGTTGTCCAGGATTTCACTCTCAAACAGAATGCCCTTAAGTAGGTCTTTCCAAACTAGAAGCATTATTTGTTGAAATGAGGAAATCAGTTTGAAGGTAGGTTCCATTTTTAATGGTGCTATTTTCTTTTGAACCTCCTATCGTAGTTACATCACTGTAAATTAAAATCACTTTGTATATACTGTTTACTAAGTTTTTACAAGAACACTGTAGACAAGATAATTATAACACTTCTATTGGAAAATGTACACAGGCTGTCCACATTTATCCCCAGTCTCTTCTAGTGGCTATGGTGTAAAGACTAAAATCCAATAACTATGTTTTCTTGACTCCTTTGTCAGAAGGGTTGTGCCAGTTGAAAGTAGAAGATATGGAAAGCAGAAGGGAGGTAGCAGTCATTTTTCCTCTGACGCTAGTAAGTTTTAGCAGACATGGAGTTTATGTAGCAACACAACTCCCCATTTCCCTGGTTGGGGCACTGTGAAGAAGTGGTTTCCTGAAGTTTTCTGTTATCTGGATATTTGTACCAGTTTCCTAGTGTTTGGATTGCATCTTCTCTGAGCATTTCTTAAAGGTTTAGTGATTTCCCAGTTCTTCCAAAATATTTGTAAGCATTTAATTTCTACATTCAGACCTGTACCAGTTAACTATTTCTTCACAAATACTGCTTAATGTGGCCACCCCCAAGTCCAGGGGCTTAAAACAACAATCCCCTGTTCTCATGAATCTGCCACTTTTTATGGTTGGCTGACCTAATCTGTGTGTGACTAAGCAGTGTGGTTCTGCTTCAAGCTGTCTGTCCGGCTGGGCTTGGCTTGGGCAACTTCACTGCACATCTGTTAAATCTTGGGTCTATGTGGAAGAGGCAGCAACTACCCAGCTGGAGGGGAAGTCTTCCTATGGCAGTAGCAGAAGTACAAGGGGGCAAACAGAAACATGAAAGGGCACTTAGATCCTTGGCTCAGAACTGGTACCTTGTTACTTTTGTCTATAAACCACTGGCTAATGCAACTTACATGGCCAAGCTCAAAGCCAAAAACTGGTGGAGCATACTTGTGGAGAAATTATACCAATGGTGTTAATCACAGGTGTTAAATTATTGAAAACACTTACGAGACTCTGCAGAATATATTCATGCAAGGCTTTAATAATGGTGAAGGGTATGGTGAAGCAGGAGAAAGAATGCAGAGTAGAGAGGATCAAGTTACCCAGGATAAGCTTGGTCTTTGGATGATAAACCACCAAGAGATGTGGGAGATACCTTGATTTCAAAGAAGCCAGTCTCATCTGAGCAGGAAAGGTCTCTTACACGTCATTGGTCATATAGCTAAAACAAAGCTGCATGGTCAAGCTCAATAAGAGAAACTCAGGTAACATAACCAATACGAGGTATAAACCACTGATATGCATATTTTCTATAAAACATAGTGACAAGTTCATACAGGCTTCCCTTTGGTATGTTTTGAATTTTAGCTCAGGACAGGGCTAATCACTTGTTTGTGTATTCTATTCAGGTTTGCTTAAGGGTCTGTACCATGACTCCTGGAGTCCCTGGAGAAAAGCACAAACTTGCAGTGCATACGCTCTGCTAATGATGAGGTCATGACTAAGGTGTGGAGAATTGGAGCCATTCATTCTGTCTTCTACAAGCCTAGTCGTACTTGAAAACATAGAGGTGTTCTGTTTCTTTGCAGTGAACTCTGATGGACACAGACCCAATGTTTAAATGAAGACCTTGAAGGTAAAGTTAACCTAGTTAGTTAGTTGTACGGATGAACTTTGGAACAAGGTTTTCTGATTGTAAAAATAGTGCCCTTATTACTCTATCAAGTATTTGAATCAATATGTGACTAAGATTTGGTATGATCAAGAGCCAGTGCAAATTGATAAGTAAAACTATGAAATGGGAAAACTATGAAATGGGCGCTTAGCATTGGCCTCAGCATCTCGCTGACTTTCCTCCTGGTAGCTTTATAACCAACATGTCCATCTTTGTCTCTCTCTTTCACACACACACACACACACACACACACACACACACACACAGAGTCTTGGAGCCCTTTTTTTTTTCTTTGCTGTACGCGGGCCTCTCGCTGTTGTGGCTTCTCCCGTTGCGGAGCACAGGCTCCAGACGTGCAGGCTCAGTGGCCATGGCTTGGAGCCCTTTTGGTATACTGTGGATACTAACATATCTAGTCAGCTATCCCATAAATCTGTGCTTTTCAAACTTTAATGTATAAATGAATTACCTTCTTATCAGGTTAACATGGAGATTTTGATTCAGGGAGTCTAGGGTGGGCCTGAGTTTCTGCATTTCTAATATACTTCCAAGTATTGTGATGCTTCTATGCTGATGGACTACTCTTTAAGGTTCAATGCACTAGAATAACATTTCCCTACATCCCTAATCTTCTTCCCCTACTTTAAAACTTTCTCTTTCTGTTATCACATTCCTTCCAGGTTCTTTTTGAGGTGACAATAAAAAGTGTTTCAAGTGTTTCTCTTATGATAAATGAAAAATGTTTTTCTTGTAGATATAGCTTTATTTATAGCCCTTAAATCTTCTCAAACATGCCAAGGAAGATTATTTTTAGGGCTAGATACAACTCTGAATGTCATTCAGTTGTTGCATCTCTGTTAGGTCAGCTCAAGATGTGGACAAGGCTTATTTGGACTAGACTGTTTGACTCTCTGCTCTTCATCTATGGGCAGCTAAACAAATTTTCCTCTGAACATCTGGTCTGGTATCAGGAGTAATTGCTGCTTCTTTTGAGTCTGAATTCTTGCCCCATTCTGACAAACTGGGATATTTCTTTTCATGTTCCCAAGCAGGAGTCTTGACTTTGAAGCTTAGTCCAAGAGGTGGGTAGAGCCAATCCAAGCCCACGTCTCACCTCCCAGGTGGCCTGGATCTCTGCATATTTCCTGGGCCCTGACTCCTGGTAATCATTGTCTGTCCGCCAGGATAGCCCTTCTTCTTTCTTGCCAGAATTCACAAACATCAGTGGCTTGATCAGTCTATCACTCTGTGCACCAGACTGTATTCTGACGTGAGCATCCAGTTTAGAATTCCTCATTGGCTTCCTATTACCCGAAGAGCAAAGTCCAAGCTCCTCAGCATTGCTTACTATAACCTTTATGACTTGTCTTCTACATATCTATCCAGCTCCACCCCTCACTGTGACCCCCTCATTCTACCATCCTGACATAGTGAACCACCTATATTTCTGAGATTGCCTCAGCTGTGTCCTTCTTGCCCACATTTGTTCCTGCTGTCTCCTCTTCCTGGAATGCCTATTTCCTTTTCCTTTACCTATCCAGCCTTTACTCATAATTTATCATTATTTCTCAGACTGTTTAGATGCCCCCAATATACCCTGTTCTTAGTTCTTGCATAAACACTATCATACCTTGTAATAATGTTCTTCTTGTCAATATGTGTACTTGGAGACTGAACTATTTAAAGGCAATGAAATGCTCTTTTATATTCCCTGTACCTAGCACAGCAATTGCTATTTATTTTTTCAACAAATATTTATTGAGTAAATAAATACAATGTGCCTGTAGCTGGGCTAGGTCCATAAAATACACAATGAACAAGATGCTCAAGGAACTCCCAACAGGTGAGATAAGTCGTAAACAGATATTTAGGGTATGGGTTGAGAAGTAAAGGAGAGCTGCTATAGGATTATAGAAGCAAAGATGTGGGTTGCCTCCTCTAGTTCTGAGGGGTATCAGAAGGAGTCTGGCAGGCATATAGTGGGAGCTTAAGTTAATACTATACTTGTGGGTTAAATGAACCCTTGAATGAATTATCTAGATGAATGAATGGATGAAGATACAGTTTTACCTTTTTGAATGAATTTTTTGTCCCATGAACCAGTGAAAATGACAGCTAGACTTCAAAAATAAGGAATTCAATTCATAGGACTCTATTTTCATTAGTGGCTGTCCAACAGAGATAATTTTGGCTTATAATGACAAGATTTAAGAGCTTGCCTCTTGTAAGTTAATCTGAATTACTATGACTTAATAAGGGTATCTGGGTATTTCTTTGTATCAATGGAGGCTCCTATGAAATAGGTAGGATCAGAACCAAAGAAAAGAATTCAAAGGCTACAAAATACTTATTGAATACTTGTGTGGAAGATGTTAGAGAATGTTAGCAGTGTGCTTCAAGCACTTTCTTAGAGATGAACATTCCATATATATATTAACATTTTTGTCAAATATTAAAATGCAATACTTGGTAAGGTGCAAACTCTCCAGATCTGTAGGGTCTGAACTTTCTTCTAATTAGCTACTTTTCCTCTCTAAACTTCAAATTCTCTATTAATTATTTGTGTTCCATCACAGAATACTTTTTTTTTTTTGGTTCTAAAATTCAGTGTCTCTGATACAATGGGTGTATTAATTTTCTACTGCTACATGAAAAATTGCTGCAAACTACCGGCTTAAAACAATACATTTTTGTTGACTGCACAAAATGTTAAAATATCTTAAGTTCTGTAGGTCAGCATTCAGGCGGGCTTGACTGGGTTGACTGGGTTCTCTCCTTAGTGTCATGTAAAGCTGAAATCAAGGTGTTGGCCAAACTGCATTCTCATCTAGAGAATCTGAAGAAGGATTAACTTCTGAACTAATTCAGGTTGTTGACAGAATTTAGCTTTTTTGTGCCTTTAACTGAGATTTCTGTTTTTTTCCCTTTCTTTCTTTCTTTCTTTCTTTTTTTTTTTTTGTGGTACGCGGGCCTCTCACTGTTGTGGCCTCTCCCGTTGCGGAGCACAGGCTCCGGACGCGCAGGCTCAGCGGCCATGGCTCACGGGCCCAGCCGCTCCGCGGCATGTGGGATCTTCCCGGACCGGGGCACGAACCCGTGTCCTCTGCATTGGCAGGCAGACTCTCAACCACTGCGCCACCAGGGAAGCCCTCTTTTTTTTTTTAATGGACTATCAGACAGGGTTTGCTCTCAGCTCCTAGAGTCTGATCTTAGGTCCTTTTGAGGTAGCCCCCTCCATCTTTAAAGCCAGCAACGTTGTGCCACATCCTTCTTGTCCTCCAAATCTTTCTGACTTCTTCTGCAACCAGCCAGAGAAAGCACTCTGCTTTTAGGGGCTCATGCGATTTGGTTAGGCCCACTGAGATAATCTCCCCTATCTTAACGTCAACTGTGCCACATAACATAGTCACATGTTCTGCCTACACAAGGAGAGAAAGTCATTCAAGGACAAGTGTCATTTGGGGGTCATTTTAGAATTCTGCCTACCACAGAGTGAGGTGGAGAAAGGTCATTGGTAAAACTTGTTTCCACCTAGAGGAATGTCACAAGCCAGTCTTTGTCCTCTGAATTTCTCATCGTAAAAAGGAAAAAACCCAGTCTTTCCTTCCTATTGGAGGGAAAGACCTCAGTTCAGTCTATCTCCTGTGTGTTTCTTTCCTGTGCGTCTTCTTTACTTTTACACAGAAAATTTCACTTCCGACACTTCTGGTCACCAAATGTGTGGAGGTTTTTGCCCACATCAACAAGAAATTCTTGGACACCCTGCTGGTATCTGAGAATTCAACTCAATTCTGACACTGTCTACCTGGAGATAGCATCAGGTTCTACAGATTAATGGCTCAGTCCCTCAAGACTGTCCATCCCCCACCCCTCACACAATTCAGATTTCAGTTGCAAACCCAGGTTGTCACCTGGGCTTCTGATCAGTCAATCATAGATGGAAGGTTCCAATGACTCCTCTTCAGGTTTGGTTAATTTACTAGAGTGGCTCATAGATGCTGAGCTTCCGTGTCCTCTCCAGGCTCCCACTCTCCCATCGCCTCCATATGTTCACCAGTCTGGAAGCTCTCTAAACCCTGTCTTTTTGTTTTTTATAGAGGCGTCATTACATGGTCACGATTGATTAAATCATTGGCCTTTGGCAACTGATTCAACCTCCAGCCTCTCTCCCCTCCCCAAGGTCTGGGTGGGACTGAAAGTTCCAACCCTCTAATCACAGGGTTGGTTTCCCAGCAACCAGCTCCCATTCTGAGATTCAAAACTTACCTAATTAACGTAACAAAACATACTTTTTATTGTTCTCATCATTTAGGAAACCCCAAGGGTTTTTGGAACTCTGTGCCAGGAAGTGGGGGGCCAAGACCAATTTACATTTTCTATTATCTCACACATCTGAAAGGGCCACCTAGTGAATTCACCAACTGAGAAATATTAATTTCATAGAGAGGACTGTTTCTGTAGAGGTAATTCCATTTTTGATAGGGGCCTTGATTTTCTGCAATAGCATCCTAAAGGAGAGTATTGCCAGACCCCAAATTCTAGGATAGAAATCAGAAAGTCTGTACTCTGGTCTCACGTCTATTACAAATCAAGTAAGACCTTGTGTAAGCCACATATATATTCTGTCCTCTATTTATTTAGAAAGTAGACCATGGCATTATCCAAAGGCTAAAGGATTAAGTTTAAGAATCAACTTGGAGAGTAGGAAGTGAAACTGTTTACCTGAAAAGAAAAAAGAAAAAGCAAAGATAGCCAGCTATTTCTCCAGCAAAGATGAGTTTACTCAAGATTAGCAGAGAATTGCAATTCAGGGTCTGCGACCATGGTGAGCCACGTGCAAGTCTCCACACAGCAAGGGAAAGAGAACGCTTTTATAGAGGGGAAAAGGAAGTTGGGAGGGCTAGAGTGAACAAAGAGTCCAGGGCTTTTCATTGGCTGAGTGCTTGCCAGGAAAGAAGAGGAGTCTTTCTTCTTCCTGTTGGGCTCTGCTATCATCTCAGGGTGTGAGAGCTGCCCTTTCTGGTCTCCCAACTCTATTTAATTGAGGCTTCTGTTTATTAATTTTTTACAAAAGAAAGTGATTATCTAGAGTAAATAAATTACCTATAATAAATTTATCTAGAATAAACTCTTTTTGACCTTAGAAATGTAATAAAAATACTCAGAAGCATTCTTTGATTTTGGTCAAGATACTGTTTTGGGACTCTGAGTCATTGCACAGAATTTTCTTTATTTGACTAAGGAAGGCATCCATCTAGTTTCCAGATTCCACGTACTCCGGGCTAGTCATAACAAAGCTCTGTGTTCTTTAGTTTGTAAACACGAAAGCCCTTCTGACAAATGGCAGCCTTATTGGAAACATTATTTAGCCGCCTAGCAAGACTACTTTGAAAAGCCAGTACACATATTTTTAATTAACTTACTTAAACATTGAGACATAGACAATGTTAAGTTAAGGAATTCAGTGATATGAGGTTTTGTCATTTTTCTAACGTAGTTCATGAACTCCTGATGCCTGATCATATAATAAACAAAAAAGCATGCTGAAAATCTCTTACCTCCTGCAGTTTGACTCGTGACCTTAGGAAAATTCAGTGAGGAGCTCCCTACCTGTCTCTGACCAGTCCTGCCCTCTACTTGTGTGAGTTGTGCAAGGATGAGATCCCAGACTCTTCTGGACTCTGACTTAAATTGTTAAAAGGAAGAGGGGTTTTGTCCATTTTCTTGCATTATTTTAGGTAAAGCCACTTTTATTTTTCTGTGTAAAGATTTCTTTTAAAAATGTGATTGTGGGACTTCCCTGGTGGCGCAGTGGTTAAGAATCCGCTTGCCAAGGCAGGGGACATGGGTTCAAGCCCTGGTCTGGGAAGATCCCACATGCCACGGAGCAACTAAGCCCATGCACCACAACTACTGAGCCTGCGCTCTAGAGCCCGCGAGCCACAACTACTGAGCCTGCGTGCTGCAACTACTGAAGCCCGCGAGCCTAGAGCCCATGCTCCACAACAAGAGAAGCCACTGCAGTGAGAAACCCGCACACCGCAACAGAGTAGCCCCTGCTCGCCACAACTAGAGAAAGCCCGCGCACAGCAGCGAAGACCCAACACAGCCAAAAATAAATAAGTAAATAAATACATTTAAAAAAAATAAGTAATAAAAATGTGATTGTTTCTGATCTTTCAGGACCTGTAAAGACTGGTTGCTATTCAAAACCTAGTTGCTGGGCTTCCCTGGTGGCGCAGTGGTTGAGAGTCCGCCTGCCGATGCAGGGGACACGGGTTTGTGCCCTGGTCCGGGAGGATCCCACATGCCGCGGAGTGGCTGGGCCCGTGAGCCATGGCTGCTGAGCCTGCGCGTCCGGAGCCTGTGCTCCGCAATGGGAGAGGCCACAACAGTGAGAGGCCCACGTACCGCAAAACAAAAACAAAAACAAAAACAAAAACCTAGTTGCTATCAGGATGTTGATCACACACACAATGAAAACTCATGGAAATACATGTTTAGAGATAGAATTGTATCATTTAGGAAGCTTTCATCTGCAACTTACAGAAAACTCAATCTAACTTAGTTTAAGAAAAAAGTTTGGAATTTACTGGCTTATGTAACTCAACAGTCCAAGGGTAGCTATAACTGTAGGGGAGTATTTATCCAGGATTTAATCAATATAACCAGTTCCAGCTTCTTTTTTCTCTCAATTTCCTGACTCATTGTGAACAGATAGAGCCTATTCTGTTCAGACAGAGCCAAGATTTTTTAGAAGCTGACTCTGAGACATGATTAAATGTGCAAGAATATTATTAGGGGAAGTGATTATGTGAATGGAAATAGGGAGGAAGCTGGGAGTGTCTGGAGAGCCATCAGACCTCAGTGCAGTGAAGGAGAGAGAGAAAGAGAGAGAGAGAGAAAGAGAAAAACAGAGACAGAGAATAGGTAGAAGTGTCATAGACATCTGTTCAGTGTAAGGAAAGCTCAGTGAGCTTTCTGGGAGTCCTTGAGCTGAAGTCAAAAAGCAAAGAAATTCTGTGTCTCTTAGGAGTTCATTTTAGAACTCTTAACTTGGTAAGGAGCTGCACTTGGTAGGCAAGACCTTGGCACCAGTCTGGTAATGAATTTTAAAGTGCAGCGCTTGAGGTGCTCTGTCACTCACGTTCCTGTAGCAGAAGATCTGTAGGCACGTTCTCATGGATGCCACAGGCAAGTTGTCCCATCACAGTGCCAAGATAGCTGTCAGTAGAGCCTAGGATGATGTGTATCATTATTTACATTCACTTCGAAATAAAAAGAAAGTCACGTGCCCAAAGTTTCAAGATTCAGATTCAAATCTCTTTAATTATGATTGGCTGAACCTGGCCATGTCCTCAATCCTGACTTATTCACTGTGACTGGGGTTTAGATACGATATTGGCTTAAGCCCAAGAGGCCCTCCCAAGGAACTGAAAGAAATATTAGTCCTATCCTATATCTGTTAGGTTGCTTTTGACTGCATGTGAGAAAAACACCAACTGGAATTAGATTAAACAATGAAGACATCTATAATCACATATAACAGAAAGTCAGAGAGAAAGTGGGTTCCAGGTATGGTTCAAATAAGATATTGGCTCCATCTTTTTACAATTCTTCTAAGGTCAGCTTTACTATCAGGCTGACTTCCTATGAGGTTTCAAGATGTCTAACAGCAACAACTGAGACAAAATACCTCCTTTTTTATAACAAACATGGGAAAGAGAAAATGCCACTAGCCATGATTAGATTAGGTGCCTTAAGCCATATGGGCAGTGTGATGATTAATTTTATGTGTCAACTTGGCTAGGCTATGGTGCCCAGTTGTTTGGTCAAACATCAGTCTAGATGCTGCCGTGACAATAGCATTTACAATCAGTAGACTGACTAAAGCAGATTATTGTCTATAATGTGGATGGGCCTCATCCAAACAGTGAAAGGCCTTAAGATCAAAGACTGAGATTTCCTAAAGAAGGAATTCTGCCTCAAGACTACAACATAGAAATCTTGCCTGAATTTCCAGTTGCTGGCCTGACTCTCATATTTCATACTGAAGACTATGTCAACTCTTATCTGAATTTCTAGCCTGCTTGCTTCCCCTACCATTTCAAATTTGCCAACCCTCCTCACAATGGCATGAACCAATTCCTTAAAATAAATCTCTCTTTCTCTATATATCCTATTGGTTCTGTTTCTCTGGAGAATGACTAATAAAGACCAAATGGGGGAAGATTAAATGTTAGAACAGAATTTGAATTCTGTGAGAAGCAAAAGGAGTAGATGGATGTGGGGTTGTCAACAATAATATTTATTACACTGACAGTAGCTCCACAGTCAGGAAATTCAGAGGAAGGTAGAATAGCTATTGAGAAGACTGACAACAAATAATCCGACAACAATATAGGTTTGTCACATCAGATTTGTTTAAGAGTATGCATAAAAGTTTACTAAATTTTGATAACTCAAGACTAGTCACTCCTGAAAACCTCCACAGATTTCAATTTCAAGTGAGCTATACAGGGAACCACTGGCTCACCTAGTTTTGATTTGAGTCTTAGGACATGCAAAGACTGAATTTGACACATCATTTGTGAGGGAAAGAAGAGGGAAAGTGTAACTAGGATTTGAACTAATGACTAATAACTAATAAGCTACACACATAATAAACAGTGTAGGTTATATCTTTAAAATTATTGTATTTATTGTTATTATTACCTGATCTTATGATGGCTAAATCATTTTCTCAGAGTTGATCATCTTTTTTTTTTTTGCGGTACGCGGGCCTCCCACTGCCACGGCCTCTCCCGTCGCGGAGCACAGGCTCCGGACGCGCAGGCTCAGCGGCCATGGCTCACGGGCCCAGCCGCTCCGCGGCATGTGGGATCTTCCCGGACCGGGGCACGAGCCCGTGTCCCCTTGCATCGGCAGGCGGACCCTCAACCACTGCGCCACCAGGGAAGCCCTGATCATCTTTTTAGTCTTGGAACGTTTGATGGAGTGAGCACAAACTTAGACAAAAAGCATGCTTTTTGTGCCCTTCCATCACTCTCTAACTTGCCACTTCTTCACTTTGGTCTTGGTGATTCCTAACAGGGGTCACTGGAACAAAATTTGACAGTCGCTGATGAAAAGAAGTAATTTTTTTACAGTGAACCCTTAAGTGAATCTCTCGCTCCTGTGTTGAGTCACACTTCTTGTCCTGAAACAGATCATTTCTTTCAGCTGAATGCACAGTATTGCTTTAGTGTTTATTCCCTGATCTCCCAAAGGGAAAATTCCATTTCATTCCAGCACTTGTTTCATGTTGTATCATACTGACTGGCAAGAGTGGCTCTGGCTAAAAGACAAAATAAACCAGAATTTTGTTTCTCAGATCAGACCAGATTTCAGTTCGAATGTTCACTGTCTGTCCTCTGCCTGCAGAACCCCTCAGGGAGGGCTTATTTCTTTCCCTTTCTTCCCCATCATGTTTCTGGTTAAAAAAAAAGAAAACAAAGAAAAAGAAAAGGATTAGCACAAGTGATATTTTAAAAGTAGATGCAAAATCCTGAGGTTATTGTACTGTGAGAACATTTCCTGGGCTGTGAAACAACTTCCCGACAAACTTAAAATAGAAATGCATTGGGTGAAATCCTATCAGTATGTCATGAAGCATTGTCAGGGTTCAGGGAACCAAGAATTTCTGTTTTAAGCTAATTTTTTCTTACTTTGTTAGTCAGTGATGGCAGTTCAGGGAAAACCAGCTACAGTAGGATAATTTTTAGTTTTCATGTGTCCTAGCAAACTACTATAGTCAGTTACAAATTTCAAGTACACTAATTCTAAATAAATAAAAGAAATTAACATTCGTTTGGTTGTTACTCTGTGCCAGGTGCTTTTACTTCTCTCAATATCCCCATTTTACTGATGACGAAACAGAGGCTCCAAGAGGTTAAGCAACTGCCCAAGTTCAAACCAGGGTCAGTCTCCTACAGCTTGATGAGTTGAATTTTCCAGTGCCTTAAATGTGATTCCTCATGAATCCCCACATTAATAGGATGATCATTTTCAGGGAGGTGGGAAAGTCATCCACAGTTACTGAACACCCAGTTTTCACCTGGCACCTGCTGGGCAGTTTCATTTATGACATCTTAAATTTCCCATTTTTGTAGATGAGGGAACTAAGAATTTGAGAAATGTAGTAAGCCCAAGATCACATAGTGTGCATAGAGGAACAAAGAATTAAAATCAGATACTTCTGACCCCACCTCCCTCCACTGGGCAAAATCTGCATCACTTTGGATGAAAGTTTACAAGGCTTCAATGTACCATTGTTATTGGGACTAAGTTATTAGTAAACTTGAATTTCATTTTGTAAATCAGCAAAGCACCGAAGAGCAATTAATGACAAGGACATGGAACAGACATACATAAATTCATAGACTGGGAAACATATTGTGTCCTCTCTCCACTTGGGAATGGGCTGAGAAAGTGTAGGTCCTGAGAAAGTGGTTTAGAAAATGTTCCACACCCTTGTGTTCATAAAACCAGTATAGTTAAGTAAAGTATTAATCCTTCTGAGAGAATCCATTTTCCTCCCTGCATATTCCTTCTCCCTCTCTTACATGATGTCAATATCAGGGCATTTTTACTGTGAAGTTGCAATTATAAAAGAATTAATTGCTGTCTTCTTTACAATGAATTAAGCCATCCTTCCTTCCTTGGAGTTACTATGTAAATGACACTTAGTTGTGAATGTCTTTATTTTTTAAAATTTTGTATTGGAGTATAGTTGATCTACAATGTTGTGTCAGTTTCAGGTGTACAGCAAAGTGAATCAGTTATACATATACATATATCCACTCTTCTTTAGATTCTTTTCCCATACAGGCCATTACAGAGTATTGTGTAGAGTTTCCTGTGCTATACAGTAGGCCCTTATTAGTTGTCTATTTTATATATAGTGTGAATGTCTTTAAAACCCATAAGTATGTTTGAATTGGGAGCCTAGTTTTTATAGCAAGATATGAAAGCTATGTGACATATTTCTATATTGATAACTCCTATTAAGTTGGATAACAAATTATGCTAACAATTACAGTTTATTTCAGCTTAACAAATATTTGTTGGACATCTGTCATGTTTCAGGTACTGGACTAATGGCTGGGGATGTTTAGCTGAACAAAACTGTGCCTGTCCAGTTGTCCTAAAGCAACCGTTGAATAAACAGATGGTTCCCACTTTCTGGGATAAGAGATAAGACAGAGGAGGGCACAGAAATGTGGACATGTACAGGTGGTAGACTTCCCGGGAGCAAATGACCAAGATTCCCTGCTCATAGATTTGCTCATGGTCCATCCTTTCTGTGGTCATTTGTTCTTAGAAAAGGAGGACAGGAGCATGATAAACTCTGCATCCTTGCATACATTATTTGCATGCTTGTGTCTTTCCTGCATAACTTGGTAAGTTAACTTGGTAGGAGGAAGACTCATTTTTCATTTGATTTACTTTGACCATTAGAGTGAGATGGATTTCTAACGTTACTTTGGGATGAACAAAACCATTAAGTACACACCATACCTGTGGTATGCATATTACATTAAATTTGAACTGGAGATTTCTGATTTGGTCCTAAAAAGGGGCTTTTCAGAGTACTATTTTTGAGTGGAGAATCAACCATATTGATTTATCTCATTCCTATTGTTCAATAAATAGGTTATTCAGGTCTTAAATTAGAGCAAAGAGTTTTCATGAAATTAATAGAGTCCATTAGCTCTTGCAAAAGCAATTCATTAGGGTGAAGATATAAGAAATTTAATAAATAGGTCAAAATTTTGGGAAGCTTACCTTAAATCATGATTTTAAATTAATTTCTGTTCCTTTGTTGGATATGCCTAAGTGCTCTGATAAACATGCTAATGGTGTACAAGAAAGCAAAGTTTTTGATGAAATCACAAACTGGGTGATGCTTAATCATCTGAAAAGACATTCAACCTCATTTATAATGAGTGATGCAAATAAGGCAACACTGATATGTTGTATTTTACCCTTTAGATGGGAAAAATCCAAAATTTCAACAACATACTCTATGGCAAGCAGGAATTAAATACTCTCACATATTATTGTTGAGATTACAAAATGGTAAAATACCAACAGAGGAAAATCTGGCAGTTATGTAGTATATAAATTAATTTGCTGGGTAACAAACTACACTGGCAATAATTAATTTATACACTATACTTAGTAGCTTAAAACAATAGCCATTTATTCAGTGTACAGTTCTGTGGGTTGGAAATTTAGGCTGCCCTCAGCTGAGCAGTTCTTCAAATCTTTGCTTAGTTCTCATATGTCTGTTGTCTGTTGAGGATCAGGTTGGCTGACCATGGCTAGGCCATCTCACATATCTGGGGCATTGGCTGAGAAAATCAGGTTGACTTGGCTCTTCCCTAAGTGGTGTTTTATCATTCCATAGGCTTCACTGAACTTGTTCATCTCTTAGAGGCAATGATCCCAAGAGAGGGAGCAGAAGTATTGCAAGGCCTTTCGAGACCTGGGATCAGAATTGCACAGGATCACTTTCACCACATTCTATTTACCAAAACAAGTCTCAAGGCCAGCTGATTCAGTAAGTGCGGAAATAGACTGTATTTGTTGATGGGAGGAGTCACACTGTCTCAAGGCAAGTGTGTGTAAATATAGGCAGGAGAATAGTTGGGGTCATATTTGCAAATAATTTACCACATCTAGTAAAATAAGAATTGCTTTGACCCTGTCACAAAGAAATCCCAAGTCTAGGCATCTACCCACAGAAAACATGAAAAAGTCATATGTATAAAACTATTCATTGGAGCACTATTTGTGATCTCCTAGCAAAAGACAGAAAACAGCACAGCAGTCCATCAACAGTCGATTGGTTCAGTAAAGTATGGTGCACCCACACAATGGCATATTGAGCAGGAGTATATGTGGAACAAAAGTGCCTAGGAGTTGAAAATTGTTGAAGCCAGATCTTAGTACGTTATGTTTTCTTCTCTACTTTCATACATGTATCAAAATTTTCATAATGAAAAGGAAAAAAATGGACCTGATTCCTTTTTTCATGACCCATAAACACAAAACCAAGAAATAAAATGAAACAGAAAATGAACCCTACTACCTACTTTTTGTCAGAGGGTAATGCTGTGTTTCCAAGAGGTAAGCTATTTACATCTGAAGTGCTGTAAACAATTTAGCAGCAGTCAAAAAATATTCATCAATATTCAAGTTTTCTTGGCTAAGGGAGAATTCCATCAGTAGGCAAGCCTGGCAGCATCCCTCTAGAGGCACAGGGAGAAAATAATTGCGGTTCAGAGTAAACATTCTCAAACTTTCTACAGCCTGCATCTTGTTAAATAAACTACTTGAACTGAGTTTTAGAAACCAGCAGCTGAGGTAAAAAACAGTTTCCCTTTTTGACATTTTTTTTTTTTGCCTTTGCTATATCAGCACTTTGTTTAAAGCATGAATAAACTTCTACTGTTTGAGACCCCATGAATCCAAAAGTTCAGGTTCTTTCCTGAACATGTTAACAAACTGTCCATAAATTTCTCAAAATAGTCCTGATTCTCATATTTCAAGTTTTACAAAAAGCTTCTCTCAATCAGCTCTTTGACAAATATCTCCAACCACACCAGTTGCTGGAAAATATCAGAAGTGCCATATCTTTAAGGGGAGTTGAGTTCCTTTTTATTGGGTGTTGAGGAGCAGGGTTCTGTTGTCATCCCATATTTGGAATGGAATTTATTCTGAGGACTGGGTAAAGGCTTATAGATGTGCTAGACCGATCAATAGAGCAAGAAGCATTTTGTGTCCTCAGTTTGTAAAGTTATTCTTCTGGTCTCACACGCTGAAAATTATAACAGTTCCAGGGAGTCTTTAATTGTACTCTACATTTTCTGACTTGTTTTGATAGGTGAATGAGTACAACGAGCAGCTAGCAAGAAGATGACACGTGAAAGTGACATTGAGCTTTTCTAGCATTTGCGATTGATTTCTTGACTCACTATGCAATTGAAACTTTTAATGATTATTGGATGGTATAGCTTCTTCTCCATGTTTATTTTCAACTGATTTGCCTTTTAATTTCTTCATCAATTTATTTTCATTAGATCACCAAGAACCTCTCTCATCTGTTTTGTAAGCCACACCCCTCTCCAATCTTCATCACTTATCCCACACTCTCCTTGGACATCTCTGAAGTATTTATGGGTTAGCCATCAAACTCTTGCTTGAGTTTGTTTGTTATAAACATTATGAAGTATATAGTATCCAAAAATGTGTAAAATATCATGTTCTTTGGAAATATAGTATCTACTCGCAAAGCATTGGAAAACAGGTGTTAGAATGAGGGCATCGGATCATATGGATCTCTAGTCTTTGAAAATACAATTGCATATCTGATGAAAATATATTCATCAAAAAGAAATTCTAACATTAAGACAGATGGGGTGAGGGGAAGGATTTTAATAAAAAGGAAAAATTAAAGTATATGAATTTTCATTCTATTTTATAATTGCTGAACTATTTTAACCAAGGACTAAAATACAATAATTTTTTTCTGCTATGAACATACTCATTCTACTAGACTTGGTACTTGAAGAAGTTAATCAAGCCCAAGAGAAATAAAAATGTAGGCAAATGAGAGTTTCAGTAGAAGTCAAGTTCTTATCTGGCACTGCATTTCTTTGAATTACCAGCATTCAAGTCTTTAGAAGAATCATCCTCATGACATATACATTAGCAAGAACATCAAAGTATTTTTGCAACCTGGGGAAAATGTGTGCCAATTAATTAACCTGTTTTTTTCTGTTACTCTCTCACATGGTAAATTAAATAGGTAATTATTTAAAGCAAACTCCTCAAAAATAGAAGCCTGTTTTTTGAAGAAGGAAAATAAAAATACTGAATTTAGCTTAAAGTTAACTTAGCGTTCAAAGAAAATACAAGAAAATTTATCATATAAAAAGTGAGAAAATAATTAGTATTATTTTTCTAAGGATATTGTGGCAGAGAATATTTAAAATGAGTCAGAGTTAGGCTGTTAATTAGGCGAATGACCCTAGGTAGCTCACATAATCACTCTGGTTTCCCTCTCTATAAACTGAAGTGTTTGAGCTATTTAAATTCAGGGGACATCCTTGAACTGTTATTTTATTTCATCATGGGGGAAGATTTAAAATCAGGCATCAGTATGGATATACACCTGGAGTAGTTGTATTACGCTGTCTTCTTGCATGGGATCGGGTTAAAAATCAAATACATTAGCCTTACTCATGTTCTCCAGATTACCTATTATTTTAACAGACACATTAACAGGTCACTCTGATGAAGATCACATTAACAGAAAAATATTATTCCTTAGAAAAATGTGTTTTAAAGCCTTGCATTATTTTAATGGGTCTCAAAATATTTTACTCTTATGAATACTTCCCTTCCAAATTCCACCATAGTTAACCTCTAATGTTCAGAATTCTTCTTGAATGTCGCCTTGCTATTTATCTTAAATAGTTTCCACCTGAAAATATGTAACTCATTTTTCTTTATCAGAGTTAAATCACCATGATTACAAGTTCTTTAATAGTGAAAGTCAAAAGAGGAGTTAAAACATTTTCCTTGTTATTAAAATTCAGAAAGAAGAGTGACATCTCCATAAAGCATGCAAATGTGATGGGAAATAAAATTCTATAATAGCTACTTTATTCAGTAATTCAGTTGGTTTGTCAACAAATATCTATTGAGTGTCTTCCATGGGAAGGGCACTGACCAATGTAAGAAATTTCTTGTGCTTCAGAAGATTATTACTTTGTAACAGAAGGAAACAGGCAATTAACAACCAAACAGAATAAATGTGTATGTTATGTAGTATGTTAAAGGTGATCAGTGCTGTAGAAAAACGATGGTCCAAAGCAGGAAAGGGTGATCAGGAGCGCTGAGGGGCAGGGTGAAGAGAGTCAATTGCAGACTTAAATGGATGCTCAGGGAAGAAGAACTCATTGAGGAGACATCTGAACAAACACTTACGAGGCTAGAGAGTTAGTCATGAGGGCCTTTCAGGGGAGGGGCATTCACAGTGGGGAGAGCAATCTTTGCAAAGGCTCTAAAATAAAGTGTGCCTGGTTTCTTGGAGCAAAGAGGAACATTGGGGCTGGTGAGTGAGGTGGGGAGTGGTCAGAGTAAGAGTGAGATGGATAATAGGGGAGCAGGAGGCTTTGAAAGTCATTGTAAAGTCCTTGGCTTTTGTTCGAGTAAAATGTAGAGCCTTTAGAAAATTTTGAGCAGAGAAGTGATAAGATCTGACTTTCATTTTTAAAGTATCAGATCACTCGGCTGTGTTGATAATAGAATGAGGAGGCAAGGGCAGAATGAGGGAGACCAGTTAGAAGGCAACTGCAGGAATCCAGTGACATGATGATGGTGGCTCACACCAACATGGTAGCATAGAACTAGTGAGAAATGGTCACATTTTAAACATGCTTTGAAAGTAGAACAAAAAGACAGTTGTATTTACTTCCTGGGGAAGGTTGAGCTTATACCAAGGGTCCTAGTTCTGAATTGAATTCTGCTGATGGAGTTGAAACTCCAAGTGCGCGGGCCTCCTCTCCTCTTCCACTGATGACGGTAGAAGGCCTAGGGGACCCATGGTCTCAGTCCAGTGTAGGGTTACTTTTGACCCCCATTAGGGATGGAATGAATTTGCTTCAGGTGTGTCAGCTTCATCTTGCACCCTGCTGATGGATGTTCTTTTATCAAAACAGCAAATGTGTGCTTCATGGTGACATAAAATCAAAAGTTCATTCAGTAAGAGTGTCAGTTATAGACCTCTAAACATAATTCTTATAAAAGTTTGTTCACTAAAGCATTTAGAGGCAGTGTAGAACAGGGGTTAATCGTTTGACTTTTAGAGCCAGTTTGCCAGTTGCAAATCCCAGTGTGGCTATTTTGTTATTCTATCTTACTTGCTTTACTAACTCTGCCTTATAGGGTTGTGAGCATTAAATGAAATGACATACGTAAAGCATTTAGAACACTTTCTATATAATAATAAGCACTGTATAAGTATCTGTGAATACTATTATTTCCTTTTGATACAGAGTGAAGGTAATGTCATGTGTCATCGCTATGGCTGTCTTTGAACACCTCTTATCAAACCTTCTCTAAAGTCTTCATTAGATCCTCAGCTAATTCTTCATCTATGAAGAAAGCTAATCACTGTCTTCTGCTCTTCTTTGCATATGTGTACAAGAAAAACCTGGTTACTCTATGATTTTAAATATTTCCTTCCCAAGAAAGACTTGTAAATCAACAAGGACCTATTCTATGTTATCCAACAGCCTCCAACTACCTATTTATGCTCCAGTTAGAGGTCTTACAATTATCTGAAACATATTTTAAGTTAAATTTAGAGACTTTTGTTGTTGGCAATATGGCACGTTAAATATAATATTATGAAAAGTTCCTACTACATAACAGCAAAAAGTGCTCAATGGAAATTCTTTTTAAAATGCCATTTTAAATGAATTGATGAGCTTGCAGGAAATCTGGTGAATCCTAAATGAATCTCTCATACTTGCAGTAGTTTTACCCCACCCCGATTAAGGTCAAGAATACTACGGAACAGTCAAGGAAGAAGTTATTTTACTCTTACATGATCTCTTCCAGAGAACAGAAAAAGAAGAAATATTCTCTAACTTATTTATTAGCCTGCAAGAACATGACACCAAAACTTGACAAGTAAGATTGAGAAAGAAATGCTAAAATTTAATATCATGTAAGAATAAGGATACAAAGACCCTAAACAAACAATGAAGAACTGGATCCAGCACTGAATTAAAAACAAAATATGATCATACACCATCATGAAGTGGGGTTAATTCCAGGCATGCAAAGTGGATTTAATATTGTATAAACAATTAATGCAGTTTTCATAGGAAAAGATAAATGGAGTAAACCACATGATCATTTTGCTGGATGCAAAAAGTATTTAACAAAACTAACATCCATCCATGATGAAAACTCTTAGGAAACTAGAGGTAGAAAGGAAATTCATTAATATGATGAAGACAATCTACAAAAAAAAAAAAAAAAAAAGCAAAATTCAATGGTGAAACTTTGAAAGCTTTTCCTTTCAGGTCAGAACAGGACAAGGAAGTCTGATACCTCCACTCTACCTCGACATCTATTCACCTAGTATCTATGGCTGATACTCTCAGCCATACATTAAGGTTAAAAAAAGAAATAGAAAGTATAAGGATTAAAAAGGAAGGTACAAAGCTATCATAAGTCCAAGATAACATGATTTTGTAGATTAAAAATCCAAAAGAACCTGAAGATAGAATATTGGGATCAGTAAGAGAATTTTGCAAAGCAGTTGGATACAAATCCATTTATGAAAATTTGTTGCACATGACATATTTCTACAAGCTAGCAACGAAGTATTAATTTTAAAAATTAAATACATTTAAAAAGATAACATTTGATGTAATTCAGAATAAATATAAGAATAGATGTGCCAAGTCAATAATATACAGAATAAAATCAATACAATGTGACAATAAAAAATGGGCTGAACAAATCTTTCACAAAAGAGGAAATCCAAATGGCTAATGAACATATGGAAAGATTGCTCAACTTTATTAATGATTACAGAAATGCAAATTAAAATCACCTATCAGTATACAGAAATTTAAAATTCTGATAGCACCATTTATGTGAAGATGTGCAGCAAAGGGACCTCTCATAGTGCTGGTTCAAGTGTACTTGGTACAACTACAGTACAAAAGTTTACCTTCTCTAGATAAGTTGAAAATATCCATATTATATGACCCAGCATTTCCAGTCCTAGAGAGAGTCTTGTACATGTGCACCAAGAAAAAGAAAATAATGTTTATAATAGTCCTAAACTGAAGACAAGCCATTTATCTATTGATGGTACACCAGGAAAATAGTTTATGGTACATCCATACAATAAAATACTACATGACAATGGAAATAAAACTATAGTTGCACATGAACATAGATTAATTTCAGAAATGTAAAGTTGGCTAAAAGTACAAAGGAAAACATGTAGTCAGAATTCATTTGTAACCAAGTTTCAAAATCAGACAAAATTCAACTATATTGCTTAGTGATGCGTGTAGTGGTGATAAAACTATTAAGAAAAGCAAGGAATTTATTATAATAAAACTCAGTATAGCAATTACTACTACAGGATGGAAAACGGGGTGTGATCTAGGAGAGATAGGAAGTGGGGGTAACATTTACAATATCGGTGTTTTGTCTTTTAACATAGGTAGTGATGGCAAGGAATTCCATTAATGATTGTCATTTCATCTATCTATCATCTATCTATCTATCTATCTATCTATCTATCTATCTGGTTTCCTTCTGGATATGTTTCACAATTAAGAAAAGTTAAAAAATTCTATGACAAAAATGCCTATGTGTTAACAAGCTCATTAGGAAAACTCCCTTAGAATGTCAGCTTATTTGTCTTCTGAGGTATTTCATATCAATTAGTACACACCTGAATGAATAAATTATTCTGAAGACAAGATTTGTTTAAAGAGATGTAATGTAGTATTTGAAAACATAATCTTGAAAGATGAGGTTTATGCCAAAATACTAATTAATATTTTTCTTTAAAAATAATTACAGTGGTCTGACATTACTCTCTTCTCATATAAAATAAAGGCAAATTAGAAAATATACATTTATAATTTAAAGTAATTGATTCTTTATTAATAAGTTATTCCTTCATATATCTCTATTACTTTTTCATATTAAAGATATTAAATATATTTTAATATTTTAAAATATTTTTATATTAAAGCCAAAACATGTTATTTTGTTTGTTTTGCTAGCTGTGCTGTTAGGATTTAATTAAATGAATGTCAACGGTAAACAAACTGTCTCCAAAGGCCATCATGAAGCTCCCCTAATCACAGAGAAGTCTCAGAGACATTTGATTTGAATTCTCTCAAGTACAGAAATAATAAATTCAGTCACACAAACCTACATAGAATGAGTCATTCTTTTAAAAGAACTGAAAAACTCTATTTTCAGAAAAAATCAGAGTAGCTGAGTTTCAACTGATCCATGAGGATAATACTTTTTTTTTTTTTTCTGTGTATCTTTCTTAGGCTGGCTGACATATACGCCTGTTGATAGATCACTCCCACAAGCTGTGTAGAGTTCTGCTCTAATGAAATGTAAAATTCTGGTTTCCTTTAAATTACATTTAAAAGTCCAGGGATGTGCATGACATCTCTTAACAACGATCTCAGGATTTCAGGACTCAGCCTTTCAATTGGAAATTAAGTGAAATCCTGTTATTTGTTGTGTAAAATTTATTTTTAAAAACTCTTTATTTTAATATATACATGTATTGTGAAGGAAACTAGACAAATGCGAGGAAGTTTTTTTTTAATATTTTTGGACAAATATCCCCAAATATGTTTATTTGTTTATAAATTGTTTACACATACTTTTTTTTTTTTTTTTTTTTGGTGGTACGCGGGCCTCTCACTGTTGTGGCCTCTCCCGTTGCGGAGCACAGGCTCCAGACGTGAGGCTCAGCGGCCATGGCCCACAGGCCTAGCCGCTCCGCGGCGTGTGGGATCTTCCCGGACTGGGGCACGAACCCGCGTCCCCTGCATGGGCAGGCGGATTCTCAACCACTGCCCCACCAGGGAAGCCCACGAGAAAGTTTTAATGTAGGTTTTTATATATCTCATATGATGCATTTTGAATGACCAGTTGTGGATCACTAGAGCCCAGGGCATTAGAAAAAAAGAAGTCCAAATGGAATTACTAGTTGTATCCACTGCTTGCAAGTATCTCCCAGTGGGAAGGAGAAGGCACAGACCTTGCAAACTACAAAACAGATATGGTGATGGGCACAGGACTCCAGGCAGCAAGAATGATTCTGGAAGAATTGGCCAGAGACCCCCATAGAGGGCACTGTATGGCCCAATATAAGGCTTTATACTATTTGATGTGAGGGTTTGAAAATACATCTGGTTTCAATACGTCACTGTTTATACTTGCCAACACAAACATTTTTGAGTCACCAGAGGAAACTACATTGTCTTTTTTCATTTGGGGAACAGAACCTACATCCTCGGCTAAAAGTAACATTTTCATTTTAACTTAAAAGTTATATCATCTATTAATTTGGCAAGTAGTGATGCAATAAAGAAGACATATTTGCTAGCTATGAGTGTGTGAAAGAGAGATTTGGTAAGCAGGGAGTGGGTTCCATTAATGCAGCAACTATCATTAAATTTATAATTAGGGATTCCCTGGTGGCGCAGTGGTTGAGAGTCCGCCTGCCGATGCAGGGGACACGGGTTCGTGCCCCAGTCCGGGAAGATCCCACATGCCGCGGAGCGGCTGGGCCCGTGAGCCATGGCTGCTGAGCCTGCGCGTCCGGAGCCTGTGCTCCGCAACGGGAGAGGCCACAACAGTGAGAGGCCCGCGTACCACAAAAAAAAAAA
>NW_020837946.1:27509441-27529516 GCF_003676395.1 Aethalodelphis obliquidens | reverse complement strand
AAAAAAAAAAAAAAAAAAAAAAAAAAAAAAAAAAAATTATAATTAAAAAGTACAAATGTCAAATACTCAAGAAAAATCTATTTGTTGGGGAGAAGATAGTTATGAAATGGAAGCTGTCACATTTAATGCTGAGTGGGATCCCAAGAGTGATGGCAAAACCAAGGTGACTCCGGATGCATCTTGTGGGTTTTTTATAGTAAATTCTTAAAGAATATGACATTTTAAAGACCCTTTGACTATTGTAAAACTATATATAAACACAAGAATTATGGTTGAAATTACATACTCACTCTCACTGTCTTACTTCAGATTTATATTTTAGGTAAACATAAGGAGATTAGAGATTCTGACCTGGATCCAGCATAGAGAAAAAGAATATATTTTTCTTAATGTTATTGACATTTAATTTATACACTTTGAAATGCAGAAAATATAAATGTACTATTTTATGGATTTTGGCAAATGTATACACTCATTTCAAGCAACAACAATCAGCATATAGAACATCTGCGCCACCAGAGAAAGTTTCCTGGGCCATTTTTCCAATCTTCTCCCCCACTCCTGCCCTCAGGAATCATTTTTCTAATTTCTATCACCATAGATCAATTTTTCTTATTCTAAAATGTCATATAAATGAAATCATACATCATGCATTTTGGGGGGATCTGGCTTCTTTTGCTTAACATAATATTTAGAGATTCAACCATGCTGTGTATTTCAGTGATTCATTCCTTTTTATTGCCAAGAAGTATTCTAGCAATATATGTGGTATATATGAATATACCACAGTTTGCTTACTTATTTTCCTGTTGTTGGACATTTTAGGTTGTTTCAGTTTTCAGACACTGTGGATACGGTGGTATTGTGACTGTTAAATTAACATTTATTAAGTAGAGACCCAGGGTATCAGATGGTGAGCCAGGGTTCAACAAAAAACTGAGAGGGAAAGTGAAATAGAGAAGTTTATTATTCACAGGTGCCTTGAGGGGCCACGTGGAGATGTCAAGTGCAGGTGCAGGTAGAGAGAGTGTGACAGGATCTGGGGCACATACTCACATGCCTTTATTAGGGTGGAGTGTTTTGGGATTCCCAGGCTAAGGCTGGATTGGCCAATTCAAACCAAAAAAGATTGGGATTTTGGTAAACTTCCTGGGGTAGGTGGGGAGGGAGGGAGGGAGGGAGGGAGGGAGAGAGGATATCTTATCTAAAGAGCATAGAAATATATATTTTCTCTCAAAAAAATTCTTGAACTAATTAATTTTAAAATTTGCATTACATCAACCACTTAATGATTATATGTTGTTTTGACTGTTTCACATCAGCAAAGACATAAGCATAATTTCCACATTTCAAGGTATCTGTAAAACACACTAGAATGTTTGATGGGGGGGATGGGTTGGCTACAAGAATAAAAGGGAATAAACAAGTAAATGGAATAGAAGGGAAAAATACTTGTAATCTCTCAACTCAATTCAGTTTAATAAATACTAACGCTCTAAAAAAATAAATAAATAAAGAGCATACAAAAAGAAGGCTTGTGCTTATCACAAGAGTCACTGGGGGTAGTCATACCAGGAACTCACATTTACTTATGACCCTGAAAGCTGTTATGTAGGGCATGTGCCTTCAGGAGCGGCTGGTGTCAGTTCAAGGTCCCCGCAGGCTGCTTGTCCACCCAAAATATATGCTGAGGGAGCAACATTTTAAAGTGGTTTAGTTAAACTCTCAACTAGTGGCTGTTAATATCATTGTATAATTCATTTTGAGGATAGATATATATTTAATTTTACAAGAAATTACCAAGTAATTTTCAAAGGGGTTTATCATTTTTAATTTTAGAAATGATATACGAGGTCCCTTTGCTCTGTAGCCTCACTATTTTGGTATTTTCAATCTTAATATCAATAACTCTAGTGGGTGCATAGTGTTATCTCATTGTGGTTTTAATTTGCATTTTGTTAATGACTAATTCTATTGAGCGACTCTTTATGTGCTAAACAGCCAATCTGATTATCTTCTTTTGTGAAATAGCTCTTTAACATTTTTACCCATTTTATAAATAGAGTTGTTAATATTCTTAATTTTGATGAAGTCTACTTTATCAAGTTTTCTTTTATGGCTATATTTTTATGTCCTAAGAAATGTTTGCCTACACCAATGATACAAAGATACTCTCCCATGTTTATTCTATAAACTTTATAGATTTGACTTATGTTTTGGTCTCTGACCCATCTCAGATAAATTCTTGTGTTTCATGTGAAATAGGATTCAGTTTTTTTCTTTTTAAAATGGGGATATAAAGTCATCCCAGCACCATTTGTTGAAATGCCCTTTCTTTTTCTTTGCTCATTGAATTGCATGGTAACATTGTTGAAAATATATTTTTCAGTATTAAAAATATATTGATCGAATATGGTATGTCTATTGGTTCCATTGATTTATTTGTCCATCTTTACACCAATACCTCACTGACTTAACTTTCTGCTAAGTTTAAGAGTCAATAGTATAAGTATTCCCACTTTGTTCTCCCTTTTAAAGATTGTTTTGGCTAGTCTAGGTCATTTTAATTTGAATAGAAATTTTATAATCAGCTTTACAACTTCTACCAAAAAATCGGTTGAGATTTTCTTTGGGAAGGCATTGCATGTGGTTATCTTAAAATCAAATCTTCTCATGTATATAGATAGTATAGCTCTCCATTTAATTAGATCTGTAATTTCTTTCAGCAATATTTTATACAGTTTTCAATGTGGTAATCTTTCATATTTTCTTTATATTTATTCCTAAGTACTTTATATTTTTGCTTGCTAGTGAAAAAGATCACTTTTTGTATATTAGTCTTCTATCCTGCAAACTTTGTTAAGTTACTTTTGGTTTTAGCAGATTTCCTAGGATTTTTATGTGTTCAACCATGACATCTGCAGATAGAGACTGTTTTGTTGTTTCTTTTCTAAATGTTATGCTTTTTATTCTTTCTTTTTTTGTATACCATGTTTCATTGGATATTAAAATTTTGCACAGAGGTGAAAAGAGAGAATAATCTTGTCTTGTACCCTATCTTAGAGGGAAAGCATTCATTAATTCACCATTAAGTATGATGTTGGTGACAGGTTTTTGTAGATGATTTTTATCAGAATGAGGATGTTCTTCCTATTCTTAGTTTGCCAAGAGTTTTTTTCATGATTAAGTTGAATTGTTTCAGATGACTTTTCCACATTTTTGGAGATAATCACTTGGCTCTTCTCTTTTTTCATGATTAAGTTGAATTGTTTCAGATGACTTTTCCACATTTTTGGAGATAATCACATGGCTCTTCTCTTTTTTTTTTAAATCTTCTCTCTTTTTTTTAAATCTCTTTTTTTTTAGTTTTTTTCATGATTAAGTTGAATTGTTTCAGATGACTTTCCACTTTTTGGAGATAATCACATGACTCTTCTTTTTTTTTTCCACATTTTTGGAGATAATCACATGGCTCTTCTCTTTCTTTTCCACATTTTTGGAGATAATCACATGGCTCTTCTCTTTTTTTTTTGAGGACTATTAGATTCATGAAATTGAATCTAATCTAGATTATACTGCCTCATTTATTCTGTTAGATTATACTGAAGGAATATTTGTGTAGAATTGGTCTTATTTCTTTCTTAATTATTTGATAGAATTCACCAGTGACACTATCTGGGTTTGGAGTTCTCTTTGTGTGAAGGTTTTAATTATGAATTCAACTTCCTAAAGATAAAGAGCCATTTAGATTTTCTAGTTCCTCTTTTTAGTAAATTGTGTTTATCAAGGACTTTGTCCATTTATTCTAGTATTAAATATATTGGCATCAAATTGTTTATAACATTCTTTACTATCCTTTAAATATTTGCAGGATCTGAAGTGACACTTGCTCATCTTTCTTTATATTGGTAATTTTCTATAAGATTTAGTATCAGGGACTACTGATGTGGTTGACCTTTAAGAGAGCATTCCCCTCTTATGCCCTTTCCTTTGCAAAGCATCAGGAGGCCCCTTCAGGATATGCCCCTACCTAGATAAGCCTGATAAGGGAAGAGAGGAGCCATAATACAATGAGCTGCAAATGTTAGCCAGCATGCACTGACACAAGCTAAGAGAGTAGCTGTGGGACTGGACATTTTTGTTGATACATTAAGGGGGGACCTGATAAGCCTGAAAAAGGGAGTTTATGGGTTTGAGAGTACTTTCTCTGGATATAGTATTGAACACTTAGTAAACACCCCAGTAGATGATTCCAGCTTGTTGCTAGGGTGGATCCTGGAAGCTAAGGGAAAGTGAGGGTTTATACAGAGGGATGTTGCAATACTTAAATTGCTGTAGGAGAAAGTGATGGAGGGAATAAAAGGGTAAGGGGAGTGAGCATGCTGAAGTGGATGTGTTATGTGAAAACAAAGGACACGCTCAAGTATTACATTCCATAGGAAGTCCCAGGAGACATGTCACTCACCAAGGCCATCAAGAAGGCACTGGTTGCCTTTACATGATAGAAAGATGCTATTGAAGAAAGATGTTCACAACATATTGCTCAAAAAAAAAAAAAATGAACAAAGTAATACATACACTAAAAAAACAAAAAGAAGGCACTGGTAAGAGAAGCACCAGCATCATCAGTGGTGGCTCTTCAGGCCAGTACTGATGGTATAAGAGGATTCTCAGAGGTTGGTTTGCTAATGGCAATGGGTATCATGGGGGCTTAAACCAAGAGAGCCCAGTTAGTGGCTCTTAACTGCCCCAGTCCAAGGTGTTTCAATCCAAGGTGTTTCAATCATTGTAGTGACCAGCCAGGTCAGTATCTAAGGAGGCTTGACCTTCAGAGAAGTGTGGAGATGGTCAACGGAACATAACTTCCCTAGAAGAAATAGATGGGCAGTCAACAAGGACTGCTTAACTTTTATGAAAAGAAAATCAGAATGGAGCTTGTGAGGTAACTATTAATGGATGAAATAGTTGAAATAGTGCCAAAGGATGATCAATACCCTTACAATGCGTCTTTTTCATACTTTCATAAGATTCCTAAGAGTACTATGTGCCCCTTCATGATATGCTGTTAGATGTCTGTGCTTTTATTCACCTGTATTTTCCCTTTCATTAGCCAGTCAGCTCTTCAGCATATTGAAAATTAATAAACAATTCATTTCATTTTTTTCTGTGAAACTATGTATTCAAGTCTTCAATTCACAGATCTCTGATGTTTATTAACTTAAATTTTTGTTGAATTTAAAATACAACAAAATACACAGTTTTTCAATTCTGCACCTGCACACCTGGTAGTATTTGACTCCTGTCTCCCACTGTGAATAGACTGGTAATAGACATTTCCATATCTGCCTAGGATTTTATGCATGACTCTTACCACTTTCTGTCTCATTTCTTCATATTTATTTACCATGAAGAAAATTATAATAATCTACCTCCAGACAACAAGAATGGTTCTGTCCAAACTAAGAACTTATTCTTATTTCACTTTACTCCACTTTTCAAAATCTCTGGGATAGCAGGACAATAACAGGAATGTTTTTTTCCTTTTAATCTCTTTGATCCACCTTTATTTGCCATTACACTCAGATACTTTTTGCTTTGTCAATAAAGAGTTGAATAACTTTGGCTTATGGCCTTGGATAATAATTTTTATATATTGATAACAATTCATTGTATTTAATGTTTAACAAACTTCTATTTTATAGCTCACACTTAATTGAGTGCTCAAGGCAGAATTGTCAAACCTCTTTTCAAGTTCAATATCTTAACCACTTGGCCATTGCTGCCACTCAAACCTCCTTTCAAGACTATTTCTAGAGACATAGGGGATTTCCTTTTTCACATTTCATTATTAAAACCCATGAAGATATTTGTGTCAATATGTTTGCTTTCCCCTAGCACAGAAAGTATTTGCATTTAAAAGTATCCATCAGTATGATGCACTTTTGATGCAAAGGAGGCCATGTCACTTACAACAGAATAATTCTGCTTAACTCCATGGAAACCAAATTCTCTCCATTTCTATCTTCAACTTTCTAAATCTGTGTCTGTGTATCCAACAGTATAAAATCATGATTCCCCACCCCTCTTGCTGCCCAGCCAAGTCAAAGATGGGAAGTAAGGCATCATATTGAACAGGTGGCCTGTGTGCTGGAAGGAGAGTCAGTCTTGTCAACATTGACTAGAATAGGATTTTCTACTTTCTGCCTACAGAATCAATAACAAGCTCAATTCGCTATAGGGTACATGTAGCAGATAGACAAAATGAAGAAGAAAATGACTGTATTAAGAAAGTCATAGCATAAAACTAGTAATGACTTTTCCATTGGATTGGTAATTTCTGATTTATCATAGACACATTGCAGAGCAGGACCATTTCAGCTTTCTCTGCCCTCTAACTTTCTGGAAGGAAGAAATAATGGAAGACTTATAGCTATCTTTTGGATTGTATTAATAACTCTCATTTGCAAGTGATCAAAACCTAATTTAAATCAGATTAAGCAAAGAAAGAAATATATTAACTCATACAAGTAGAAATCCCAAAGGATACACCAATTCACGTATGGCTGGATCTTAGGGTTCAAACAATATCATCAAGTCTATATGTCTTCATCTGCTCTGTCTGTGTTGATGTCTTTTTCTGACAGGTACTCCCCTGGTGACTGAGGAGACCCTCAGAGCTCCAGACTCATATATTAGCCATTTAGTAACTTCAGGGAAGAAAGAGCTTCTACTCTGACAGCTCTGGTGGAAAACACAAAATAAGATTCTGTTTGGTGTGGATTGAATCATGTGCCCACTCTATGGTGGAGGACACAGTCAGACCACTCTGACTGCCTAAAATGCTCTCATGAAAGAGGGAATCTGTTACCAAAAGAATGGGAAAGGAATGTTGGACTGGCAAAACTAATGGATGTCTTTGAAAACTCCCAGTCTACTACCCTTAAACTATGCCTTCTTCCTTGATGAATAAAATTTTACTCCAAACTGGGAGCACACAGTGTCTCCAAGTTGGACAATTGATGTCATAGCAACCAGCTCCAGCCTTAAGGAAGGGTAGAGAAAGAGTTGCTGTGATTGGTGCAGTGAACTCTAGGCTGGAGCCTTTTTGCAACCCTCTGTGCATCTATGATATCTGCATATACTTCTACCCCACGGTATTGAATCTGCTAACCCATGTGTCTTCTTCACTAGGCCAAGAATATCTTCAAAGTAGGAAATCTGGCTATTCATCTCTGTATTATGAATGTTTAGCCCAGTGTCTGACACTTAGCCCAGTGTCTGACACATATGTATGTTGAATAAATATATAAATGCAAAAATAAATAATCTTTAAAAGACAAAGTTATTTTAATTATCATCACTATCATAATCAAAATCAGAGAAAGAGGCCCGATTGATCTTGTTCCATAATTTATGAACCAAATATTCTAGTATCAAAGATTTTATTATTATTGTTGTTGTTATAAATAACAATAGGAAGCCCTTAAATTTCACAGTATTTTTTTTCAAAGAACTTTTACTACCATTATCTTTTTACTCAACAATAAGTTTCTTATCTTTGGTTTTCTGTACTTTAAAAATGACATGTTGTGTAGTTTTTTGGCATTTCTCCTGCTCAGTGTTCTCTGAGCTTCCTGGATCTGTGGTTTGGTGTCTGACATTAATTTGGGGAACTTCTCAGTCATTATTGTTTTAAATATTTCTTCTGTTCCTTTTTCTCTTTCTTCTTTTTCAAGTATTCTCATTCTATGTATGTTACACCTTTTGTAGTTGTCCCACAGCCCTTGAATATTCATTTCTTTTTTTTTTTTCCAATCTTTGTTCTCTTTGCTCTTTGGTTTTCAAGGATTCTATTGAGAAATCCTCAAGCTCAGAGGTTCTTTCCTCAGCCATGTCCAGTCTACAATTAGCCCATCAAAGGCATTCTTCATTTCTGTTACAGGGTTTTTAAAAAAATCTCTAGCATTCTTTTTTGGTTCTTTTTTAGGATTTCCATCTCTTTGCTTACATTGACCATCTGTTCTTGCAAGCTGTCTACTTTGTCTATTAGAGCTCTTAGCATAATAATCATAGTTGTTTTAAATTCCTGGTCTGATAATTCCTACATCCCTGCCGTGTCTGGTTCTAATGCTTGCTTTGTCTCTTAAGATTGTGTTTTTTGCTTTTCCGTATGCCTTTTAATTTTTTCTTGATAGTGAGACATGATACACTGGGTAAAAGTAACTGCTATAAATAGGCCTTTAGTGAGGTGTGGGGGAGAGAAAGTGTTCTAAGGTCCTATGATTAGGTCTCAATCTTTTGGTGAGCCTATGCCTCTGGACTGTGTTCACAAGTGTTTCTCGGCTTTTTTCATTCCCTCTTTGGTGGGAAAAGATGGGTAGATCCAGCTGGAGTTGAGTATTTCTCTTCCCTCAGGTCAATTAGGCTCTGATGATTCCCCCCCACAGGATAGGCTCTGGTTAACCGGTTTCCCCTGAGGGCGGGCCCTGTTGAGAAGAACAGAATCCTCTGGGGTACTTCAAAGTTGTTCCTAAGTTCCTTATTGGAGGAAGCCCAAGGGGATTTTTCTCCAATATTTATTGTGGGAATCCGATTGAGCTTCTGGAGGTAAGTCTCACAGTCTTATGGGGCCCCTATCTAAGACTGGGTCCCCCTAGGGTTTTTAACTCTCAGAATTGTCAACACGAAGCCTCCAGCAATTTGCCATGTCTAGGTCAGTTTTTTCTCCTCCGGTACTGGTTTCTGTGGCAGTTTCCACCAGTAAGTTTCTGCTCCAGTAAGCTGTGACTTGCTGTATTCATCTGTCTGTCTCTCCAGTTTGGGGGCAGTGGTTTGCCCTGTGTCCTTCCCTTTCTTATGGATCAAAGAAGAGTTGTGGATTTTTCAGTCTGTTTAGCTTTTTACGTGTTAGGATAGACTGGTGACTTCCAAGCTCCTTATATAGGGAACAAAGAACAAGAAGTCCAGCAGTAAATTTCCCAGAGTAGTTATTATAATCCCTATATTGCAGATGAGGTATAGTGAGTTTAAGACAGATTCTTATGGGTGAACAGCTAGTAAGTATTTAAGCTGGTATAAAAAGTTAAATTTCTTATTCTACAATGGGTTGGGTTTATCCCATTGTTCTTCTTCATTATGGGTACTATATTGCAGCATGAGATCCCAGGACCTCTGAAAATAAAGAAGGCCCCTAAAGGGAGGAGGATGTCAAAAATGGGATGGGTGGGCTCAGCAAAGTCACAATGCCATCAATTCATGCTCTATATTAAAAAAAAAATCACACAGAATTCCTAGACTGAAGAAAAGGTTTACTAAGTCATAGAAACCTAGATGCAAGATCTTTCATGGGCAAGTACATTGCAAGTTTTTCACATTTTTGAGGTCTGAAAGCCAAGTGACCAGAACATAGAAAAGAAAGTACAAAGAGAAAGATAAATAGGATGTAGAGACCCTACCCATTCCAGAACACATGCCAAATAGAGTTGTTATTAAAAGTTTAAAGACTCAGTTTGGGTTTGGTCTACACTGAAATCGAAATTATTCAAACAGAATATCTTGATCTGAGCATTGTACTCATATAAATAGTAAAAATATGAAGGTCCAATATTACTCATCTCAAGGTATCCTCTCTGATGGTTACTGAAGTTTTAAGTAATTGCAGCAATTAGTGAAAACTACAATGGGCAAGTTTGGGCATCAGATATGAAAGTGTAGCTCAAGGGTGGCAGAGCTGAGCATTTAAAAAAAATATCTTTACTGGAGTATAATTGCTTTACAATATCGTGTTAGTTTCTGCTGTACAACAAAGTGAATCAGCTACATGTATATATATATCCCCATATCCCTTCCCTCTTGAGCCTCCCTCCCACTCTCCCTAGCCCACCCCTCTAGGTCGTCACAAAGTATTGAGCTGATCTCCCTGTGCTATGCAACAGCTTCCCACTAGCCGTCCATTTTACATTTGGTAGTGTATATATGTCAATGTTACTCTTCTCACTTCACCTGAGCATTTTTAATGGTGCTGCCTGAGAAGTATTTCACCTCTTTCTTTTAGAAGATAGAATAAGTCTGTAAGTAGCTTAACAATAAAGCCTTTCATAAATAGAATCTGACACCAAGGTGTTCAGGACCTGTCCCACCTCCCCTTTCGTTTTGTGAAGCAGGACTGCTGACATATGATAGTCAGTGTGGATATGTGGTGATAGATGGTAGCTTAACAGATCTTTGTAACAGGGTTCCTTAATTCTGAGTATGTGCTTGAGTTTCAGGGGCAAATGGATACCCCAAATTGAATGAAAATGTTGTGTGCATGAACTTGGAGATATGGAAAGAGAGAGAGGGAACAAAGCTTTCTTTAGAATATCAAAAACATCTTTGGCAAAAAAAGCTTGAAAACCACTATTGTAGAGTCTCACTGATGGTCCCAGTAACATAGCTTTTGCATCAAAATTACTCTAAATCACACATGTTTCAACTCTAACATTATTACTCTTAATCATCTCTGAGATCCCATTTCTCCAATGCTGTGTCTAATATATCATATACTGATTACAACACTGAATATTGGATTTCTAAAACTATTCTTTTCTATGTGAATGAGTTTCCACTTATGTATCTGATGGGCATTCTAATATTTTCTGGATTATTTGAATAATAGCTTTCATATGATTACTTTCTTTCTGGGCTAAAATTGGCAATGACTCTCAAATGTACTTAGACTCCTGTTTAATTCTACCTATCCAGGGAAAAGACTAAGGAAAGACAATTACTGTAGTTTTTCTTCTTTTCAATGTCTTTTCACTTGGGACACATTCTCAACATTGACAGACAACCAGCTGCCATGCATAAATGAGATACTTTCTCTGATCACCCCCAGCCTGAAGCTCTCTCTCTCATGAACACTGAAACACTTAAATCCTTACCAGTTGGTAACTGATCACTTTCTGCTATTCCCTATGACATATATTTTCTTCCATTACTATCTATTTTATTTTGTCCTATTTTCTGCATAACTTTTCACACCTCTATATCCCTTTTCTCCTCATAGGTTATACACTATTAAAATGAAAGAATCATTCTACTTTGTATCTCTCCCAACTCTTAATATATCAGGTATATATCAGGTATATATCAATTATATTTATTGACTTATTGAGTAAAATATATATTCTCATGCCCCATAATCTTTGCATCCATTAAATTGATCACTTCTACCCCAACTCTTCCTAAGAGAAGAATATCTGCTCTTAGCTAGGGTTTGGTTCCATAACTACTGTGATTGATAGGTCAAAAAGTACAGGTTAGCAATTTCCCATCTCTTTCTCATTACTATCTTTTAAATAGTCTCAAATTCAGATGCTCACAGAAGCCAGGCAGATGACATGCCTGTGTATCTATGATGAAGCTTTTAATAATTCTCAGGACACTCCATGCTATCATAAAGCAAAGAAGCTAGAAAAATGAACCTCTCTGATGCTGCACTCTGTATGTGTAGATATTGGACAAAACGTTCTTTCATGAGAGAAGAACAGCTAATCATTAGTGGCCTCAGTTAGGTCAGCCCATTAATTTCACAGTGTCAGCTCCACAGCAGAAACCAAATGAAAGAACCTCAGAGACATTCACAGGAATCCAGGAGCCCAGAGGTCCTGTGTTATCATCAGATGTTTTCTGGTCCATTAAACAATCACTGTGACTTGCATCAGGGGGAAAAGTAACAGCAGCAAGACAATAAACATGGCCTAATTGGGTACTCATCATGACAGATGAAATCCTCCTCCAGGCACAAAACACAGATATGGTTGAATCAGTCAGTAACAGAGGGATGGAAAACAGACGGGTAAAATGCTCTACACAAGGGTAGAATCTGAGAGGAAAATCCCAAAGGAGACTGGATTGGCATAAAAGAAATTAAAGAAAAATTTAGAACATTTGGAAAACCTTGCAAATCTTCATAGCTCTCAAGGAATATATTCTGTACTCTAAAAGATCAAGATATAAAATCAAAGGATGATTTTAGCAAATGTTAAACACAATATGAAAAGCAAAGCATTGATATTTTCTTCTTTATACTTTTCTGTATTTTTTTTTGCGGTACGCGGGCCTCTCACTGTTGTGGCCTCTCCCATTGCGGAGCACAGGCTCCGGACGTGCAGGCTCAGCGGCCATGGCTCACGGGCCCAGCTGCTCGACGGCATGTGGGATCTTCCCAGACTGGGGCACGAACCCATGTTCCCTGCATCGGCAGGCGGACTCTCAACCACTGCGCCACCAGGGAAGCCCTGTATTTTTTATATAAGCATGTAAAACACTGATACAGAAAACACTAGTTTTGTACTTTTATGTGCAAGCATAGAAAAGGATTTCTCTTAGGGTTTTTGAGAGACAATTCTCCACAGGTCCCTTGAGTTTCTGTGTAGCTTTTGAGCAATTGCCGTGACTGCCCTTTGTTCTAGACTATCTTTCAAGGATGTTTGTATAGTGAACTGCCTTGGAGGATAGAGATAGTTTCTCCTCTGGAACCAAGACAAGGTTTGATCACAGCCTTGGAAAGTAGAGAGTATATCTCTCTCTGGAGCAAAGGGCAGGCATGCTTACTGTCCACTTTAAACAATTTGGGTTCCCTAAGCTCTGGGTTTCTCTTACATAATGTAATCTATTGTGTGTGCAGGTGCCATCTGGCATTATTCATTTTGCTATGTGACAATTAGACTCAAGAAATCAGTGCAAAAAATGCTGATAATTTGGCTTCTATTATAGCTACGAGTAATAAACTGTTCTTTTTTTTCTGACCCAGGAAACTCATGTCTTCTATCAATATCCATAAAATTGTAACTCTCAGACCATTCACAGTTCTTTATAAAGTTTAATTACTCCTTAGAGTGTATATTAGTACCTTCTTTTAATGAGTCAACAAAAAGCACATACCCATAGTGTATAGCTCTGTACTCTTTGGCTAAAGCATACAGCTTCCTTTTTTTAAATCATAGTCTACTCTTATTTGCCATGTGTGATTTTTCACTGAACTATGTCTTTGGTTCTTTCTTAGTGGTAGAGAATAATTTATCCAAGTCACCATTTCATCAGAAAAACATTAGCTTGGGATATTAGCACAGTTTAATTGTATGTCAACTTGTCTTACCTATCTAGACTGTAATAGGTTTATAATTGCGTTCAAGTCTAAAGTTGAGACCATGTACTCAAGTGTACTACTTTTGCATATGATTTGTGTATGAGGTGTTCCATTAGAAAATTACATAATCCCTTCAAATTTCCAAAAGAAAGTTTTGATTTGTTGCCTCCTCATATTTCTTTAAACAAATTTTGATAATATCTTCAAGAATTACCATTATGCAACTGAAAAGTTAAATGTAAAGATGAAAAGGAAAGATCACTTGACAAAATTAAATAAATACTCTTTTTGTCAGTAGTCCCAATTGACTGGCAAAAAAAAAAAAAAATGGAGGGAAAACATGCTAGTTTGGGGCTAAGATAAAAAATCTGCTTAATATTTAGCTACAAATGAGTCAATAATCTATGTTTCATATTAGTCTGTGTGGATTAACTGTTTTAACACATAACAACGAATCTCAGGTCCTTAACAAATAAATGGCAAATTTTGTCGTATCCTGGTCCGATATTTGTTGATGAGTAGGCTCAGGCTCTAGGGGATCCTTTAGGGACCAAGGACTCATCATATGACTCCTCCACCTTCTAAGGTCTCCAGTGAAATCTTCTTCAGAAGACTGTCAGCCCAGAGAAGAGAAATAGTTAGAAGAGGTCAGATCTGCTTTTCATCATTATGGCAGGGTGGGTTCCTTGGGAAACACTCTCTGGGATGAAGATTTGTGTTCGGGAAGATTTTGGGGGAGTGCTCTTAGAATCAAACCTGTGAAAGAATGAAAGAAGCCTGCTTGGGCAGAGAGAGAAGCTGAGCTGTGATGCAGTCAAAACAAAGGCCTCAGCTGACCCACAGGGAGCTTTGGAGCTGGGATGGCCTCTCAGAGTTGTCCAAATAGAGTCCAGGACTTTATATGCATAAATTGATAAGTCATTGAATATAAATGTAACCCAAGAAGTCAATGTCACCCTGTGGGTGGGGACGAGCAGGGAAATCAGCTCTCTTTAGGCAAAAGCAATCATTGGGAGTGGACTGTGAGCTGTCAGCACCGACAGTGGCTGGAGGATGAGTATTTCAATCCTGAAAAAGGAGATCCGGGGGGCACAACCAAGTGGCCACTACAAATATCCTGTTTGGGAGTTGACTCATGTTATTTCTGCTCATATTACGTTAGTGAAAACCAGTCAGTTGTCCTCAGCAAGATCTGAGAATTTGGAGAATGTTTTCTCCTGCAGTGCTGCTCAAAGTAACTGTTCTGTTAAATCCTTGATATTTAAATAAGAATATAAACCAACACATTGCTTCCTTCATTGAGAAAGTTTTTCTAGGGAAAGAATATTAGCTGAACTTAATTGTGTGCTTACTGATGCAGTTGCTTTATATACTAGTCTTAGCTCCTTACAACATCACAGATTAATAACAGTTATAGAGTAACACCTTGTCAAGGCACCACACTTTGAGGAGCATGGGTCCAGCAGTGTGCCCAGAAGGAGGAGACTACATGCATGTGGTGAGCACTAATGATCTCTGTTACTGTCTGGGATTCCAGCCAGCCTTCTTCTGCCTTCGCCATTCTGTTTTGTCCCCATCTGGATTTAGTCTCCCTACGTCTCAATTAGTATTACAATCTGAGATCACCAGGCATTTTTCCTCTCCCTTTTATTGATTTTACATTGAATTTTAGCTGCTGGTGAGATACTGCTCTTGCTGCTTCTTAATGTAAACTGTAATGCAAACAGCTGTAAAACGTTGGCAAAAGGATTTGTGGAAATTATTCAATAGAGCACTGGGACAATGATGTTGGGGCAGATATAGTTTAGGAGATTCTGAAAAATCAGAGGGGGGAAATATATATGTATAAAGATTGTGTTTTAAATGTTTATTCTTTTAAAAAGGACAATTACTCCTTGGCCTGTTTTTTCATCTATTTTTGGAAAAGAATTATAAAGTTGACTGGGATTTCTGATTTCAGAAATTGAAATCAAACAAAGTTAGGATGATTTTCATGTGTAAAATGCATTTATATCTTTTAACTATTTGAAATACGCTGCTAAGGAGAAAATTATATGGTAGTTTGAACAATACGAGAAGGATAGAGAAAATATGAGGAGAGAATAATTTAGGATTTGGATAAAGAAACCATTTACAGAAGAATGGACGAGATGACACTGAATGGTGTAGGTGAATTCTACCAGGCAGACAGCACACTTATATCAGTGGTTACTACAGAATAAAAAACTCTGTGGTGATCTAAGAAAGTTTTGTGCACCAGGTAAGAAAGTTTTGAGCACCAAATGATAACAAAGTGGAAAGGATCTCGGTCCTTAAGAGTCAGCCTGGGGCAGTGGTGGCCCACCATCAAGAAACACTCACCTAGGTACTATACTGTGAGAGAAAAATAAATATATTTATGGTTAATCACACTCAAGTGACCTCTGACAATGCCCTCTTAGCCTAACTACCAAACATTCAGTGTATTTCATGGTAAGATTTTCAGAAGTGTTAAGTTTCTCTCAACTTTATTACACACATCTTCATTTCCATATTTGTAAAAGGTGAACTTCACATCTGACTAAATGACATCTTTTACACTTCCATTCTAATTTGTAGAATTTCATGATAGGAGAAATAAGGAGCCTTTAAAAAATTGCTTAAGGTCCCTTTAATCTTAATTTTTTCTTCTTCTAACTCGTAATAAAAGTTGTTTTATTTTTCTAATTTGCAATGATGAATATTGATTAGCATTTTGCTGTACTGGTGAACTGCATTATGAAATTGGTGCCCATAAACCTATTACTATTGTGAAATAGCTTTTTTTTTTAGAAAAAAGAACAAAAGTTTTACCATCATTTAGTTATGCCATTGCTAATAGTTGCTTATCACCCATCGGTCCTTCTCTGCAGAAATGAATTCACTGAGGTAATTACATTATGATTGTTACTAAAGGCTGGACATTTAGAAATGACATTTTAACCTAATGTGGAACAGCTTCTTTTAGCAAAAATCTAAAACAAAAATTGTAAATGTGTTTTGATTCAATCAATTTTGGCATAATAAGTTCTGATCAAATTTGATGAATTTCAAAAGCTACAGATTTTCAAATGTAAATTCAGAATGTAAATTACACATTTTTACAACTTATCTCTAAAAAACTCCATGAAAATAGCAACCCTTCTGTTGCCAGTCAGTTCATTGCCAGTCAATGGAAAAAGACAGAAAAGCCTCAGAATCAACTATACCAATTTAGATTAAAAATTTCTCAGCAAGTCTCCTCAGAGTTGAATCAAATGACCACACCAATAAAATCAACCTATCTTTTTCAGTTTCAGGATGACTTTATTCTCTTAAAGATTATTGAGGAGGCCAAAAAGATTTTGTTCATTTTGGTTCTATCTATCACTGTTTACTGTATGAGAAATTAAAACTGACCAGCTTTAAAACTGCGTTGCATTTCAATAGATTTTCAGATAATTGTGGATATTTGTCTTTGATACTACGTCACATCTGAATAAGAAGTAGTTACCTAAAGATTAGTTTCAATGTGAAATCTGAAACCATATCACTGAACTATGCAGCCATGCAAGATTTTGAAACATGAGGCATTGGTAATTTTGGAAAATATTGGTTTCCGGGGTTATGCAGATCTTCCAAATGTCAAATTTCATTATCAATATCAAAAAATTACATTTGTTTAATATTAACACCATCTCATCAAGAAGTTATTCAGGACTGGGAAGCTATCAAAATTATGGTGGTAGATGGAATTTTCCTGAATTTCTAATTTTTGCTTCAATATTCTTTTTTTTTTTTTTTTGCGGTACACGGGGCTCTCACTGTTGTGGCTTCTCCCGTTGCGGAGCACAGCCTCCGGATGTGCAGGCTCAGTGGCCATGGCTCACGGGCCCAGCCGCTCCGCGGCATGTGGGATCCTCCCGGACCGGGGCACGAACCCGTGTTCCCTGCATTGGCAGGCGGACTCTCAACCACTGCGCCACCAGGGAAGCCCCCAATGTTCTAATTTTATCACTGGCAGCAAATACTATGTTTTCCTTGAGGTGATTGGCTCACTCCATTCATTTTAAAGAAAGTGACTACCAAATACTAAAAGCTGAATAATTATAGTTTGTAAGTCATTCAGTCTTTATAAAAATGGTATCCCATTAGGTAAGGTTAACTTGGATCATTTGTTGATGTACTCCAGATTTATCTGCAGTAAATTTACTACTCCCCTTACCCCCATAATTACTAATTAACTTACAGGGAGTTATTTTGAGACTGCCATGGGGATATCCTGTTCCTTAATAAATATTCACTTATTACCTTCACTCCTTATTCATTTGTCTTCTTCTTAACCTCAGTCTAGGTTTTGCTTGCTCTCAGCTTGCATCCTCCCTCCTTGCATATTTCTTTCTTTCTAAGATTATCTGTCCCCCTTCTTGCCAGATACAGGGGATTTGTTGTTATCTTCATTTGTGTAAACCCCTGATAACTCTTGACACTATTGACTTTCCAATCCTTGAAACTCTTCATCCAGTTATTTATGCAATACTCACTTTTTTTTTGTTATTTTTTTTTGTCCATTTCTTTGACCATCTCTTTACTGTGGATATTTCCAAATGCTTCACTGTGGGTTCTTCTCTTAATAGTTTTGCCTCCTCTGAATGTTTTCGCTTCAATTTACCCAGATATAAATCTCCGTGGTGGAGCAGTGGAGCAGTAGTATAGAATAAAAAAACCAATATGGTTGCTAAAAGCAGAGTCTTTGGGAAGAGATATTGTGCCTTTGAATCCTAGTTCTTTAAGCTGCTATCTCCATAGACTTGATTTTTAATTTAAATTTGCAAAGTGTTAGTTGTTTTTGTTCTTCATGGTATCCCTGTTCTATATCATGTCACTTGAGATATGGAAAAGAGCCCTTTTCAATCACACATATACAATCACATCCACTTTTTACTGAAGATTAAAGGAAATAGAATATCAGTGAAATAAAGAAAAAATGAATGTGCATATACATGTCCTTGAAAGTCCTTCAGTCTTCCTTTGATGTCTAAAACTTCTCTATTTTGGGTACCCCTTTCTTATGCTCCCTGGTCAAGCTCAATTCCTCTCACTTTATGATACAAAGCATATTAAAGTCTCAGCCTCTTCTCAGTTCTAGGAACTACTTTTGCCTGTGTAAACATTCTAATGTTCCCTGCAGAACGGTGTGCCCTTGACCCCAGACCCTACCCTTCAATGGCACAGAACTGTCAGAGATGTAGATATTTTCATCTTTTCCTACTCCTACCTCAGCAGTCTCTCTAACTGAAGAGATTTACCCACCCACTCCTAACACTAATGTGAATCAGCTGACACCCTTTAGAAGACGGAATCACCATCAGACTTTGCACACCATTTTTTTTGGCATACACAAATATGTATTTCTATGACGAGCCTTAGGAAATATTAACAGCTTATATCTCTAGACTGTATGACTATAACATTTTTATTCTTTATGCTTTTAAAAATTGTCTGAAAGTTTTTCAATGAATATATGTTACTTTTTTTTTTTTGCTGTACATGGGCCTCTCACTGTCGTGGCCTCTCCCGTTGCGGAGCACAGGCTCCGGACGCACAGGCTCAGCGGCCATGGCTCACAGGCCCAGCCGCTCTGCGGCATGTGGGATCTTCCCAGACCGGGGCACGAACCCATGTGCCCTGCATCGGCAGGCGGACTCTCAACCAGTGCGCCACCAGGGAAGCCCTGTTACTTTTATAATCAAAATTATAAAGTAAGAAAAAGCTCTTCAGTTCTCACCTCTCAGCTTCAGTTCTGTATTTCCAGGAGACTATAAGATATTTCCACCAGGCTGATTGGAATTCATAAACGTGTCTATTCTCTCAGATTACTTTTTTTCCCCTCCTACTCCTTGAGCTTCATCTTTATTTCTCCTGTTGTAAAAGACCCTGGGCTCAGTGTTGGGCCAATCTGTGAAATCTTATATTTTCCTCTTTAAGTGGTCCCATAATAAGTAACAAGGGAGGCATCATGACTTTAAGAAAAATTTGTGTGAGTTTGCAATTAAAAACCTCTTCCAAGCACCAAGTGAGGTAACACAAGTGAACTGTGTTTCAACTATGGAGTGCTGTAAATCATATACCAGTATATATTAGTTTTATTTCCAAGAGCTTCAAAACTATTCAAAAGCTTTGCTTAAAGTATTAAGTTTTGGGAAATATGCCCCAAAATGGCTTGAAAAAAGATGTTCATGAAAAGCTAGAAATAACAAAACACATCTATGCTTGTAGTAGGAAACATCTAACTTGGCCCACAGTAAACACCAGCTCTTGTAATCAGGTATTTCTCATGTAATCTCCTCCCCTTGAGAGTGGGCTGGACCTAGTAACTCACAAATAGAATATGGTGAAAGTGATATGTATGTCACTTTTGAGATTAGGTCACAAAAAGACTATGGTCTCTCTCTCTCTCTCTCTCTCTCTCTCTCTCTCTCTCTCTCTCTCTCTCTCTCTCGGGCAAGTAGCCATGTTGTCAGCACTCCTATCCCAAATAGCAAGGAATTGATGCCTCTGACTAACAGTGAGTGAGGACCTGAGGCCACTCAAGAGCCACATGAGTGAACTTAAAAACAGGTCCTGCCTGAATGGAGCCTTGAGATGACTGAAACCCTGGCCAATATCTTGATGGCAGCCTTGTGAAAAGCCCAAAGCCAGAGAACCCAGCTGAGTCATGTCAAGATTCCCCATCCACAGAAAATATGAGATGACAAATGTTTGTTGTTAAAAACTGCTAAATTTTGGTTAATTTCTCACACAAGAATTGATAGCTAATATAGCCCTTTGAAAGACTACCCTTTAAATATAATGCTTTTTTTTTAACATCTCTATTGGAGTATAATTGCTTTACAATGGTGTGTTACTTTCTGCTTTATAACAAAGTGAATCAGCTATACATATA
>NW_020837946.1:27445736-27509341 GCF_003676395.1 Aethalodelphis obliquidens | reverse complement strand
ATATATATATATCTCCATATCTCTTCCCTCTTGTGTCTCCCTCCCTCCCACCCTCCCTATCCCGCCCCTCTAGGTGGTCAAAAAGCACCGAGCTGATCTCCCTGTGCTATGCGGCTGCATCCCACTAGCTACCTATTTTATGTTGGGTAGTGTATATATGTCCATGCCACTCTCTCACTTTGTCCCAGCTTACCCTTCCCCCTCCCCATGTCCTCAAGTCCATTCTCCAGTAGGTCTGTGTCTCTAATCCCGTGCTGCCCCTAGGTTCTTCATGACCTTTTTTTTTTATTTAGATTCCATATACATGTGTTAGCATACGGTATTTCTTTTTCTCTTTCTGACTTACTTCGCTCTGTATGACAGACTCTAGGTCCATCCACCTCACTACAAATAACCCAATTTCGTTTCTCTTTATGGCTGAGTAATATTCCATTGTATATATGTGCCACATCTTCTTTATCCTTTCATCTGTCAATGGACACTTAGGTTGCTTCCATGTCCTGGTTATTGTAAATAGAGCTGCAATGAACATTGTGGTACATGACGCTTTTTGAATTATGGTTTTCTCAGGGTATATGCCCAGTAGTGGGATTGCTGGGTCATATGGAATTTCTATTTTTAGTTTTTTTAAGGAACCTCCATACTGTTGTCCACAGTGGCTGTATCAATTTACATTCTCACCAACAGTGCAAGAGGGTTCCCTTTTCTCCACACCCTCTCCAGCATTTATTGTTTGCAGATTTTTTGATGATGGCCATTCTGACTGGTATGAGATGATATCTCATTGTAGTTTTGATTTGCATTTCTCTAATGATTAATGATGTTGAGCATTCTTTCATGTGTTTGTTGGCAATCTGTATATCTTCTTTGGAGAAATGTCTATTTAGGTCTTCTGCCCATTTTTGGATTCAGTTGCTTGTTTTTTTGATATTGAGCTTCATGAGCTGCTTGTAAATTTTGGAGATGAATCCTTTGTCAGTTGCTTCATTTGCAAATATTTTCTCCCATTCTAAGGGTTGTCTTTTGGTCTGGTTTATGGTTTCCTTTGCTGTGCAAAAGCTTTGAAGTTTCATTAGGTCCCATTTGTTTATTTTTGTTTTGATTTCCATTTCTCTAGGAGGTGGGTCAAAAAGGATCTTGCTGTGATTTATGTCATAGAGTGTTTTGCCTATGTTTTCCTCTAAGAGTTTTTTAGTGTCTTGCCTTACATTTAGGTATTTAATCCATTTTGAGTTTATTTTTGTGTATGGTATCAGGGAATGTTCTAATTTCATTCTTTTACCTGTAGCTGTCCAGTTTTCCCAGCATGACTTATTGAAGAGGCTGTCTTTTCTCCATTCTATATTCTCGTCTCCTTTATCAAAGATAAGGTGACCATGTGTGCATGGGTTTAACTCTGGGCTTTCTGTCCTGTTCCATTGATCTATATTTCTATTTTTGTGCCAGTACCATACTCTCTTGACTACTGTAGCTTTGTAGTATAGTCTGAAGTCAGGGAGCCTGATTCCTCCAGCTTCGTTTTTCTTTCTCAAGATTGCTTTGGCTATTCGGGGTGTTTTGTGTTCCATACAAATTGTGAAATTTTTGTTCTAGTTCTGTGAAAAATGCCAGTGGTAGTTTGATAGGGATAACATTGAATCTGTAGATTGCTTTGGGTAGTAGAGTCATTTTCACAGTGTTGATTCTTCCAATCCAACAACATGGTATATCTCTCCATCTCTTTGTATCATCTTTAATTTCTTTCATCAGTGTCATAGTTTTCTGCATACAGATCTTTTGTCTCCTTAGGTAGGTTTATTCCTAGGTATTTTATTCTTTTTGTTGCAATGGTAAGTGGGAGTGTTTCCTTAATTTTACTTTCAGATTTTTCATCATTAGTGTATAGGAATGTAAGAGATTTCTGTGCATTAATTTTGTATCCTGCTACTTTACCAAATTCATTGATTAGTTCTAGTAGTTTTCTGGTAGCATCTTTAGGATTCTCTATGTATAGTGTAAAATACATGTTAAATGTCTTATACTTATTGTAGCATGCAATTGAACAAATTTTTCAATAGTTTTGAATTGGTATGTAATATTGTCCACACACATTTGTTGGTGTAGTCTACATGTTTATAATTCTTATATACATTACCATGTGGTACTATCATCATCATGATACATCCTAACTTCCATAATGGCTAAGAGCATTATCTGTAACCAGAGTGCCTGAGTCAAATCTCAGTGACCTTGCACAAGCTCCTTAACATCTCTGTAAAACTGAGAGAAGAATAATGTTTACCGTATAGATTTGTTACAAGGATTAAATAAGTTAAAACAGGTAAAGTGTCTGAATAGAGCCTAGTACATAGTAAAAAGTTCAACAAATGTTAAGTCACTTTTATTTTTCATTGACCTTCTATTGTTGGGTGTTTGGGTTGCATCCAGCATGTGCTGCTTCTTGACCTGTGTCACTGGTGCCAGCTGCTTGCCCCTGGATTTCCTGTTGTTATGTTTTGTCAGACTGTCTTGTTGAAACACTCTACAAATCTGTATTAAATTCCCAGTGCCTGCCACTTCTGTGTATGGCAGCAGTAGAGAAATAATAGCCAAACTTGAGAGAGATCCAACTTCAAATTCAGCTCTTCCACTTACTAGCTTTGCAGTGTTGGACAAATCACTTACCTTTCAGTTTCCTAGTCTAGAAATGGGGCTAATAGTAATCATCTTTTAGGGTGGTTGGAAGTATAAGAGAAAATATTTATTAAGATAATGTAAATTGTGCCTCTGGCCTATGGTATGTACTCAATGGGAGCTATTACATTCAAGATGCAGCTAAACCCTCCAGATTAGGCTAGGTTAGGCTCCTTCCCAGTGCCTTCAGCTGGGACTCCTCTTTTTCCATGTGGTAGTCTCCATGAGGTATAAAAAATGGGTTTATTTATTTTAAAATGGTTAATTACTTTCTCAGGTGGTTACGGTAGACCAGATGTCTTCATGTTAAAAATAATCACCCCTCGAAAGATGTCAAGGATAAAATTTGCAAAGTTTGTTTTATGGTTTATAACATGTGTTCAGTGGGATCATCTGAGGATGCTTTTGATTATACACTACCTGGACCCCTAAGAACAAAGATTCTGATTCAGCAGGTCTGGGATGGCATTCGTGTTTAAAAAAAAACTTTAAAGCAAGACACTCAGAGTAAATCAGTTCTGCAATCCTATGAGAAGATTTCTCTAATCTGAATGAGATGAACAAGACTGATGATATGTCTGAAATCTTTCTCAGCAACGGTTGCATTTGAGAGTGTTCTCTCCTCCCCAGTTTGAACATGTGACACTAAAATATTCTGGCACTTACTGCTTTTATATCAGAAAACAGTCCTAAAATTTTATTAGCAAAGAAATATTTCAGAAGAGCAAGAATAGCCAATAACTCCAAACATACAGTTTAAAGTAAACCCTAAATACAGATTATGACCGAAAATCTGATAGTTTTGGTTTCAATTATATTGGCCGGCAATATATTCACTTTAGTGAAGACTAATGGTTCTGAAGCTTGAGGGAGCTTCAGAATCTCCTGAAAGCTTGTTAAAACCAGCCTCACTCTCAGAGGTTTTGATTTACTGGGTCTGGGGTTGGGCCCAAGGATTTGTATTTCTAACAAGTTCCCGGGTGATGATGATGCTGTTGGTCCAGAGACTACATTTTGAAAATGAATGCCATAGACAAAACCTGAGGATAGTTTCCTGTTGGAGGATGGTGACAAAAGTCTATCTCACCTGTCAGGAGCACAGAGGTCTACTGACAGTCTTCAGAGACAATCTATTTTTTGACTCATCTATAGTTTGTAAAATGTTCAGTATTTTCTTCCTGGAGAAAGAGCTGAAACAACAGAAGAACACATTTTTTTTTTACCCCCTCAAAAAGTCTAAGGAGTTGGACCCTGAAAATAAATGTTTCTGTGCCCCTTTCAGCAGTTTTTATTATGCAGTGCAGATGACTTAAAGACTCAATCATTCTCCAAGCTGTAGTGGTCTCCCCGTCCTCTGTTGAACACATCAGGCTACATAATATGCCTGCTGTCTGTGTTGGGGCTTGTGGTCTCTAAGAGCTCACAATCCTCTTTGATGCCACTGCCTGAAGAGAAAAACTGTCAACTTACAGGTCTTTAAGCAAGCACAGAGAAACACACATCTCTCAATAATCAAACGCTGAAGGGTTTTCTATTGCAAAGCCTTCTTATCACTCAGGATTCTCTCCCTGACCATCTGAAGGTCTGTTAAAGGCTTAACTAAAAATTAATAAATTAGTTAAATTAGCAAATTGGTTGACTCTTAGAGTGAGTGTTTCACTATGAATAAGCAGTAATATGTCTTCTTGGTTGAATTACGTTCTCTCAAAAGATGTTGAAGTCCTAACTCTCAGTACCTGTGAATATACTTATTTGGAAATAGGGTCTTGGCAGACAAGTTAAAATGAAGCCATTAGGGTGAGCTCTAATATAATATGATTGGTGTTGTTATTAAAGGGGAAATTTGGACTCAGTGGCAGACACACACATAGGGAGAACACCATGTGAAGATGGAGGCAGAGATAGGAGTGTTGGGTCTACTAGTCAAGAAATGCTGAAGATTACCAGCAAACCACCAGAGACTAGGAGGGAGGCATGGGACAGTTTTGCCCTCATAGCCTTCAGAAGAAACCAACTCTGCTGACACCTTGATCTTGGGCTTCTAATTTCAAGAACTGTGAGACAATAACTTTCTGTTGTTTAAACCACTTAGTTTGTAGCATCTTGTGACAGTAGCCCTAGATGCTAATACAGCATCTATTTGTGAAAACAAAATATTATTTTAACCTGTGCTATTGTCATATTTTCACTTTATTAAAACTTTTCTTATTTTCTCTCCCCTGGTTGATTTTATTTGGTATTAACTGTCAGGGAAAACAAAATGTATTTCAATAAGTAATTGTTAATGTGGTTTTCTCTGCTCTCTGATTGGAGGAAAAGTATTCTGAGTGTATTTTTATTCTTGCATTTGTTTTTTTCTATATTTTTTTGCCTGAGAGAAATCTCACTTGTCATCACAGTTAGGCAGACTCAAACTTTATATATCTTGCTCCTCAGATCAAAAGGCACATTTTTTGGTCAGGCAGGCATATAATTTATCTTCCAAATGGTGAGTTAACTGTTCCAAACCACTGAAAGTTTAATATTTATATTTCCCTACAAGAGGTACTTTTTAAAGGAAACAAATTTTATCTTCAGTAGGTCAATTAAGGAAAGAGATAAAGTTTTTGTTTTTGTTTTTGTTTAATTTCATGTTCAAAAGGAGAGAAAGTCAGAAAAGGAAAAAAGGAAAGTCTTTCATCAGACGAAAATGTCAGACAACACTTCCCTATTTTACCCACCAAGATTTGTCCCTCTTTTCCCCTCATTCATTCTCTCATTTTTTGCCCACTCTCACACTCTAATTGAACTATTCCCTAAAGATTACAGGGAAACAGCAAGGCACAATATCTCAAATTTCTTTAATAAAGGCCCAAACAATAAAACCAAAGTTTCCATATCTTTGAAGTGCTGAAACCCTCCAAAATAATTTCATGGGTTCTTCTCTGTGGTGGGTCAATATTCGAAGGTCTTGGGCACTGAGATAAATTAAGTAGATTTGCAACAAGTCCATACTGTGCGTGTGTGTGTGTGTGTGTGTGTGTGTGTGTGTGTGTGTGTGTGTGAAGTAGAAAATCTTCAGTAGCATTCTCCAAAGAGTGACTGGATTTATGCTCCTTATTAATTCCTACGGGTGAAGATGATGCAGGTTCTAATCTACCAATGAGGTGAAAGGCATACAGTGGTTTACTGCCTCAAACACCAGCGACTGGTAACATTGAGGGAGAGCTGACTTCCTGTCCTCTAAGATCTACACATCCTCTGAAATGTCAGCATGGCTCTGAGGTTCTGACCAAAGTGCCACATCTAAAATTAACTCCAGCCACCTGGCCGGCATATGGCAAGTTTTCTCAAGATCATGCCTTGCCTGAAAAAAAAATCATCTTATCTATTCCTCTTTGCATAAATTATAGAAATCATTTTATTGATTCCTCTGACATAAATTATAAAAATCAGAAAATAAAGTGACGCAGAGAGGAAAACACTTGTCATTTCTGATTTTGAATTTTGTTAAAGGCCTGGGTACTTTTGGCCACAAGGATGAATCCATGAACTGAGTTGAACACTGAGCTGGACCGTGCTGCTTCCCGGCCTTTCTCTCATCATCTGGGTAGTCCTTTATGTGTCTAACCCACTGACCTTATAGGCTCACGTAAGCTGTCCTGGCCTCTGGTACACGATTTTCAGAGCAAAGTTTTCTAGATTCCTCTGTTTCTTGCCTCTTTTTCATTAATGTATATGTAGTGCTGCAGGAATTTGTTTGAGAGTTTCTTCATTGTTATTTGCACAAAATATTATCTTTTTTCCTGATCACTGGGGTTATTTATCCTTATGAATTTGAGAGTAGCAAGATGTGGTAGATACCGTGGAAGACCTTTTGTTCTTTTCAAAAGAATAAGAGAATAAAACCAAGTAAAACCATCCAGTTACTATGATCTTCTATTCTGCCTGCAACAGTAATCATTGCATCTTCATGAGCTAAGAAGGAGAACTGCTCTTGTTTACCCTCATTTGAACTCCAGCCACAAAGGTCACATACTATCTGCAGAACTGAGCTGTCTTACTGTTTAAATGTAGAACATATTCTAGGAAATAGTGTGTCAAATCAATGATCTGTTTTCCAGCCCCTCTGGCCATCACAAAATAAAAACGATGTGAATTTTGCTTCCTTACAGAAAGAGCACAATCTAAGAAAAGCAAATAATGTCACAAGCCCTTATAGAAGTTACTTGATCACTGTTTTGTCTTGGCATTTGCTATGTTTGGAGAAAACTCCTGAGGACCTTCCTAGTATTGCTGCCTCTCACAGAAAATCCATTAGGGACTGGTGGGTTTTTTTCACTGCAAGGTAGGCACAGAAGCCAACAATTTAATTTAAAGTGACATTCCCTAACATGTATCATAAAATGGCTCATTTTAAAGCTCTGGGATTTGGAAGGGCTCATCTAAAAGAACTTACTCATCATGTCTCCTGACTTTTCAGTTTTAGAAAACAAACTACCTCTGCTATCACAATAAAGTCAATGTTTATAAGTCTCCTTAGATAAATCACTGATTTGGTTCATTAAATTGACTGTACTTGGAACCTGCAGAAAGAAGGACTTTCTTAGTTATTCCCAGACAAATCCAGCTCTCACCTTGTTGAAGATCCCTGAGCAATGATCAGCATCATTTCTTCACATTATTTATTTCTTCCCCAAGAGAGGTAGAAAAATAGCAATCACTGCTTTCAGGGCAGCTGGGTGTGAGAAGCTGAGATTAGATAGATAGGTAGATAGACAAATATTTTCATCAAATTTTCATCTTTGCACTTTGAATCTAAAAAGGGAATACATTTTTTTTTAAAAAAAGCAATGAATAAACATCAATAAGCATCAGTGACTTCAAGAAAATTATCACATTTTTAATAATTCAGCCTTAGGTAAAGTTTTTCTCAATTAGTCCATAACAACCATATGTGGCTTTGCCAGGAAGGAGAAGAAATTCATTTTGATATGCCATTTCCACCCACATTCCATTGATGAAAGCAGCACACACTGCCAGGCTCAAAGTGTTAGTCATTAAATTATTGATTCTCCTCTCCAAACCTACCTTTCTATATGTTGCTTTATGGTGCTGAATCCAGGACTCTAAAAACCATATTTCTAATTTTTCAGATGTCTCCCAGCCGGAATATACTAATTAGAATTATTAAAAGGGGCTTGAAGACTGGAGAAGGGAGAAAAGACACTCTTATTTCCGTTTTGCTTCTTCTTCCTATCACTCTTCCCCAGGATAGTCTCTTTACCCTGATAAATAAAACTGGCTCCAGTTTCTAGTTTCTAAAAATATTCCCCACATAGTGCCAGAAACTGTTTCTTAATGCCCCCTCAAGTTACCGTCACCAGCTGGGCATCATCCCTCCTTAGAGGACTGGAACCCCCATGGCGTGCCACCTCTAATTTCCTGGAGAGCCACCAGCAGTTGGGCAATATCTTCAAACAGGTCTGGGCATCACTCCAACACCTTCAACTCTGACTTTGCAGGAACACCTCTTCTTGTGTTCCAACATTCCCAGTATCTTCTCATCCAATTGAGCTGGGATGGAATGAAGTGGGTGAGATGAGTCATCTAAGTATAGGGTTGGACCTTGCCTTCATTAAAATTTGGTATTTTCTTTATTGTGGATTTTTGCATTAATATTATTGAGCTTGCTTACTGATTTTTTGGTGCCCCTTTATATTCTCCTCCCAAAAAAGTGCCTCACTTGCCTCACCTTCGTTTTAGCCACGTGAGGTGTAGGTGCTCACTACAAATGTCTCCAGCCCAGCATTGCCCAATTATTGAGTGTTTCTCAGTAATAGTTCCGAATTTTTGAGGACAGAAACCACATTTCGAAAGGAAGGTGCTCCTTCTGCCTTCTTTTATTTCAGGCAGACTTCCTAAAATGTGTTGAAACTAAATCCAACCATGTAGTCTCTCTTCATAAACTATTAGCACTACTAGTTTCCCCACCTTAGTGGTTTCCTGAAGTGACTAGCTCCTATTGGACTTTCTCTTCTGGGAACCAGTTCTTTATATGACAGATTTCTCCTCAGCAAATTGTGTTTCATTCATGTTTCAATCAAGAAAACAACCCAACCAGATACTTCAATAGAGAGAATTTAATATGAGGAAATAGTCATGATGACATTGGAAAAGGTGAAAAGCCAATCAAGATGTAGTAAGGCAACCCAACATTTGGTAATATCAGGAAACTACTCCTATTCCAAACGTGGGAGGAATTCAGGAAGTGTTAACAGAGTTAACAGCTGAAGTTGTTGGCAAAGATCTGGAACCACAATGGGAGCAGAAGCTGTGACAAAACTACAGCCTTTGCTAGACACTTGACGTAACAGAGAGATGATGAGAAATAGCCATCAGGAAGATGGATCAGAAATACTTTGCATTCATATATATTCTATAGTACACATTTATAATCTAGCCTCAGGGTTATGTAAAATGAAAATAAGGTACTATATTTATTGAAAAAAATCTGTGTATGAGTGGATCCACACAGTTCAAGCCCACGTTATTTAAGGGTCACCTGTATTTGTTCAGTTTATTCATTTTCTGTGTCTCTCCAGTAGAGTAGAAGCTCTGTGGGAATAGACACCTTGCCTGTCGTGTTCTCCTTTGGATCCTTATGCCCAATTTGACTGACACACATAGGTATTCAGTAAATGCTTATTGAATGAGTGTTGCAATGGATATCTTTCTCATTAATTACTTCTTTTTGTTCCTAATTGGTGGACAGTCATTGCTTTCATTTGCCTTTTTCATTCCTCTTACCTAGAACTCAGACATGAGGGCTGGAAGAATAGCAACCTTATTGAGACCAATCAAAAGAATTGCAGAGACTTTGGCCGTGATATCCTTGAGGTGCTGGTCAATGCCTGCAAACAGGATTCCCTACTATAGGATCCTACTAGGTATGAAGAGAGGTCTCCAAGTCCCATGTGCTTCTGGGAACTACCCCTTTCACTCCTCCATCAGTAAGGGCACAGCAGAGCCCAGAACTGGTGGGAAGAGTTACAACCTGCCGGCAGGCTCACTTTTCATTTCGGATCACTAACCTCAGGTGGGTCCTTAGTGCTACCCAGGAATCAGACGACATTTTCCTGACTTCTTTTTCTCCCATGAGTGACTTTTCCTCTCTTCTCATTCCTCCAGCATCTCAATCCCCTTTCCAATGATAACCTAATCTCCTATCTTCCCAGGGAAGTGGAAGCAAGCTGAAGACAGCTTCTGCAGACTCCCACTGTCACATCTCCCACCCAACTGCATCTACACACAGAGGTCCTGCCTACTTTCCCATTATAATAGGAAATAATTTAAATAAAAGGTTAATTAATTATAATTAACCTATTTATAATAGGTTAATTTAAATAATAATTCATCTTGCTCAGATGCTGACTTTCTTATAGTCTTCCACCTCTACCAGTCATTTCCCAATCATTTCTGAGGATCTTTGCAGTAGCCAGGCTTTTTTTTTTTTTTGAGGGGTACGCGGGCCTCTCACTGCTGCGGCCTCTCCCGTTGCGGAGCACAGGCTCCGCACACGCAGGCCCAGCAGCCATGGCTCACAGGCCCAGCCGCTCCGCGGCATGTGGGATCTTCCCGGACCGGGGCACGAACCCGTGTCCCCTGCATCGGCAGGCGGACTCTCAAACACTGTGCCACCAGGGAAGCCCAAGCCAGGCTTTTTGAGTTCCACAGCCAGTCTCAGGCTCTTTCCTGGGTTCCACCACATTCTGTCAATAGGATAACTCTGGCATGGCTACCAGCAGCACAAGGCCTAAGAGAGTTTTTAATGAAAGTCTGGTTCCTTTTCACTCACAGCATCTTTGCTCTCCATTGGATCCAGACCTAAGTCCCTTGAGGTCACTTGAGGCAACTCCCAGTGCCCTCGTCAGGCACAACTTTCATAACAGTGTCTCCCCTCTGGCTTCTTTATGGGCCAGCTACTGCTTCCCTAGGGGTGAATTTTTTCAAGCTCCTCAGCCCTCCCTATAAAAGCAATATTGTCCAGACTCCTTTACCAAATGACTCAGAAAACTCAGATATATATGAATCAGATTCAAGCTGCTCAAATTTTACTTTACTCTCCTACACACTGCAAAGAAAATTCTTTTATGAGTAACTTTCTGCTTTGAAAGAAAACTGTTGCTACAGTGCCCATAAGTGGATGTACTGTCTATACAATCACTCTTCCTTCTCCCCCAAAGACGTGGAACCATATTGACACCTGTTATTGATTTTTTTAAATGGGATGATACCTATTAAAGGCAAAGTGATAACTTCACCTTTGAGACCAGAAAAGGGAGAGATAATCAACAGCATTTCACACACCCTCCCAAATGAGCTGACTTTTCTTTTTTCACTCCAGCTCCAATATTGTTCCTTAAGTATGAGATAATTTTATGCACTGAGGCTACCAATTGATCAAGCCCCATATAGAAAAAGTGAAGAGTATAGAAATCCTATTACCATATTTCAGTTATTCACAAACCATTTTTTTCTCTGCCTGTTCCTCTCTCCCCTTCTCCTTCTCCTTTTCCCTAAGTATACAGAGTCAGACTTCCTGAAAGTGGTTTTTTCTAATTGGTTCCCAGGACGCTGCTGAAGGAATGGAGAAGTAGGAAGACAGTTCTTGGTCCTTTAACATTGCCATTTAGTGCCATGCTGTATGTCCAGCAAACATTTGCTCACCAAATATTTGATTTTCCATTTTTCATGTCAGTTGCCTTCCTCACCTTTGAAGTCCTAAACCACTATCCCAACCATCCTCTTTTGTCTTTAGCTGAAGATATTTAAGGTGAATGATTCAGCCAGTGCATTTTGGCCAGTTATTCAGTTATCCTGGGTCTCTCCCATGTGTACATGTTAATAAACTTTTGTTTAATTTTCTCCCATTAATCGGTTTCGTGTCAGAAGAACTTAGAAGGATGGAGGAAAATTTATTCCTCCCTGACAAGTAAAAATGAAAATAACAATCCCAATGACAATAGCATTAGTAAATATGAAATATTTAGCGATAAATTTGACAGAAGATGCTTAGTACTTATACATCGATAGTTACCAAACAATGCTAAGAGAATTGACCTTAAATGTTCTCATGACAAACAAGAGAGGGTAATTACATGACGTGACGGAGGTGTTATCTAATACTATGATGGTAATCATTTTGCAATATATGTGTATCAAATCAATGCATTGTACACCTTAAAGGTACACAATGTTATATGTCAATTGTAGCTTAATAAAGAGGGGAAAAAATGAAGGTGTAGAACAATGAAAAAAAAGTATTGTGGCTGGGGAAGGAATAAATATAAAGAAGGTAAACTTGCTAAATTCACAACATTTTCTGGCTTCTTAACATTACATCACTTGAATGAGGGCATTTTATCTTCTATGCCTTTATATAAGAGGTAGAGACTATTTCTGAAACACTAAAGCCATATTGTTGGTGTCAGTTAATATCTTAGAAGGGTGGAAACTATCAAATTTAACTATCAGTTAAATTTAGTCCAGTTAAACTACAGTTTAGCATATGGGACTATTTTAAGCAGTACTGGCATACCTAACTTTGATGACAAGTAAGTGCTCTAGCAGTTGGTTTATTGCAAAATGCTTGCCAAAGATATAATTATGCATTACTAAGTGAAGAGCTATGGTGATACAATGTGAATTTTTTAAATATTTCTTATTCCAATTCCCTAGTAATTTTCAATAAATGTTTTGCTTAGATTTTTCATTCAGTACACATGCACTAGTAAATGATAAAAGAAACAGCTATTAAGTATGTTTTTCAAATTTTGTAATTAAATGGCAATTATTTTTTCCTGTTCTTGGACATATTTAGATTAATTTTTCTAAAGTTTCTTCACAGAAAGGAAACCTAACTGATTTATTTACCTGTTTATTTTGTGCTATATACTCAAAAACATTTTTAAGTTTCTCAAGATTTTTAAAACTCCTTTTCTCAGAATGAATTTCCTGTGCCTTTTATACATATCAAGTAAAATTATTTTTCCTACTTGATTGTGTCTCAGAAGATGAATCATTAATGAAGTGTTTCTTTAACTTATAAGTTTTCCCTTTCTTTATGTTTGAGTAATCCTTTGTTTTGCTATTAATCTAGTAATTTCTATGATTTTTTTGGGGGGGTCTCATCTTTATAATGTTTTTCAATTTAAATCTTTTATCTTAAATCATGTATTTCACTTAAAATGCAACCTATTTTAGGTGAAGACATTCTTAAGTAATAAATTGCAAGCTGTGGGATTAAAATCTTAATGAAATTATTTGCAAAGCAATATTAAGCATGGTGTAGAAGAAAGTATGTAGAACTAGTATCACTATGGTCTAGTCCTGGTTGTTCATCAAAGCTCTGTGTGTGTGTGTGTGTGTGTGTGTGTGTGTGTGTGTGTATGTGTGTGTGTGTGTGACCTTGTGGAAATTATCTAAATTCTTTTAGCTTCGACTTTTTTGCTTGAAAAATGGATATAAAAACATTTACCTTCCGAAGTTGTTTTAAAAGTTAAAGCATACAGTAGGTAATAAATAATTATTAGATAAGTTTAATTGTAAAGGGAAGACAGTAATTATTAAAATGGTGATATTGAAGAAAGCCATTCCCAAAAAGAGTGTTAATAAAACCTTAGATTTTGTTATAAATTAACTTACAGAACCACATTATAAGATACCTTTTGGTTACCCTGTGGAATATGAGCAAATACCTCTTGGTTCAAGAAACAAGGAGATGATCGTCGTGATTGGCAAAGCCCTTGGAAAAACTTTCACCAAAGACTCAGTTATCTGCTTCACCAGTGCAAGGAACTGTTCAGATAAGTTCTGGCCACTTTAGAGGATTCCAAGTTTAGAGCAAAGTCACATAAAGGTAACTCTAACTGTGTATGTAGAGAAGAAGCAGGTAGTAGAAAGCAAAAGATTTAATGTGCCAGAGACTGTACTTCTTCATGTATGTAAAGTTGAAAGCAAGTAGAGGTGACACGAAGAAGCTGGATGAAATATTTCCGAGAAATCTGAGCTCTGCAGCCATAGTGGACATGCTCAGAGGTTTCTGAGCTGACCAAGTGCTGAATGCTGCTTTTTGTGGCATGCCTTGTCGCCCCGCAGGAATACAGTTTTTTTTACTGCTTCTCTTTAGTATAGCGTGTACTTTTCATTATATTTCAGTTTTCTACACTAGCTTGCTAGTGAAAACGACTGAGTGAATATAGAGTTTCTCTAGAATGAATCAACCATGGCTTATCTGTTCAGTGTCCAAAGCCTTTCCTCATTTTTTGGAAACAGAGTCTTCAAAATTATCTGTAATGGCTCTCTCTCTCTCTCTCTCTCTCTCTCTCTCTATGTGTGTGTGTGTGTGTGTGTGTATGTGAGTACACATGCATATATTCATCGGTATATTCCTGGATGATTCATGCTGAAATGCTTTTTTATTTGTTTGCCTTGTCTTAACCAACAACCATTAAGTGAAAAAGGAAGCTAAAGTTGTGTATAAAGGAAGCTATTTCTGTTTTTGAGTTTATTCACTTATGTAACAATGAGTAGGCTGCTGACTCAGAAGCTTCCATGCTTAAATTATCTTATAGAAAGATTTACAATATTTAATTTTATTAGTTACCACGTTCATTGACTTTTAAAATTGCACACTAAAGCTCACCATTTACATAATATTATACAGAGAAAATGTTTATATATATACAAACATATGTTATATATAATATATACACATACTTATAGTAATAATATATACATATATTTATAATAATTTATATATAAATATATATGTATGTATAGATAACATATGTTTGTACATGTGTTTTATGTGTATACATATATGTAAGAATTAAGAACTTGATGGATGTCAGGGAGAAAGTCAAATATTTTCAAAATAATATTTTCATTCCCATTAGCCAAGGAAACAAGACAATATAATTTAGAAGTTATACATATATAAAATTTTATTCAATAGGCTAACTGTATGCATTTACTCACAATGTATCCTTATTACCTTCAATCCCAGTCCAAAGGAGGAAGAGTTCCTTCTTGTGTTCTCTTTGCTTTAATCCCTTTCTCTTCTATCTTCTGCTGCATTTAATTTTTCCTAAAAGAATAGGTGCTATTTTTTTCAACTTAAAATTCTCCTGCTTTAACTCTCTCTGTACACAGATTTCAGTTCATTACCCTCAAACAATCAAAGTCTCCTTCCCTGCTCTTGCACTAAAACACTTTTCTCTCTTTTTTCTTCTCTTCATTACAGAACTTTGTGATGGTCTAAAGTACTTTCACTAACCTCGTTTCACCCACTGCAGTCTGGTTTCTGACTCCATCGACTGCTTTCTCTAAGGTCATCTATAATCTTTCACTTAAAGCCGCTGTGCCTAATAATCTAAATGCATGTGAACTCTGCTTATTATTGATGTCATTTATTTTTCAAAGCAACTAAATTCAGAAAATAGCATATATTAATTAAGTTTTCCAGGTACTGGTGCTATAAAGATAAAAGATATAATCTGATGGAATTTATAGTTCAGTGAAGACAATGGATACAACCATAAAATGTAAGGCAACAACTCATAAAGATTTATTTTCTTGATAGAGGTGTGAATACTCAGTATATGCTGATCAAGAATGTTTATCTAGAAACATGTTCTAATTTAAATAATTTCATGATTTATTGGAACTTAAGAAAGGATTTGTTACATTTGGAGAATGATGTTGCTTACAAAAATTTTTGATTTCTCAGATGTAAAACATGAATTTTCAATTCAGTTATATGTTTAACATGAGCAAATAAAGAACATCACACTTCTGAAAAATTAAGGAAAGTGGTATAATTCCCCAAATAACTGCTTTTATACACTATGGAAATGCCTCAGTCATACCTCCTAGAATCCTCTCATATTTTATTAAAACCTGATTATTATTTTTACACCATTCAAATACATATAACACATAATCTAGAATTCTGAAGTATTTACTGTATATATGTTTATATACAGAGATAGGTAGATAAATAATAAATAGGTAGATAGACAGGTAAAACATAGTCTCCTTGGTAAAATGGTACATTTTTTAAAGAAATAAGTCGATTACCCATTTTCAAATGTTTTTTATGCCCCATGGTAGGTCAAACCCTGAATGTTTCAGGGAGGGAACTCATAAACACACAGAGGAAGGATAATCCAGAACCCTTATGAAGAGAGTTTAAATAAGATTGTGTCTAAAAACCAGTAAAAACTGAGTTGAGACTGAAACCTCCTTAAAGAACAGGATTTTCCTTATTTCTATAATCTATATAATATATAACCTTGCATAACTGCACAGGAGACAAGCCCACAAATCACTAAGTACTGCTGGGCCTGTGCTCTCATTTAAATAATGTGGCCACAAGCAGTTTCCTCTTATAATTCACCAAGAATTTTGTCATGTACGTTGGTTTCCATGGACACAACCCAATGCTTCAGCCAACAGACATTTTCTACATGGGCTAGATGTACAGAGCCTGTGGCCTTTGAGGTGACCTGGTTTGAGAACTCTGCTCCAAGTAAGATAATAACTAATGTTATTCACTCATACCTTCCTTTTGGGAAAATTTTGATTTCAGGAGAAAGGAGCTGAATCAGGGACTGTATTACACATACAGCAGAAGTAAAAACAGTAAAGAAGCATGGTTATAGTTATCATGAAATCAATAGAGAGGGAGGGAGCAAAATCTGGTTTCTAAAGAAGGATATGCAAGTGTCTAGTATTTCTTGTGTTTAGATAATAAATGCTAAACAATTTACCTGGCCATGTCCTGTTCCTTATAATCTGAAATTCCCTGATGCAGTATTTATGAATTAATAAGAATTGAATGAATGCTCTACATAAGTGTTCCACATTCAAACAGCAAGCCAACTTACACAATATTATTAACATATAGCTTTATGCTTTTTCTAGTATTTTTTCATCAGCAGTGATTGTACTTTTGCCAAATAATATATATTGTACTTTTGCCAAATAATATTGGTTGACATTGATTCAAATTGTTTTAGGATTCTCGCAGATTTGTATTGTAATATTTCTAATTTCTAGGTCCTGGAAATACAGTGTAGTTTGTATGGTTATGTTATAATGAAGGTCCTTGACTGTTTAACTTTCAGTAGTTTTCCTTTTTTTGACTCATGTGATTGACAGATCTTCATTTATTCAAGTAATATTTCCCATATTAAGAAGACTTTTCCAGGAAAAAGTTACTTCTGTTTCAGTACAATTCAACAACAGCAATGCCCTATCAAATAGAAGTAATACCCACAGTACATTCCAGGATATATGTTCTCAGCTATTCTGTTGGGATTTTATCCAGTTCTTATGGGAAATTTGGAATTTGAAATAAAAAAGAATAACGTTTAAATTCATGAACCATTTATTTCCTTTTATATTGAAATAATATTTATTGAAGAACTGGCAAAAAAAATCTTTAGGACAATCAGTATATTTATTCTGACAATTCAGCTCTCAAGTGTGCAGATTTCTCTCCAATGATAAAATCCTGGGCTTTCTACCAATATTAATCAAAGCATACACTTCTCTTTAGTGAAACTATATGTTCAGTGTAGCTTTATGAGAAAAATAAAAATTCCCCATAGATGCAAGATTATGTTCTGTAAAAAACCCAATTATAACATTCTGCTAATTAAATTAGAAAAATACATATAATTGTTTTCTGAAAAGAAAGTTATATTCACTTTACACATGACAAAACAGATACATATCATGCTTTTATCATTTTTCTAAGACTTCCCTGAGAAAGAGAGCATTTTTTGTTCTCATATTTCTAGCAAAAGATTTTCAGTAAATGAGCAAAGCTTTTGTTTTATGAATTCAATATGGTAAGGGGAGGATGGGTACATTAAGCAGCAAAATATTTCAATAGAATGCACAAAATATACATGATGTTAAAATCATTTAAAAATTCACTTGAATAATGCAACTTATTTAATGCTGAGGTGTTTAAAAGAAGATTTTTGCGTTATTTTTATGGTTCTGGAATATTTTTTTTGTTTGTCTTTTAAAGAAGTTCTCATGAGATAGTGCAAGGACAGTGTTGGGTTCTCCAAAACTTGAGTTCTAATCTCAGTTCCAACACTCACAGCTCTATGACTTTGACCAGATGATGAAACATCATGATATCTCAGTTTACTCAAATATAAAATGGGGATAATAGCCCACATTTCATGGTGGTTTTGTTAGGAGTAGAGATAATATATGCAAACTGACTAGCAGTGTGCTTGGTACATTAATACATAATGATTCAAGTGATATATCTACAGACATATTGAAAAAGGAAAAGGAAAATTAGTGAAACACATTGAATCTTTCTACACATTATAAAATTCCTCTGAAAGTTTCCCAAGTGTGATCATTGCAGAGCAATGCTGTCATTATCACTCAACATTTTTATAAGTGTGTCTGACACCATTTATCAAAACAGCAGCTTCCTTCTTTTTTCAAATTAACTTTTATTGGAGTATAGTTGCTTCAAAACGTTGTGTTAGTTTCTGCTCTACAGCAAAGTGAATCAGCTATACATGTACATATATCCCCTCTTTTTGGATTTTCGTCCCATTTAGGTCATAACAGAGCACTGAGTAGAGTTCCCTGTGCTATACAGTGGGTTCTCATTAGTTACCTACTTTATTTATTTTTAAACATCTTTATTGGAGTAAAATTGCTTTACAATGTTGTGTTAGTTTCTGCTGTATAACAAAGTGAATCACCTATACGCGTACATACATCCCCATATCCCCTCCCTCTTGTGTCTCTCTCCCACCTTCCATATCCCACCCCTCTAGGTGGGCACAAAGCACCGAGCTGATCTCTCTGTGCTATGCAGCTGCTTCCCACTAGCTATTTATTTTACATTTGGTAATGTATATATGTCAATGCCACTCTCTCACTTCATCCCAGCTTCCCCTTCCCCCTCCTCGTGTCCTCAAGTCCATTCCCTATGTCTGTGTCTTTATTCCTCTCCTGTCCCTACGTTGTTCAGAACCTTTTTTTAAATTTTAGATTCCATATACATGTGTTAGCATATAGTATTTGTTTTTCACTTTATGACTTACTTCACTCTGTATGACAAACTCTAGGACCATCCACCTCACTACAAATAACTCAATTTCATTTCTTTTTATGGCTGAGTAATATTCCATTGCATATATGTGTCACATCTTCTTTACCCATTCATCTGTCGATGGACACTTAGGTTGCTTCCATGTCCTCGCTATTGTAAATAGTGCTGCAATGAACACTGTGTTAACATGACACTTTTTGAATTATGGTTCTTTCAGGGTATATGCCCAGTTGTGGGAATGCTGGGTCTTATGGTAGTTCCATGTTAAGTTTTTTAAGGAACCTCCATACTGTGCTCCATAGTGGCTGTATCAATTTACATTCCCACCAACAGTGCAACAGGGTTCCCTTTTCTCCACACCCTCTCCAGCATTTATTGTTTGTAGATTTTTTGATGATAGCCATTCTGACTGGTGTGAGATGATATCACATTGCAGTTTTGATTTGCATTTCTCTAATGATTAGTGATGTTGAGCATACTTACATGTGTTTGTTGACAATCTGTATATCTTCTTTGGAGAAATGTCTATTTAGGTCTTCTGCCCAGTTGTGGACTGGGTTCTTTGGTTTTTTGATATTGAGCTTCATGAGCTGCTTGTATATTTTGGAGCTTAATCCTTTGTCAGTTGCTTCATTTGCAAATATTTTCTCCCATTCTGAGGGTTGTCTTTTCATCTTGTTTATGGTTTCTTTGCTATGGAAACGCTTTTAAGCTTCATTAGGTCCCAATTGCTTATTTTTATTTTTATTTCCATTACTTTAGGAGGTGGGTCAAAAAGGAACTTGCTGTGATTTATGTCATAGTGTTCTGCCTATGTTTTCCTCTAAGAGTATTATAGTGTCTGGCCTTACATTTAGGTCTTTACTCCATTCTGAGTTTATTTTTCTGTGCAGTGTTAGGGAGTATACTAATTTCATTCTTTTGCATGTTGCTGTCCAGTTTTCCCAGCACCACTTATTGAAGAGGCTGTCTTTTCTCCATTGTATATTCTTGCCTCCTTTACCAAAGATAAGGTGACCATATGTGTGTGGGTTAATCTCTGGGCATTCCATCCTGTTCCACTGATGTATATTTCTGTTTTTGTGCCAGTACCGTACTGTCTTGATTACTGCAGATTTATAATATAGTCTGAAGTCAGGGAGCCTGATTGCTCCAGCTCCATTTTTCTTTCTCAAGATTGCTTTGGCTATTTGGGGTCTTTTATGTTTCCATACAAATTGTGAAATTTTTTGTTCTAGTTCTGTGAAAAAAGCCACTGGTAGTTTGATAGGAATTGCACTGAATCTGTAGATTGCTTTTGGTAGTATAGTCATTTTCACAATGTTGATTCTCCCATGGTATATCTCTCCATCTGTTTGTGTCATCTTTTATTCTTTCATCAGTGTCTTATACTTTTCTGTATACAGGTCTTTTGTCTCCTTAGGTAGGTTGATTCCTAGGTATTTTATTCTTTTTGTTGCAATGGTAAATGGGAGTGTTTCCATAATTTCTCTTTCAGATTTTTCATTGTTAGTTTATAGGAATGCAAGAGATTTCTATGCATTAATTTTGTATCCTGCTACTTTACCAAATTCATTGATTAGCTCTAGTAGTTTTCTGGTGGCATCTTTAGGATTCTCTATGTATAGTATCATGTCATCTGCAAACAGTGACAGCTTTACTTCTTCTTTTCTGATATGGATTCCTTTTATTTATTTTTCTTCTCTGATTGCTGTGGCTAAAACTTCCAAAACTATGTTGAATAATAGTGGTGAGAGTGGGCAAGCTTGTCTTGTTCCTTAGTGGAAATGGTTTCAGTTTTTCACCATTGAGGACGATGTTGGCTGTGGGCTTGTCATATACGGCCTTTATTATGTTGAGGTAATTCCCCTCTATGCCTACTTTCTGGAGGGTTTTTATCATAAATGGGTGTTGAATTTTGTTGAAAGCTTTTTCTGCATCTATTGAGATTATCATATGGTTTTTACCCTTCAATTTGCTAAAATGATATATCACATCGACTGATTTGTGTATATTGAAGAATCCTTGCATTCCTGGAATAAACCCCACTTGATCATGGTGTATGACCTTTTATTTTGCTGTTGGATTCTGTTTGCTAATATTTTGTTGAGGATTTTTGCGTATATGTTTATCAGTGATATTGGCCTGTAGTTTTCCATTTTTGTGACATCTTTTTCTTGTTTTGGTATCAGGGTGATGGTTGCCTTGTAGAATGAGTTGGGGAGTGTTCCTCCCTCTGCTATATTTTGGAACAGTTTGAGAAGGATAAGTGTTAGCTCTTCTCTAAATGTTTGACAGATTTCACCGGTGAAGCCATCTGGTCCTGGGCTTTTGTTTGTTGGAAGATTTTTAATCACAGTTTCAATTTCAGTGCTTGTGATTGGCCTGTTCATATTTTCTATTTCTTCCTGGTTCAGTCTCATGGTTGTGCATTTCTAAGAATTTGTCCATTTCTTCCAGGCTGTCCATTTTATTGGCATACAGTTGCTTGTAGTAAGCTCTCATGACCCTTTGTATTTCTTCAGAGTCAGTTGTTACTTCTCCTTTTTCATTTCTAATTCTGTTGATTTGAGTCTTCAGTTGTTATATATTCTTCTTGGATTGATCCCTTGATCATTATGTAGTGTCCTTCTCTGTCTCTTGTCATAGTCTTTATTTTAAAGTGTATTTTGTCTGATATGAGAATTGCTACTCCAGCTTTCTTTTGATTTCCATTTGCATGGAATATCTTTTTCCATACCCTCATTTTCGGTCTGTATGTGTCCCTAGGTATGAAGTGGGTCTCTTGTAGACAGCATATATATGGGTCTTGTTTTTGTATCCGTTCAGCCAGTCTATGTTTTTTGGTTGGAGCATTTAGTCCATTTACATTTAAGGTAATTATCAATATGTATGTTCCTATTACCATTTTCTTAATTGTTTTGGGTTTGTTATTGTAGGTCTTTTCCTTCTCTTGTGTTTCCTGACTAGAAAAGTTCCTTTATCATATGTTGTAAAGCTGGTTTGGTGGTGCTGAATTCTCTTAGCTTTTGCGTGTCTGTAAAGGTTTTAATTTCTCCGTCAAATATGAATGAGATCCTTACTGAGTAATTTTGGTTCTAAGTTTTTCACTTTCATCACTTTAAATATGTCCTGCTACTCCCCTCTGACTTGCAGAGTTTCTGCTGAAAGATCAGCTGTTAACCTTATGAGGATTCCCTTATATGTTATTTGTTGTTTTTCCCTCATTGCCTTTAATGTGTTTTCTTTGTATTTAATTTTTGATAGAGTGATTAATATGTGTCTTGGCGCGTTTCTCCTTGTTTTTATCCTGTACGGGACTCTCTGTGCTTCCTGGACTTGATTGACTATTGCCTTTCCCATATTAGGGAACTTTTTGACTATCATCTCTTCAAATATTTTCTCAGTCCCTTTCTTTTTCTCTTCTTCTTCTGGGACCCCTATAGTTCAAATATTGGTGCGTTTAATGTTGTTCCAGAGGTCTCTGAGACTGTCCTCAGTTCTTTTCATTCTTTTTTCTTTATTATGCTCTGCAGTACTTATTTCCACTATTTTATCTACCAGGTCACTTATCCGTTTTTCTGCCTCAGTTATTCTACTACTGATTCCTTCTAGAGAATTTTAAATTTCATTTATTGTGTTGTTCATCATTCTTTGTTTGCTCTTTAGTTCTTCTAGGTCCTTTTTATATACTTCTTTTATTTTATTTTATTTTCTCCATTTTATTTTATTTTCTCCATTCTGTTTCCAACATTTTGGATCATCTTTACTATCATTATTCTGAGTTCTTTTTTAGCTAGGCGGCCTATTTCTTCTTCATTTGTTTGGTCTGGTGTGTTTTTACCTTGCTCCTTCATCTGCTGCATATTTCTCTGTCTTCTCATTTTGCTTACTTTACTGTGTTTGGGGTCTCCTTTTTGCAGGCTACAGGTTCATAGTTCCCATTGTTTTTGGTGTCTGCCCCCAGTGGGTAACATTGGTTCAGTGGGTTGTGTAACCTTCCTGGTGGAGGGGACTGGTGCCTGTGTTCTGGTGGGTGAGGCTGGATCTTGTCTTTCTGGTGGGCAGGACCATGTCCAGTGGTGTGTTTTGGGTTGTCTGTAACGTTATTATGATTTTAGGCAGCCTCTCTGCTAATGGTTGGGGTTGTGTTCCTGTCTTGCTAGTTGTTTGGCATAGGGTGTCCAGCACTGTAGCTTGCTGGTGGTTGAGTGTAGCTGGGTCTTATCATTGAGACAGAGATCTCTGGGAGAGCTCTAGCCAATTGATATTACTTGGGGCCGGGAGGTCTCTCATGGTCCAATGTCCTGAACTTGGCTCTCCCATCTCAGAGGCTCAGGCCTGACACCCAGCCAGAGCACCAAGACCCTGTCAGCCACATGGCTCAGAAGAGAAGGGATAAAGAAATGAAAGAAAGAAAAAGAAAAGAAAAGTTATTAAAATAAAAAATGTAAAATAATATTATTAAAATAAAATTTTTTTAAGTAATTAAAGAAAAAGAAGAGCAACCAAACCAATAAACTAATCTACCAATGATAACCAGCGCTAAAAACTATATAAGATAAACATAAAAATCAGTAACTAGTCTGTCACATACATCAAACCCCAAGTCTACAGTTGCTCCCAAAGTCTACCGCCTGAATTTTGGGTTGATTCGTTGTCTATTCATGTGTTCCACAAGTGCAGGGTACATCAAGTTGATTGTGGAGATTTAATCCGCTGCTCCTGAGACTGCTGGGAGAGATTTCCCTTTCTCTTCTTTGTTCGCATAGCTCCCGGGGTTCAGCTTTGGATTTGGCCCTGCCTCTGCGTGTAGGTCGCCCTCTGGCATCTGTTTTTCACCCTGACAGGAGGCAGTTAAAGGAGTGGATGCTTGGTGGCTCTGGTTCACTCACACCGAGGGGTATGGAATGAGGGGCAAGCCTGCGGCGGCAGAGGCCGGCATGACGTTGCACCAGCCTGAGGCGTGCCGTGCGTTCTCCCAGGAAGTTGTCCCTGGATCACGGGATCTTGGCAGTGGCGGGCTGCACAGACTCCCGGGAGAGGAGGTGTGGAGAGTGACCTGTGCTTGCACACAGGCTTCTTGGTGGCGGCAGCAGCATCCTTAGTGTTTCATGCCCGTCTCTGGTGTCCGTGCTGATAGCCGCAGCTCGTACCCGTCTCTGGAGTTCATTTAGGTGCATTTAGGTGGTGCTCTGAATCCCCTCTCCTCAACCCCGAAACAATGGTCTCTTGCCTCTTAGGAAGGTCCAGACTTTTTCTCAGACTCCCTCCTGGCTAGCTGTGGCACACTAGCCCCCTTCAGACTGTGTTCATGCAGCCAATCCCAGTCCTCTCCCTGGGATCCACCGAAGCCCGAGCCTCAGCTCCCAGCCCCTGCCCACCCCGGCGGCTGAGCAGACAAGCCTCTCCGGCAGGTGAGTGCTGGTCGGCACCGATCCTCTGTGTGCGAATCTCTCTGCTTTGCCCTCTGCACCCCTGTTCCTGTGTTCTCCTCTGTGGCTCCAAAGCTTCCCCCCCGCCCACCCCCTGTCCCCGCCAGTGAAGGGGCTTCCTAGTGTGTGGAAACCGTTCCTCCTTCACAGCTCCCTCCCAGAGGTGTAAGTCCCATCTGTATTCTTTTGTCTCTGTTTTTTCTTTTTTCATTTGCCCTACCCAGGTACGTGGGGAGTTTCTTGCCTTTTGGGAAGTCTATGGTCTTCTGCCAGAGTTCAGTAGGTGTTCTGTAGGAGTTGTTCCACATGTAGATGTGTTTTTGATGTATTTGTGGGGAGGAAGGTGATCTCCACGTCTTACTCCTCTGCCATCTTGAAGGTCCTCTAGTTACCTATTTTATACATAGTAGTGTATATATGTCAATCCCAATCTCCCAGTCTCCTAGTTCATCCACCCCACCCCCTTGGTATCCATACATTTGTTCTCTATGTCTGTGTCTCTATTTCTGCTTTGCAAATAAGTTCATCTGTATCATTTGTCTAGATTCCACATATAAGCAATATTATACAATATTTGTTTTTCTCTTTCTGACTTCATTCTGTATGACAGTCTCTAAGTCCATTCACATCTCTGCAAATGGCACAATTTCATTCCATTTTATGGCTGAGTAATATTCCATTGTATATATGTACCATGTCTTCTTTATCCATTCCTCTGTTAATGGACATTTAGGTTGCTTCCATGTCCTGGCTCTTGTAAATAGTGAGCAGCTTCCTTCTGGGGCTTTTAATGGTCATAAAATTCATTCAAAACCAAGGGGAGTACTAACGTGTTTCTTTTCCCCCTAGAATGATTGTCATTTATTGTGTAGAAATAAAAAAGTTCAGGGAAAGACAAATGCACACAGTAGGGACCCAAAGGGTTATTGGCACATTTCAAATGATCTAAGACATCTTGGATTAAGAGAAATAATTAGCCATTAATTCAGCCTTCAGACTATGCTTTTGTCTAGGTAATAAACTTAAGAGATCAAAGAATAAAAATGGCATTATCTTTTGCCCAATGAGAAGATATGTGTTATACTGAAAATTGTTAAAAAGGCAAAACAATAAAATCAAATGTTTATACAAGTAAATACTAAATACTATTTCTGTGATTTTCAAAAGTTACTCAAGTTCTCTGAGCCCTTGTTTATTCACCTCTAAAGCAAAGGTGTAATACTTTACTGGGTTATTGTGAGGATTAATAAAATAACATGTGAGATGCTTATTTCCATGTTTGACACCTAGTAGGGCATAAAAGTCTTGCTTCCATTTTCTTCTTTCTTCCCTCATTTGTATAATACCTTGGGGAAAACTATCAGTTTGCACCTTTCAATCAGTTGATTGAAATATGTTTCCATGTGAGATTTTATCTGGAGTATTACTTGGTTCTCACCATTACTCTGTTAGGAAAACCATCATTTCTCTTCCTGATTGTTAATAGTAGAATCTATAATTTCTTTCATCAATTTTTCAGTCACATTTTTATATTTCAAAATGATAATTCTGCACTTGAAATTTGAATTAAACAGATTCAAACGTTCTTATGCTACCATTTTAAGTGTCCTTATGCTACCATTTTAAAAAGTAAAGAATGGCGTTAGAACTCTCCTGAAGAAATTGCTACACACAAAATCCTTGACAGGTAAATGTCACAGAAAGCATTTCTGACATTCCAGCTTCAAAAAATCATAAAAATATCTTTGAAATAAAAATGAAGGGGGCATTCAGCAAAAGAAATAGACAAAGACAGGAAAATTGAAGAAATAGGAGAGAGAAAAATAGATTATATTATATATAATGATATAATATTTTACATATTTATATTATATTTTACAATTATGTTTTTAAAAATTTGAAGGAAGAATTTTTATATCTGAAAAATGGAATGGAAAATAAATTTTAGAGCTAGATACAACATATAGCTCAATTAGAAGAAGATTAATTGCAAGATTTAAATTGATGACATCAAATGCAAACAAGTTTAGTAATTTACAAACTTCTTTCCTGAGACTCTGTGGTCTTAGTCTTAAGGAACAAAATTAGTCATATGAGTGTACATTCATACTTAAACTATAAAGACCCATTTAGAGCTTTTAATCTAAAAAAGCATACAACATTGACCACTCTAAAATTTTTAAACTGTGTTCATTGAGTTATAAATGACAATGTAAATTGCTTTGTTATATAGTAGAAATGCTATTAACCATAACAAAATAACCATTTCACATTAGGAAAGTCACATTAAGTTGAAATGTTGTCTCCTGTTGCCCATTGTACGTTATAACATTAAGTGAGAACTACTTGAAGGCTAATTGATGATACATATTGGGGAAGACACTGCGATAGGAAATAAAATCTCATGAAATCTAAACAGCAATGCTAGTGTTGCCCCAAATCTCCATTTTACCAAATGAGATCCAGAGGAGTGTTTGAAAGTTAATCTTTAAAATTCAAGAACAGATTGGTATTTAATATGGGTGAGTTATTGTTAAAAGATATAAAAGAAGAGTTCTTTATATTAGCATCAGTCAGGGTCCCAGGAGGTAGAAGAATCAGATAGTTTGTTTAAATGGACAGAATTTAATAAAGGGGCAACCTACATAAGAGTGGACATGGCTAAATAAATAAAGAGTTGTTGATACAGGAATTACCAACTTTGGCCTCTCTTAACATCCCTGGGACTAGACCATCAAGGGGAGGAAAAAAAGTTACCATTTCTCCAGTGAAATCAGCAACCATGAAAGAGGGGCTACCCTGCAGAAGCTATGATCACAGAGAAAGGTAGTGCATCCAGAGAAGCTCCACCAGACAAGGCAAAAAATGCCCTGAGCCCTTTCCTCTCTTACTCTCCCACAGGTACCATGCATTGGTCAAACCCCATCTAAAGTCAGCCAGCAAGGGAGCCCACACGTACAGCCTCCCAGGCACAGAGAAGGGAGAATACAAGTGGAAATTTTGTCAGGGGAGAGGGAAAAAAGGAAAAGAAGCAACATGACAGCATCACTATTGAAAACAGGCTTTAACATTGGATTATGCAGTTGTCTTAATGCATCTTTCTCATTCATACATTCCGTTAAATCTTGGTAAGTTTATTGAGTACCTAAAGAAGGAAAGACACTGGGCTTTGATTTCATGTCATAGCAAAGAATTTACATTAACAGTTAAAGGTCTTGATTTGTTTAACCTGGATACTATATTTGATTATATCACTAACAGTATTTGCACATAGGGTAAGGGATTATTCAATCAACAAGCATTTAGTGGGATTTTGTAGGGATCTATAGGACATGAATATAATGACAACAATAATAAAATATAGGATTTATTTCTATAGATATACTTATAATCTATGTAACATGTTTTATGCACATGTATTAGTATTAAGTTTTGACATTTTTATGTTCTAAGAAGGAGGAAAAGGCTTCTCTGGTGGCGCTATGATTAAGAATCTGCCTGCCTATGCAGAGGACATGGGTTTGAGCCCTGGTCTGGGAAGATCCCACGTGCCGCGGAGCAACTAAGCCCATGAGCCACAACTACTGAGCCTGTGCTCTAGAGCCCACGAGCCACTACTACTGAAGCTCATGTGCCTAGAGCCCATGCTCTACAACAGAGAAGCTGCCGCAGTGAGAAGCCCACGCACCACAACGAGGAGTAGCCCCTGCTCGCTGCAGCTAAAGGAAAGCCCATGCGTAGCAACAAAGACCCAACGCAGCCAAAAATAAATAAATAAATTTATTTTTTAAAAAAAGATGTAGGAAAAATAAAAAGGAGTACAAATTTTAGGGTAATTGCATACTTGAGACTAGAAATGAGACTAGAGATTTTTAATAACTTATGTGCAGTAGGTACTGTGTGCAAGTCCCATTTAAAGATTTTATGTCAAGGGTGGAACTTGCAATAGCCAAGACATGGAAGCAACCTAAATGTCCATTGACAGACAAAAGGATAAAGAAGATGTGGTACATATATACAATGGAATATTACTCAGCCATAAAAAAGAATGAAATAATGTCATCTGCAGCAACATGGATGGACCTAGAGATTGTCATACTAAGAGAAGTAAGTCAGGCCAAGAAAGACAAATATCATATGATATCACTTATATGTGGAATCTAAAAAAAAAAGATATAAATGAACTTATTTACAAAACAGAAACAGACTCACAGACTCACAAACTTATGGTTACCAAAGGGGAAATGTGGTGGGGAGGGATAAATTGGGATTAACATGTACACACTACTATATTTAAAATAGATAATCAACAAGGACCTACTGTATAGCAGAGGGAACTCTACTCAATATTCTGTAATAATGTATATGGGAAAAGAATCTGAGAAAGAATAGATATATGTATATGTATAACTGAACCACTTTGCTGTACACCTGAAACTAACACAAAATTGTAAGTCAACTATACCCCAATATAAAATAAATATTAAATTTAAAAAATTAAAAAATTAAAAACAACATAATAACTGGAAAGTGAGAAATCTATAAAAACTCCAGAAGCATGGTTTGATGTATAACTTACAGAGAATCCCTGAAAAGAAAATGAATTAATCCCCAGGGCACATGCGGAGATAATGTTCTCAAACTAGCATATGTGCTGTTCTGCTGCGTGTTGCTGTGGAAAATGATTCAGGATATATTGGAATAAAAAAATCTGCAAGGAAAAGGAAATGTCAAGATCTCTAAGACAACATCAAATGGTATAAAACATGGGCAACTGGAGGCACATAAGGTAAAGAAACAGACAAAGGGACAAAATAAAGATTTAAAGATATAATGGCCAAGAATTTTCCAAGATTTATGAAAGATATCAACCAATGGATCCTAGAAAATCAGCAAAATGAAAGCAGAATAGATCTATAGATCTATAATTTTAACATATACTCAATATATATATTCAGAATATATATACATATATATTTAAAGGCTATTTCTTAATTTAAAACATATGTAGTAATAATACATTGTGAAGTTTATTACACATAAAAATAAAATATAGGACAACACGAACACAAAAGACAAGAAGAAAGGGAAGTGAAAGCATGCTGGTATAAAGTTCAGACATTGTAAAGCACTGTAATGTTAGTTGAAGATATATCATGGTAAGTTAAAGGTGCACATTTTATTATTATAACCACTAAAAATAACTCAAAGTTTAGAATTTGTATTTCATAGTGTATGCTTTAGAAATATGACATAGTTCAGGTAGAACGAGCCAAATCCAAATATCAATTAAGATTCTAAATTAGTCTTTGTTCACTGAATTATATCAAAGTATATGAGAAAATGTAATCATTCCTTGAAAATTTACTATGTACCAGGTATACTAACTGAATACCTAAATGTACTATCTCAGTTAATTTCCACAACTCCACAATGAAAACCTGGAGTACCGAAGTTATATAGCTAATTACTTGGAGGGTCAGAATTTAGACCTAGATAGTTTAATTTCAGACCATGTACTTTTAACCACTGTGATGTGCTGCTTCCTACATCTACATAACATTTTTTTTCATGAGCGAAAACTGGATTAGCCCAAATGTATTGCCAATGTAAAACCATATGGTATAAGACAACTTTGATTATCTGCCTAATCAGGCTCTGAGCAGTTTGTTTACTATTTTAAAACTTGTGTGTGGGTAGATTACCCATGAATATATAGAACTCTTCAGCCCAGGGGAAAATGTGATCATATTAGTCCTAATAAACAAAATTTATGTTTCTTATTCCTGCTCATTGTTTCAAGCCCTCTAGCTCTTCCTTAAGTCATTTTTTGGTTTCTCCAGGGCATGTCTCACATGCGCTCCCAGATTTGACATTTGCCTTTTTTTCCTCCCCGATGGGGATCTCCCCAGCCATGCCTGCAGTGGAGGATTCTGCTATCTGGGACGCCGTGTGAGCCACGTCACCGTGGCCACTGTTCCTGGTGCTCGCTTATGTCCAGAACCCAGATGGCCATGCCAAGGCCACTGTCGTCCAACATCTCTAAAGCCATGCTGGTGCCTACTGTTCCTGTTAGTGCCCATCTTTGCTGTGGAACCTGGAAATCTGGGTACCTCTGGAGCCTCCACTGTCTGGAGGGCCCCTCTGCCCAGGCACAGCTGAGCCCTGGAGTCAGGCCAAGTGACCCTGATCTCACAGTGCTGTTTGCCTAGTTGTTCTCCTTCCATGGGCATTATTCAGTGCAAGCATTCTCAGCCCTGCCTGACATCAGAACTACCTGGAGCACATAGAAAAATAGCAATGCTTGACATGGGCCCTGAGCTTCTGGATTAATATGCCCAGGTCCCAGGTGAGTCTGGGTTTGAAGAATCTCTGAGTTAGAAGGCTATCAAAACAACCTGCCTTCCTTCACAGTGTGCAACAGGGAGGGCACCCACTGAATAAAGTATCTCATTTATGAGGCACTCTTCCTTGCCTATTTGTTAGACAGGATACATCAATCAGAGGACAAATTTGTGCTCAGCAGCAGAACAGTAGTGATTCTACATCTAGTGAGATTAGTACTATGAACACAGTAGACCCAGCTACCCACAGACCCCTTGATAGTTCTAAGGTGTGTAATCAGCAGATCTCTCTCTCATCAGGTTATAGAACTTTGATATTGGCAGAATCTCCTAAGCCCATCATGCTATTTGTGGATAAACAATGGAAAGGCACTCAATGCAAATAAATAGAAAGTGAATGGGTCTTTGGGGAAAAGCAATTGTTTCACAGACTCATTTTCTCACAGAAGAACCAAAACACACTGAAAATATTTGCTCTGGCCCTGCAAGTAAGGATATTTAATTAGCTCTTTAAATGCCCTGTTTGTCCACCTCTGCTGGAATCAAGTTTTATAAAATTTATTTTAACTTTAATGGAATAGCATTGTGTTATTATATTGTTCCTCTTTTAACAACTAAATAAAATCAGTAACCAATTAGTGGAAAGAATATCTTGTACCACATTCTTCACTCCATTTTAACTATTGAAATATTGAGCCAAAGACAGCAGTCCATTGTGTCAGAATTCCCATCAATTGTTGTCTTTCCAGCTTCCAAGGGGTCTCATTAACTACAATGTTTATATAAAATATAAGGAAAATATTATTTTGAGTTCTGCTGAACAGTTCCATTTTTATTTATTCTACAGCAGAGACCCTCTGTTCAAGATTGGATATTCTCTAGTAAAAACTGAACAATTAGGGAAGTGACTTGGTTCTTTCACCAGTAACACAAAAAGGATAGATAATGACGTCAGAATTCTAGGTTGGAGAGAAGAGGAGGATGGGTAAACTGTGCCATTTATATGGGTAAGACTATGGTAGAGCTAGCACTGGACCAGGCAGCAAATAAACACACTTAGAATCTCTCCCAGGAGACAACCCAGGTGCTGTGGTAGTCATCAGCTAATTCAGAAAGTCAGGATTTTTCCTTTGCATTAATGTTGCATGAAGGGCCGTACCAATAGAAGAATATGAGTACTTGATTTCTTTACTCCATAAGAAATCTCGTGGAAATACCTTTTGCTTCTTAAACCAAATCTATGAGGCTGAGAGGGTTATGAGGTAATGCCAGGTCAACATTTGATTCCTTGCTAACTTGGAACATTAATTGTGCCAACGGAATCAAAGAAAGTGCTGTGATGGATTGTTTCATAAATCAGAATTTAGTTCAGTCAAAAGTAGAATCCTCTTTCTAGGGCTGGACTGTTAGTAACACTGAAGCACAGAATGTCTTAAAACACCAGCAAAACCCACAAATAATCTGAATCATCCATTATATACATGGTTCAATCCAGCACAATTGGCTATAAAGTAAGTCCAGTTTCTTGTCAACTGCTTGTAGAGTAAAGAAGGTCAAAAACACCTTTTTGCTACTCTCAAGTTATCGGTATTTTTATCCATACAATGTATGAATGAACAAGTGAGTGACTGATTGAATGTGTGTGTGTGTGTGTGTGTGTGTGTGTGTGTGTGATTGTATTCAGAAAGGAAGGCAGGTCCCAAAGCACAGTTTCAAGACAAAACTCATTTGGTTTTTTCATCTGAGAAGGACACAGAAAAGACTCATACTTGTCTGCCCCATTTTCTGGGCATGGGAAATTTTTGGCTAGTTAGAGTGTTCCATTAGACAATTTATTTTTTATAGAAGTTTTATATTGTATTACCTAGGATTTCTCCAATTTTAAGCTGAGGACAGGAATTGTTTTCATGAAATGGCAAAAAAATACCTACTAATTAAAAACTGACCGCTTGGTGGATGAGAGGCTGCCCAAGGTCAGAACTCATTGCTCCCTATCCTTTGGCTCCATTTCTCAATGATCGAGACCTTTCGATTGCAGAGAATTTGGACAGGCACCAGAGGCACTCCATGCCTCTAGTGAAGGACAAATACAGGGCTATCTACTGAAGTAAGGTCAAGTATTTCATAATACAAGGATTTGGGCGGAGGGAGGGTAAGTTTTCTATTGATGTGTAACAAATTACTGCAAATGTAATGGCTTAAAACAACACACATTTATTATCTCATAGGTTTCCTTGAGTCAGGAGTCTGAGTACCCTTAGCTGGATTCTCTGCTTCAGGGTCTCACTACCTGAAGTCAAGGTGTGAGCTAGGGTTGCATTCTCACCTGGGGCACTGCTGGAAAAGAGCTACCTCCAGGCTGCCCCAGATGGTTGGCAGAATTCATCCCTTTGCAGCTGTAGGACTGAGGCCCCTGCTTTTTTTTTTTTTTTTTTCTGTCTGTTTTCTAGGAGTCACTCTCGATTCTTTCCACAGGCCCTCAGAACATGGCAGCTTACTTACTCAAAGCCAGCAAGGGGAGCCTCTCTACCTAGTCCGCTAAGAGGAAGTCTTATATAATGTAACTCAATCCAGGGAATGATATCTCATCACTTTTGCCATATTCTATTGGTTAGAAGCAAGTCACAGGACCCACCCACACTCGAGTAGAGGAGATCATACGAGGCTATGACTCACTGGGGGTCAGTTTAGGTGTCTCTGCCACAAGAAGCAATGAACACACTGATAGAACCAAAAGATGTGCATCGTGCTCCCATGGAAAGTGAATGGACACATAGGTATGGTGACTCTTTTCCCTTTTAGAGAACACAACCTAAATCATGTTTCCTCTAATACTTTACCCAGCTGAATGCTCTGTGTACAGCTTCTCTCTTGCTCTAAATTGCAGGCAATGACTCAGAAGCCTAACTGTAAATTAACTGTGCCAGACGGTAGGTGCTCCCTACCAGATGCTGTTGTATTGTAGCAATACCAAATACCCAACTGCACGTGAGAAACCATTTCTCTTTATGGTAGATAGACTTCATTTATAGTTTGAAACATTTCCATACCCCACTAGCCACCCATACCAAAACACATAAAAAACCCCTAATGTTTGAGAAGTCCAGCGTATGTAGAAGTCTGAAATTTGTCATTTTAAGAGGATGAAAATTCTTACCTTATCTTGGGAGCACACTGTACATATGATCAGCCTTTCTATCCATATGTGTTATTGATCTCTGAAAAGAGAATCTCTTCATCAGGCTATGGCTGGGGAGACTACTCTGTGTTGAGAAATCATTTGGTGTCATCAGAAGACTCTGTTCTACCACCAGTGTAGCCTCAGTATCTAAAAGGTCAATAAACATTTCTGTGACTTATCAATGTGATATAATGAAATCCTTTCCAGGATTCTGAAATGTACCTTCAATGTTACCATGTTTAAATGTAATTGTGGATAATCAGAAGAGTTCATTCTTATCTTTGAGGAGTTTAAAATAATTAAAAATCAGAAAATATACTCAGAGAAAGAATTTTTAAATGGCATAAGAAGAGGGAATTAATAGTTGAATCTTACTGCCAAATCACTGGACTATGATGGCTTGGTTATAATACTGCCTAAGGCCATGGGGGTAACACATAACTTTTTAAAATTGCCTTTAATCCACTACCTTGTGGAATTGGAAGGGTTTAATTTGCAGATTAATAAGGAAAAAAATTTCTCTGATGGTTTGCGTCTGTAGCATGACTTTATTTTTGCTTTTGTTTTTGTTTGAATGTTTTTAACTTTCACAATGAAAAATATTCTGACTCACAAGTAAGTTGTAAAACTAGTACAAAGAATTTCTGTATAAACTTCATCAAGGTTACTCAAATATTAATATCTTGTATAATTATCAAAATGAGGAAATTAATATTGATACAATAATATTAGCTGATCTAGAGACTTCATTCAGAGTTTTCTAATAGTTCCACTAATGTGTTATTTCTGGTCTAAGATCTAATCTAGGTCCACCATTGCATTTATGTGTCATGTCTCATTTGCCTCTTTTAATCTGGAACAATTCCTCAGTCTTTCCTTGTCTTTCATGACATGTCTTTCATACTCATATATGAAGGATACTAGCCAGGTTTTTTAAAAACAGAATGTCCCTCAATATAAATTTATCAGCCATTTCATCATTATAAAATTCAGGTTTTTCATTTTTGCCAAAGTCGCACAGAAGTGATGTTATGTCTTTCTTGGTGCATTCTATCAGGAGAACATAATGTTTGTTCTATTACTGGTGATACTAAGTATAATCACTTAGGGTTGTGCATTAGTTTGCTAGAGCTGCTGTTACCAAATACAAAATCAACTATACTCCAATATAAAATAAAATAAAATAAAGGATAGGACTTGAACTGGTGTCATTAAAGTTAGGAAGCAGCTATACAGGCAGAAAGGAGCAAAGGAATATCAGCATACTAAAATTAATAAAATTATTAATAATAATATTAGACAAATCCATTCTATTTTAACATTTTCCTTATAATATATAATTTCAAGTTACAGATAACTCTATCTATGAGACAAAAGTAGTTGATGCTAATGATCAGATCAGAAAATGAGTAAGATAAGTAATTTTTAAAAGTAAAAATATGATTTTGCTTAAATACTGGAATTTTTATTGAATTAATAAATTTCATCACATAGATTTTTGAAAATATACCTGATTGAAATTTAACTATAGTATCTCCTTTTTCTGTATATTCTTCCCTCAACAAGCTACATTTCCCACCATTTATAAACACTTTTACTAAAATAAATGTTAATATTCTTTTGCATAAATTTCACCCACAAGTACAACTACAAGAAATAAGTTAGCATGTTGTATAGTACTTAAAACGGTTGAATCATCTATGGATATAGCCATAAGGAATCATTCAGAATATACTGGTAGATAAAAGGTTTAGGCAAGTCTTATTCTTAATAATAATTAATTTTTTATTCTAGCTGGACTCACAGATTTTGTGCTTTTTAAACCAATTATTGGTATTTTTAAAGGGGAGCAGTGTTCCTTTCATTTCCGTTTTTACAACTTTGAAAAGAATATTATGACTAATGACCAATTTCAGGTGAACCACCTGGCAAATGCTGCATTAATGGTTAAGAGTGGAATAGAGACATTAGGTCTCAAGGCATCGTGCCACAATCTTCAGATCACTCAACACTCTAGTCATATTAAATCTTAATTTTTCCCAGTTTTTCATGTGGGACATTTGATTTCTGTTTAATTATTCTGCTGTCTAAAGTGGTTTCTGGGCATTTTGCCCAGTTGGTTTTATTTTTACACATTTATTTGTACTCAGTATCAGATTTAATTTTGGAGATACATATATTAGATTATGATTTTTACATTTATAATCACTGTTGGTGGTATAATTTAAAAAATCTCTGAAAAAGTGAAATACAAATCATATGGTTTGCTCTTCACCAGAGTATTATTTTCAAATGTCAAACCATTGTAAATAAAGTCAGAGAAACAATATAATGAAATAATCAACTGCTAAATTTAGATGGGAATAAGATTTAAAAATTTAAAATCTCACAGTGGAATTTTATTTGCATAATAAACAAAGTTACACAGAAACTAGTTTTATTCATATTTATGTATTTATTAATATATTATTTGCATTTGTGTATTTTGCTTATGCAAACCTAAAGCTAAATAACTGAGACTGGCTTCCTGTTTTTCTTCAATATTTTCAGGAACTGAGAATTCACTTAAGGTTTTGTTATCTGTGTTAGTCTTCCAGTAAGAGGACCATGAGACAAGGATTTGAGTGCAAGTATTCTTTTTTAGAAAGTGTATGGAACACTGGTGGCCTCCAGGAGGGCTCACACCAGTGAGTACTCCCCAGAACTACCACCACCAGTGTCTTTGTCCCCACAGTGAGCCACAGCTGCCCCCCACCTCCCCAGGAGACCCTCCAAGACCAGCAGGTAGGTCTTGCCCAAGCTCCTATGGAGAACTGCTTTTTCCCTTGGTCGCAGTGCACACAAGACCTTGTGTGTACCCTACAAGAGTAGAGTTTCTGTTTCCCCTAGTCCTGTGGAGTTCCTGCGATCAAGCCCCACTGGCCTTCAAAGCCAAATGTTCTGGGGGGCTTCTCCTCCCGATGCCAGACCCCCAGGCTGGGGAGCTTGACATGGGGCTCAGAGCTCTCATTCCTGTGGGAAAACCTCTGCAATATAATTATTTTCCAGTTTGTGGGTTGCCCACCTGGCGGGTATGGGATTTGATTTTAAAGTGACTGCACCCCTCCTACCATCTCATTGTGGCTTCTTCTTTGTCTTTGGATGTATAATATCTTTTTTGGTGAGTTCCACTGTTTTTCATTGACGGTTGTTCAGCAGTTGTGATTTTGGTGTTTTTGCGAGAAGAGGTGAGCTCACGTCATTCTACTCCACCATCTTGTCTCTCCCCCCTCTCCTCCCTATTTTTTTAATTGATGGAAGTATAATTATGATTTCAAATTAAAAATAATAAAATTTTATTGTATTTTTAAAACTTTAAACATACACATTTAGAATTATGTCTTCCTAGTGAAATATCCCTTTTACCATTATGCAGTGTTCCTCAGTATCTTTAGTCATACACTGTTTTGAAGTCTATTTTATCTGATATTCATATATCTCTCCCACCTTCTTATGCTTACTGTTTACATGGTGTATCTTTTCCCATCCATTCATTTTCAACCTGCCTATGTCATTATATGTAAAGTGTTCCCTTGTAGGCAACATGGAGTTGGTTCTTGCTTTTTTATCCACTCTATCAATCTCTGCCATTCAATGGATATTGTAGGATTTATACCTACCATTTTATTATTTGTGTTTTGTTCCTCCATTTGCCTTCTCCTGCCTTTGTTTGAATTATTTGAGCAATTTTAGTATTCTATTTTAATTTACTTATTCCATTTTATCTATTTTTTGGTTACTCTAGAAATTATCGTATATGTATGAAAGATATATATATATCTTTCATAGTTCATTTTGAATTAATATTGCATCACTTCTTGTAAAAGTTAGAAACTTTGTATCTCTCTCAGTCCCTTACATTCATCCACCCTTTGTAGCTGTTTTGTGTTATAGCTGTCATACAAATTACAGCTTCCTACACTGAAACCCACAAGGCAATGTTATAATTTTTGTTTTAAATAGTCATACCTGTTTTTGAAGTGTTAAGATGAAAATTTTATCTTATATTTATTCAGATATTTACAATTTCTCATGTACTTTCCTCATTCTCAAGGTACAAGTTTCCTTTTGATATAATTTCCTATAGGCTGACAAACTTCTTTTAACTGTTCTTCTGCACTAGGACTACTGGTGAAAAATTCTTGTATATGTCCATTATTTGAAAATGTCTTTATGTTGCCTTCATTCCTGAAGGATAATTTCACCAGATATACAATTCTGAGTTGACTGTTTTTTCCTTTAGCACTTTAAGGATGTTGTTTTAGTACAGTTTCTATCCATATAGAAAAAAAGGAAATAATTTTTAACTCTAACATAATACCTTACACAAAAATAAATATAAATTATTTTGTATGTAAACATAAAAGGTAAAAAACGAGAGAAAGCTTTTAGAAGAAATAATAAAAATACTATATTCATGAACTCAGATTAAGAAAATATTTCATAAACAGAACACAAAACCACTAAATATGAAAGAAAACATAATGAATTTGACTTTATTAAAATTAAAAACTTTTCTTTATTAAGAGACATTAGGAGAGTAAAAAGTAAGCCACAAAATGATAGAAGATAACATATCCATGTATCTCACAAAGGGTTTGCATCTAGAATATGTAAAGAATGACTATAAATAAATATGAAAAAAACAATAGAAAAAAAGTTCAAAAGTCTTGAAGAAATAATAGAAAAAAGATGATATTTAAATGGCTAGCCAATGTAGCAAACCTAGCTAATCTCTTTAGCCTCTTTAGTGATCAGGAAAATACAAATTAAAATCATAATTCTATATAGTTACATGGCCGCTGGATTGGCTAAAATGTAAAAAAAAAAAAAAAAAAAAGAAAGAAAGAAAGAAAGAAAAAGAGAAAAAATGTCAAGGGCTAATAAGGATGTGGAAGGATGTGGAACAACCAGAACTCTCATACAGTGCTGGTGAGACTACAAATTGACTCAACCACTTCAGAAAACTGACAGTATTTACTAAAGTGAACCCTACACATATCCCATGGACCAGTGTTACTGAATCAAGCTTGGGTCCATTCTCCTGCACACAGTAAAGTCAATCTACTGACACTGGGTTGTGGTGAAGGAAAGTGCAGTGTTTATTGCAGGAACCAAACAAGGAGTGTGGGCAGCTAATGCTCTAAAACCTGAACTCCCTGATGGCTTTCAGAGAAAGGTTTTTAAAGACAGGGTTGTGGGGTGCATGATCAGCTTGTGGACATTCTTCTGACTGGTTGATGGTGAGGTAATCAGGAGTCAACATATCATCAACCTTTTGGTTCCAACTAGTCTGGAGTCTATGTGCTTGTAGTCAGCATATAGTTAACTTCTTCCACATTGTGGGGGTTTCAGAATGTGCAAAACAGTTGAAGTATATGGCTCAGGATATTATCTGTAGCCCTTGAGGAGGGCTTAAAGGTCCTTGACTTTGTTTAATGGCTAAAATATTATTATTTTGCCTTGTTTGACTGTTTTCCTTTATCTCTGCATTTTCTTATTTCTCTGATTAAATTTGTTCTTTGGAACTTGGGGAAGGCCTAGGAGGCTAAAGTTTTTCTACACACAAGAGATAGGAGGAGGAATTGGAGGGGGTCCTGTTCAGTCATACCAGCAATTCCACTTAGAGGATCACATCCAAAAAATAAGTACATATTTGCATGAAAAGGCATATACTAGAATGTCCATAGTAGCATGATTTATAACAGCCAAAAAACTGGAAATGATCAAAATGTCCATGGATAGAATGGATAAACAAATTGTGATATGTTCACACCAAGAAATAAAATACAGCAATAAGGAAAAAGAACCCTACTGATACACAGAGCAGCATGGATGAATTCTCACAGACATTATGTTGAGGAAAAAAAGTCAGACACAAAAATCTCATTCTGTGACACCAATTATATGAATTAAGAACAGACAAAATTCATCAAATCAATGGTCACTGAATCAGGGTAGTTGTTACTTTTGGGGCCACAGAGACTGATGAAGATATTGAAGTGCTCTGATACTGTATTGGTTGATCTGAGTGGTGATTGCTAAGTTTCTACTTTTTGATGACTCATTAAATTTAGGATTCACGCTATTTTCTGCATGCTTGTGGGTTGTTATACTCAATGATTTTTTAATTAAAAATAAAAGTTATCAGCATGTAGATGCCATTCGAAACCCTGCTAGTATATTTGAAGAGACAATAGTAAAGTGAGAAATAAAGAAAACTGAGTATAGAATCCTGGAGAGTACCAATATTGATGAGACTCATGAAGGAGATTAAAAGGAGGATGCTGATTAGTAGGAAGGCAGGTTAGTGGTGTCAATAAACCTAACATGGAGAAAATTATAAGGGATAAGCAAAGGTTAAAATGTTTTATGTTAGAGCGAGATTGAGTAAGAGAAATAAATGCACTTTCATTAATATGTGGAGTCAGAGTCCAAATTAGAGTATATCAAGGGAAAATTAAAAGTGAAGGAGTGGAAAAGAGGTGTACTGATGATATGTTTTAGAAATGAATTCATGTGCAAGTTAAAGAAACCCTCAACTTCATTGGTGCAGTAAGTGCTTATTTTTCTTATATAAAAAGAAGCATGATTTTAGGCAACTGCCAATGTCAGATCAGAAGTACAAATACCAGGCTGAAATCTGTACCAAACTCCTCTTGTTACCCATTATAGTTGGAAAGAAAGGTCCACTTCTTTCCCTTTTTATCTGACTCCCCACTCCAAACAAGACTGAGACAGTGTGTGTTTAGGTAGGCACTTTGCTGCCCCAAGCAACATCAGAGTTCTCTTAGCAAAGAAGAAGTGGGGATTAAAGATGAGAAGGAAACTCATGCTTCTTCTATACACATGTGTATCTTTCATTAGGGAGGCTTCTCTAACTTCTCATTTAGTTGCTGCATCTACCTTGGAGTCCTAAATCTCTTGGTGAGTTACAGTCTTTTTCACCATTCATTCATTCATCAAACTAATATTTATTGAACATCAGTTATGTGCCAGGCACTGTTCTAGGTTCTCTGGATATATTAGAGACACAAAAGGACAGAGATACCTGCCATCATGGAACTGATTTCTAGCAAGAAGCCAAGTAATATGCTCTAACTAAAAGTCAAATTATGTGCCCTCAGCACACTGATGATGAAAGAATAGGTAAGTGTGTGAAATCTCCATTTGGAAAAGGAGAGGATGGAAAACACACAGAAGTCACTTTTGCAGAGCACACATTAACCCTTGCTAGCTAGTGCCCTAATTCCTTAGAAAGCACTAGTGAATGAAACCTTGAGAATCAGTTGTGGGTACTTTTTCCATTGAAATTGTTACATTTTGACCAACTGCTGTTGGTTGATACATCCTGTCCTTCAATATGTTAATTCAAGATAGCTTCTCTAATTAGTGAGTTTTTATGTAGATTATATATTTAAGCCAGAATTAAAAATTACAACTGCTGTCCTAGAGTGAAAATGAATATGAGACACCAGTTCCTAAGAGCACCTGGAATAGGTCTTTGGATCACAGGGTAGTCCCTGAATGACACATAGAGGACACCTAGAGGGCATGCCTGGTCTAGGCATGAACACTTAGGCAGCTGCTGTCTTTGTTCTGCAGCTCATGCTCTTCTGTATCCTGAGTAAATGTTACATGAAATCTATCAAAAAACAACAAACAGGGTAGAGGAAAAAAGGTTGGAAAGCATGGGTCCAGGTGGCCAAATGGCTCTTGATTAGCACATAGAATGCTCTCATCTCTAAATGATGATAATATAGTACTATGAATAATCTAGGCAGATATTAATGTGTTTTCAATGATATACCCATGCTGATGTAGTCACTGATGGAAATTGCCTTGTTCTTAACTGTTCAGCAATTTAAAGCTCAGTGGCTATAATTCAACAGTAGTTCCATAAAGTGCTTAAAATGCCCTATCATAACATTCAGGCTTCTAAGCCACTATTTTATAGCAGTGTTCCACTAACCTATGATTATATAAATTAGTACTCTACATATGAGGTTGAAACCTAGCCTTTGGGGAAATTTGAAATTCATCAAACATTTTGCATCCTGATTATTTTGGCTTTTCATAAGTTTTATCCAGTTTGCATTTAAGACATTAAAAATTCAGGTGTGTTACATGGAGGGGGAAAACATGAATTTCAATGAAAAATACTAATGTAAGTGTGAGAAGTGAGACAACTGGCTGTGTGATATTGAAAGATGTTTTGGATCCACCTACAGATTCACTGAGTCTAGGCAGAAAGCAATATTTCACCAAATCCTCTTGAGGTGTGGAGGTAGGGCTGTAATAGTGCAGAAAGGTGAATTACTTCCTCAGGTCACCTACCTTCATAGCCTTCTCAGAAAGGAAAGCTTGGAAGAGAACACTCTGAAATTGATGCAGCTGATAATCTTATATGTATGAGTTCACAATAAAATGAGGGAAGAAAAAAATTAACTGTAGGACTAACTGGGAATTTTGCCATTTGCAATAGTAGCCATTTTTTAAAAGGGGGTCAGTCATGAGTCAGTAAGGTTGGGTTGAACCCCAAGCCAGTATCAGGAAATTGTTAAAGAAAAATTGTCAAAGAGACAGGGAGAGAAAGTCATGGGTCCAGGTGGATGAATGATTCTTGATTAGCACATAAAATGCTTTCATCTCTAAATGATGAAAATTCAGTACTATGAATAATTTAGGCAGCTATCCTTGTATTCTCAATGATCTTCCCACACTTTTGTAGCCCCTGCTAGAAATGGCCTTGTCCTTAATGACTCAGCAATTAAAGCTCAGTGATTATGGTTCAGCAGTAGTTCAATAAAGTGCTTAGTGCTTCTGAATAAAATTTCTTAAGAATCTCAGTTTACAGATAAGAGAAACTTTGAAGTAACAAAGTAGAAGAGCACAGTAGCCTGGCACTCTGTTCTTTCAGAGAAGTAAGAATATCAAAGAGAGGAATGGAGTGATAAATTCTAGAATAGTTGGGTAATGAAACGATACCTAAAATCTAGTAATGTATTAATATCTTTTTTAAAAGAGATTGTGTATGTGTGGTGTTATCTATATATAGAATAGATTTGATACAACAAACTTTTTTACCCAGTATCACATAAGACAGGCAGAAGTAAATGGTTTAGAAATTTGTTCTCACCCAGATTCTATAATCACTGAGAAGTAATGACTGGTAGGATGGAGAAACAATATAATACTGAGAAATCAAAGTACCATCCCACAGAACTTTGGTGTATTCAGTACCAAGGTGTTTTCATACTTAGAAATTATTCACTTTAGAAACAATTTAGAAATTGTTATTTAACTTTTTGAATATAGTGAGAATCTCTCATGTTATTTATAAAAGCCTATAAATTATGATACTATCTAATCCAAATTCTCAAAATCTGTATCATGTAAAACATAGAGTATTAAATGATATAAAAATACAGAATATAGTACATTTTGTTTAATTTTTAAAATTTAGTTGCTGTTTATACCCCATAGTTATATTCATTACAATGATTGACTTTTATGAAATCTCCATGATACTGGCTTTTGTTTCTATGTAGTAATCAAACCATGTAGCAATATTCCCAATAAACTGATGTGTAGTTAAAATGGAAGAGAAAAAAAAATGCCTAATAGACAAAAGGATGGCAGGTCTACATTGTCGCTTTTCTGAGGAAGTCAGCATAACTGTTTTTGAGCCACACCCTACATTGTGAATGAGATCTAATTCAACAAAGTTGTTCTTCTCAAGCTTTTACAATCTTCTCCTCACCATCGGTGGACCGTAGAATTTTAGGGCTTACAGCCATTTCCAGGCAGGGTACAATAGGTTGCGACTGGCCAAAGTTCCCAGTGCAACAACTAAAAGTAAGCTGGATGAATTACAGAAATATTTTGAAAGGCACTAGAATAAAGTAGAAGCAGTGAAGACTAGATGAACTAAAATTCCAGAGAGAGCAGAATCCTTCCAAACTGAGTCATCAATCATTAGACATTTTTCCTGAGGACATAAACTGATTCTAGTGAAACCTGAGACTTTCTGCAGAGGAAAGATCCTCATAATGCATCATTTTGATTTTCCTTATCTATTTCCCTTGTACAAAATCTAAGGTGTTGCTAAGTTTAAACGACTTTACCTATCCTGAGTTGGTCAAATCTGTCCATTATTTTCCCGTACCCTATCAATTCCATATTCACATCTTTGTACATGTATACTTACAAGTTTGAAACATTTTACTTGGAGGTAACTGCTGCCACATATGAAAATGTCCTATCTGCTTTAAGTAAACTGTCATTTTAATGTCACTGTACAGAAATATAAAACAACATAAAATATATTGTTTTGAAAATGAATTAATAAATTATAACTAACACAGACAGACTAAACTTCCTTATGATTAACTATTCATATTCTTTAGGAAAAATATATATTTAAAGCTGTAGTTAACAGAATGCATTTGTTCCTGAAAGATTTATTCCAGTGAAATGGCTCCATCTGCATTAAAGGAAACAAAAATGAACGTGTTCAAGTATAAATACGATAGGAGTTGTGAACTGAAATGTTTCTGTTGACTAACCTCGAGTTTCTTTTTAATCTGTAATTCCAGAATTTGGTACCGTCAGTCTCCACTGCCAGAAATTCTGACTCACTCGGTCTAGGCTGTGACCCATGTTATTTTAATAGAATGGCACACTGAGAAAAGATTATTTATGTGTTATCATTTAAAATGTTTTCAGCTGAATGTAAAGTATTTCAATAATAGGGTTTTCTTCTGATAATTGGTGGTATTAAAGCTGAGCTCAAATGATTGTACCTAAATTTTTTAAAATTTTTTATTAAACACTTGCATTTCAAGCACTGTGATATAGGAGTAGAAATGAGGAGCAAGGTCTGCAAAATAAAATGATTGCCCAAGGAAGTTCAAAGCCAAAGTATGGGAGAAAGATGAGTAGATAATAACATCAATGCCCAAAAATATATGCCACAGTAAAAGAAAATATGAGATGTTATATATAATATATACTAGAAATAAAATATGAATATGACACATTCTGTCTGTATTGGATGGGGGAGATCTAAATGAAAAGAGGAGACATCTTGAGGGTAGGTATGCAAGTCTTAAAAATGACTTCCTTGAGAAGGTAAACTCCTTCTAACCAAGTTCCTTTAAGAAAGCTAGTGTTTTTAGTAGCCATTTTGTATTATTATCCTCATTACAAATAATTTATACTTGTTTGTATATGTAGGTGTGGGTGGCTGATAGATGGGCTTATGCTAGGGAAATAGCAGTTTGGGGCATTTCTGTTCATGGTTGACTTTATTCTTCTTGGGAAGAATATTTCTGTCGGGATTTTTAAGAAAAATGCTATTGTACCCTCAGCTGATTCTCAACAAAGAACCAGTGTAATCTAGTGGGGAAAGGAAAACTTTCAACAAATGTTGCTGGACTAACTGAATATCCATTTTAAAAATGATCCTCATCCTCTACCTCACGAAAACGAAAGCTAAACCTATAAGCCTTTCAGAAAAAAATACAATAAAATATTTTTATGACTTGGGGGTAGACAATGTTGTCTTTGAACACAGAAAGAAATAACCTATTTGCTAGGTTATCAGAGATTTTCTGTAATATTTGTGTTTTTTTTTTTTTTTACAATTCCAAAGATATTTATGCTAACTCTAAAATTCAAAGATATTTATGTTAGCTCTAAGCTCTTTTTCTTGATTCTATTTGCTCTTGAATACACCTAGGAAATACATTTCAACAGCCTATTAAAAAAGAAATCAGTAAAACTTCTCATTTTTCTTTAAGAAGCATGGATAGGAAATGTGAAAGATCCTAGTTTTAATGATGTTCAGCTCCCTCCCATGACGGTTCTTTTTTGAGCATTATTAACTGAAACTGAACAGTTATGAGGGAGCTTATACTGTTTTACTTTAGATTAGGGTCAAAATAAAAATAAAGTAGGATCAAGCTGAAATGAGCCTGCAAATAATCATACTGTAGTTATTAGCCTAGTTGTTTTCACTGGAAACACAGAACTATGTATTTCCTTTCATCGGGTTTACTAAATTTCTGCTTTTTTATGGAGGTGGAGGTCTCGCTTTTACCTTTTCTCTCCCCGTGACTAATTTTATCTAAAACTATTAATTTAATATGTTCTCTTCATTTACATTGCACCATGAACCATGTCTGCATGCCCTTATCTGTGACTTTCATGCTGAGAACTATAAGGACATAGTGACCATGATGACAGGAGAGTAAAGGAGCTGGGGTCTCTGATAATGACAATGGCATTAAAAAGGAGACTGAACATTTTGGTACATGACTCTTTTTGAATTATGGTTTTCTCAGGGTATATGCCTAGTAGTGGGATTGCTTGGTCATATGGTAGTTCTATTTGTAGTTTTTTAAGTAACCTCCATACTGTTCTCCATAGTGGCTGTACCAATTCACATTCCTACCAGCAGTCCAAGAAGGTTCCCTTTTCTCCACACCCTCTCCAGCATTGCAGCTCTATTTACAATAGCCCAGAGATGGAAACAACCTAAGTGTCCATCATCGGATGAATGGATAAAGAAGATATTACTCAGCCATAAAAAGAAATGAAATTGAGCTATTTGTAATGAGGTGGATAGACCTAGAGTCTGTCATACAGAGTGAAGTAAGTCAGAAAGAGAAAGACAAATACCGTATGCTAACACATATATATGGAATTTAAGAAAAAAAATGTCATGAAGAACCTAGGGGTAAGACAGGAATAAAGACACAGACCTACTAGAGAATGGACTTGAGGATATGGGGAGGGGGAAGGGTAAGCTGTGACAAAGCGAGGGAGAGGCATGGACATATATACACTACCAAACGTTAGGTAGATAGCTAGTGGGAAGCAGCCGCATAGCAAAGGGAGATCAGCTTGGTGCTTTTGGACCACCTAGAGGGGTGGGATAGGGAGTGTGGGAGGGAGGGAGACGCAAGAGGGAAGAGATATGGGAACATATGTATATGTATAACTGATTCACTTTGTTATAAATCAGAAACTAACACACGATTGTAAAGCAATTATACTCCAATAAAGATGTAAAAAAAAAAAAGACTGAGCAACTGGGTTTCAGGGCAGTTCCAGGAAGCCATGCCTGTATTGCCTGTACCAGCCACCACAGGTCGCCCTGCTCCTTATCGATGCGACTGCTGTGCTGCATGGGGAGTGCTCCTTCAAGAACATGAGCTGGGGAGTAGACCAAGGAATTGGCAGATTTGAGGAAGAGCTAGAACTTAAATCTCAGCTAAGAAACCTTATTAGATCTATATGAATCATAATAAGAGTACTATTGATAATAGTAAATTCAACTGAAATTGAGTTTACTATTAATTTAAAAAACACAAGATCAATGTTGTTTGTGCATGGAGGACCCATCTCAGCTTCACTGGAGAGGGAGCAAATGTGATAGGGAATGTGCAAATGCAGGCTTCAACTGTATATATCAGTTTTTATTTACTTTTAAAACAGATCTAAAGCACATTTGGAGAAATATTGACATTTCAATCAGGTGTCAAATGCCTGTTTATTTGTTACACTTTTCTGTGGAGTTAGAAGTATTTCATGATGATTTTTTTAGTACTATTGTTGTCAATGTTTTTCAGTTTTATTGAGATATAATTGACAAAACTGTAAGATACTTAGAGTGAAAAAAAAAAGGAACATGGGCTAACTATTTTTAGAGGGAATGCCCCACAATAAATATAGGCAGCACAGCTTGTGATTGTTTAAGATTGCTGCTATAGGGTAAATATTTAAATTGATTATATTTAAAAAGTTATTGTTATGAAAAGGGCACAGACTTTTCTACACAGATTTTTCTACTCATTAAGATATATAGACACTGGTCTGGTCTCATCTTTGAGGCAAATTATTATGATAAAATAACAAATACATGAAAAAATTTAAATAAAAGAAAACAGAATAAAAATCATGTTAAGTCTAACTTACAAAATTAGAATTCTCCCCAAAACAAGGAATTATTTTTCCTCAATAGTTGCTGTAAATTAAAATTTTTTTCATAGCTGAGACAAGATATAGCCAAAATATTTAACTAAAGAGTTCAAAATAATATTATACAAGTTATTTATTTATCCTTTTGCATGTAGTCATTACATTGAAAAATCCTTAAAATTTTATCTAAGGGAAAAATCATTCATAGCATAACTATGTCATTAGGACCTCACAAATTAGGGAATAATTTATCCCTGGGAAATGAGAGAGAGAGAGAAAAATCTCTACGTATATAAAATGATCTATCCTTACAATAAACTAAGGTCATTTTCCTGATTCCAACCTTTAAATTCAAATATGTTCATACATACATAAATTCTGATTACAATTAAGGAAAGGCTTTTTTTTCTGTGCATAAAGTATCTCAAATCAGATTTATCAATTTGAATTACTAGAAATTAACTGTGGAGGTCTTATGATAGTTAAAATCATGGTAAAGATGAATGAAGCAAACTGCAGAAGACTCTAAAAGGGAGAGATAAGAAAGTAGACTGTCAAGAAACTTCGGGCGTTCAAGGAGAAATTCGGTGGTAAGCCCCCTGTTTTTTGTTTTTGTTTTGTCTTCTATCTGTCCTGCTCTTGGCACAGAAGAAGTGCGCAACCCTAAAACGCTAACAGGCACAGACAGAAACAAAATGAAAACAAAGCAGGATAAGCCTGCTGTTTCTGGGCAGGGGACTGAGAGAGAAGGAGGTCCTGCAGGATAGACATTTTGATGGCGCAGGCTTTGGTCCAGCTGAACACCACAGAAAAAACTACACCCCTCCATCACCCTACTGCATGTGGCTGCAGACACAAGGACTGTATGAGCACAGCTCTGCCTCCTGGTTGAAGGGAGTCTTAGAGGTTCTGTGACTCCATTCATCCCTGGACATGATGTACTGGCTTAATCTAATGATTGTTGAACATCTACAGGGGCTGTGGGCATGAACAGAGCCTATTAAGTGTCCTGCCCAGGCAATGAGGCAGCTCCACCTGAAGTTCTGGGGTCCCTAGTTAGTATGCCTTTCTACCTTTCTGAGTAATTTTATGATTACATGTTGTATTATGTCCAAGGATTTTAGTTGTACTCATCAGAGAGAAATGAGGCTACATCATCTTACAGAAAATTGCAACTCCCAGTAAACTTTTTTCATTTATTTTTTATGAATGTTGTTAGCCAATTGTAAAATTTGTATGACAACGCCAAAAATCTAGATTAATCAAAATAGTTGTTTAAAAGGCAAAAGAAAGTTGGAAAACTTCCATTACTTGATTTCAAAGGTACAGTGTACTGGCATAAGGATATTGATTAATGGAACAGAAGTGCAAGTTTAGAAATAGGCCATTTATATATGGCCAGTTTATTTTACAGAAATGTGCTAATGTAATTTTGACACATGGGAAAAGATAATCTTTTCAATAACTGGTACTGGAAAAACTGGATATCTACATGTTACCTCTCACCATTGACAAAAATTAACTCGAAGAGATCATAGAACTAGATATAAAAACTAAAATGATAAAACTTTTAGAAAAAATAAAGCTTTGGATGTAAAAATTGGCAAGTAGAGATAAAATCTTTTGGATCATGGGAAGAAAGGGGCTGAGACAGAAAGGTTAGGGAATTCTCATATGTTGTCCCATTACTAGAATGAGCATAGGTAGTATCAGAAATGAAACAGCAGCTCCAGAGGGTGGCTTTAACAGAGATAAACTCAAGTGTTTCATACTGGTAGCTGTATGCAGTCCTGTGCCACGAAAAGAGACTCTAGACCTTAGTGAGTTAGTTCTTAGTCTGATTAGATGATCTCCTGTTATGTAAATGGGTAAGCGTCACTGCCCCAACACATTTTTTGGTCTTTAGGAAGAGCTCTGAAGTAGCTATTACAAACTGCGTCTTAATCGTTACTTTTTAAATGTTATTGATTCTTATTTTGACAGTGTCCTAGGGCACCTATAATAACTATCCTCTACTCCACCTACTGGTAGCAAAGAGCTCAGAATATTTTCACAACTGTCCCCAGGTGCATTATGATTCATGCTCAAATTAGATCCTAATGCTATATAAATGCTATAATCAGAAGTTGAAGGAGAGTAAATTAGCTATAAACTCTGGGCGTCTTCTGATTCCTCAGAACCCCTTATAGTTTAATGAACAGAAAAGTTTTCTGTTTATTCCAAAGTGTTAATTATCCATATACATGATTTCAGTGAGTAAATAACAGACTTACAGTCGATGGTGTCTTCAATTCTATTCTTCCCCAAACTTTTTTTTTTTAGTAGTGAAATGTGTTTAAAAAGAAAACACGGCAATATATTAAACATAAAAGCAGATGAACCCAATTCCTCAGATTAAATTTTAATTGTTTGTCTGAAGATGCATTACTGATTAACGAACCTGAGAAGAACTTCTGAGAAACAGCAGACTTCAAAAAACACTGCTCTGTATATGTGTGTGTGTGTGTGTGTGTGTGTGTGTGTACTTAATATGACTTCGATCCTACTTTCTCCCTTTTTTTTTTGCACAGTCCCCTCTTGACTTAAATATATATACTGAAAACTAGAAATAGATGAGGAGAAAACTTCATGTGTGACAAGGTAGGTATGTAATCAAACACCTAAGGTTCAAGTCCCAGTTCAGCCACTCATACCTTGTAGAATACTTGGACTGGGATTTGGATTAATATTGTAGCAAATTCAGTTAATGCTCAACCTAGACAGGTATACTTGTCCAGTTTTCTGGATGGAGATGTTTGAGAAATAGTTTCTGTTTTGCCTAAGATCGGGAGCCAGTATGCCACTACAGCTACCTACACAGTGCCCACTGGTGGGGTAATCACTACCTCTGTACACTGGCAGGATCAAGGTCTTCAGGACCATTGCTTCTCAAACAACTCTTTGGAGAGGTCAGGTAACTCTACCAGAAAGTGTGGAAGATTTAGCTTGGACTAATGAGAGACAGGGGAGAGGAGGAAGTCAGTGGACAAATTCTCCTCCCTTTTCCCCAAAGATATCTTGGGAAGATGTCACCTGACACTGAGAACAAAATGCACTTGTTATAAAGATGTAATCTGTTCAGTAAGGTTGCCCTCATATTTACTTTTCTTGACTCATTCCTTCTTTCCCCTCACCCTTCCATCCTGGAATTGCTCTTTCCATTCAAGTATTATCAAATAAGCTTCCTTCTCAGGATATGCTTTCTCAGTCATCCAGAGTAAGATATTCCTACACGAAATTCATGTATGAAATCATAGTAATGACACTATCTAAATCATTAAATATCTGTCAGTATCCAAAGAGATTAAATGAATTAAAAATGAATGGATGGGGACTTCCCTGGTGACTCAGTGGTTAAGAATCTGCCTGCCAATTCAGGGGACACAGGTTCGAGCCCTGGTCCGGGAAGATCCCACATGCCGCAGAGCAACTAAGCCCGTGCTCCACAACTACTGAGCCCACGTGCCACAACCACTGAAGCCCGTGTGCCTAGAACCCATGCTCCGCAGCAAGAGAAGCCACAGCAATGAGAAGCCTGTGCACCACAACGAAGAGTAGACCCCACTCACCACAACTAGAGAAAGCCTGCACACAGCAACGAAGACCCAATGCAGTCATAAATAAATAAAATGAATGGATGGATGGATAAATTTATTTATTTATTCAATAAATATTTATTGAACTTTGCAGTAGGCACTTTTATGGACAATGGGGATTCAGCAGTAAACAAACTGAAAATATGTTCTGCCTTCATGGAGTTCACATTCCAGTGACAGAGCCACTGTGTGTAGCCAAAGCCTCTTTGCCCATGTGGAGGATATTAAGAGTGAGCTCCTCTCATTCTTGTTCTTAGGGAGAAAATGTGTGTAAGATCATTGAGTTGTATGAAGAAAAATATCTGTGTCTCTGAATTCCTGCTACTGACTTATAACCCTGGGAAGGGACAACAAAGTCAGATCTACAAGTCTTCAGATTTGGGTCTCTGAAAAAAATCACTTTCACTGATTTCAAACTAGGGTTAAGGTTAGATTTTTAATCTTTAGAGAATGACTGAGAAATATATCATGTTCCTTTCCAACAGAAATGAATAGAGAGGATTGAAAACCTCATTATTTCCCAGCACTAATAAGAAGCTGTTATCCTTTCTCTCAAGCCATTTATCTGGCAAGAAAGTATTATGCCAAATATTTTAGCCTTAGATATCACATTTATAAGATGCTCAGTATATATTATAAGAGTATGTTGCAGGGCAATTAAGAAACACATAGGTCCTTTTCAGAATTTACAGGAGCCATAGCTCTGAAGCCAGACTCTTTCCTGCAGTGTTTTCACAGAAGCCATTCTCCAGGCAAAGCAGTGATTGCAGAGGAAAGGAGGCACTTCAGTTTGTGTTCAGGAAAAAGCAACAAGATCATACTACTTTCCAAATGATCTATAAAACAGAGCACTTTTAGATTTTATTCAACAGGGCCTGCTTGGCCAGAAGCACTAAAAGCCAATTACGAGATAAAGCTAATGTTCAGAGCTGTTGAGAATTAGAGATGAAGAACATCCTAAATGGAATAGTTCAAGCTCTTCCTATGTCTTGATGGGAGATTATGTCCTTTTTATAAAACCAATTTTTATAAAATTGGCTATGATTAGAAAATCAATTTTGTTCTTTTTAATTAGAGCTAAAAAACAGGTAGTTCTAGATTTATATAAACAAGGTAAAAAATCAATCAAAATAATTTCCTTTTTAATGATGCATATTTTACTTGCGACTACAAAACATATTTGCAAAATGGGTAAGGAAATACTTTGCTTAATTTCAAGAGGAAAATATTGTCCCAATGCCAATATTAACTGGAACAAAATTCAGAGTGTGTGGCTTCCATTATTGAGTAGTAATGTGCTATATTACACACTAGGGACACAAGTGGATTTTTAAAGGAGTTGGAAAGAATATTGTAGTAATAATAATGAAATAATGAATTTCATGTTAAAGAACGCTATAACTATATTGATACAGTAATTCTTTTACCATGTTTTAACTTTTATAGAGTAAGTTTAAAGAAAAACATGTTTGCTTTATAGTAAATAAACAAAAACAAAAATTTTCTCCTTACCCTGTTTTTCTGACCTTCATTTTTCTGTCTTCAGTTTTCTATAGAGGTTCTAACATATTCAGGGAAGTTCTTTGCCAAGGTACTTGGAGATGAGGATGGAATTCTGCATTTTCTGCCTTAGATGGGAGTTCCACTGTAGTTCTGTTACACCCACATTTCTTTTATAATTAGAGGGAAAATAAACCTCCTGAAGTGTTCTTCCAAGAACCAAACAAGGGTAAAACAGGGTGTACTAAATTTCTTTCTGAGCCTCAGAGAGAAGCATAGAATCATGAGATTGACAGCTGAACCTATAACCAAGATTTTTCTCCTAGGAGATATAAATGTTTGGCTCTGGGAATGGAGTGGGAAGGGGCTGAACGTGGAAGAAAGCCTGATCAGTAGAACTGATTTTTGTTTTTAACTTTAAACATGTAGCTAAGATGGGAAATGAAGGAAAAAAGCTACATCAAAATGTCACTCAACTTTTTTGTGTGTGAGCTGTTTACAGTATAGAACAATAAGCTCTGGAATAGGACTTGATTGCAGGATAGTGATGAATATGAGATGTAAGAAATGAAAGGAAAAAGAGAGAAAAGGAATTAAGATTTCCTACTCAAAATGAACTTTCAAATGAAAATTCCAAAGCATGTAAGTGAAAAAAAGGTTTTGGTAACAACATCAACAAGAGATTTATAAACAGAATATGCATTTTGTCTGGCTGAAATTAAAACATGAGGAATGTTTGAAAATTTTCTTTTAGACTCTACAAGAGGCAAATTAAGAAATGACATTAATAAAAATGAATGATAATATTGCCAACATTTATGAGGACACTTTTACATGCCAGACATTGTTCTAAAAGCTTTACATTTAACAACTCAATATTTTTTACAAAAACCTTAAGAGAACAATTTCCATTTAGCAATGGAAAAACTAAGAGAGGGGAGTTTAAGTGATCTGCCTGGCCTAACGTAGTAAGTAAGTAGGGGAGCTCAAATTCAAACCCATGAAATCTGGCTTCAGAAATTGGATTCTCAACTACTGTGTACCAGAATTTTTTTTAAAAAATAAAAGAAAACAGTGAGTAGAATTCAAATAAGTACTAGTAGATATAAAAATAATAAAAAAGAAATTTTGGCGATAAAAATTTAGTCGTTTAAATAAAAAAATAAGACACAACCAAGATAAACTTTAGTTTTCACAGACATGAAAAACAACTAAGTTGGAAAACAGAATTGAGGTGTTGACTAAAAAGCATCCAGATAAATGAGATAAAACATCTGAACTATTTTCAGGCATTTAAAAGAGATTTAGAAACTCCAAGATCTTTCTAATAAGAATTAGAGAAGAACAGAATTGAGAAAATGGTGGAGAAGCAAAAATGGAAGAGATGAGATAGATGATGAGAATTTTCTGCAAATGGAAGAGACAAGTGTCCTAAATGGAAAGTTGAATCCAATGATTAATCTCATTATTTATTTATTTATTTATCTCTTATGTATATGTCCATATAACTAGGGACAGTTTCATTTTTTCCTTTCCAATATGTATGCCATTTATTTCCTTTTCTTGCCTTATTGCACTGGCAAGAATATCTAGTACTAAGCTGAATAAGACTAGTGATTGTAAACATCCTTAACTTTTTCCCAATCTTAGGGAAAAACCATTCAGTCTTCTGCTATTACATATTATGTTAGCTATGTTTTCTTTTTTGTTGCAGATGCTATTTATCAAGTTTAAGAAGTTCCCCTTTATTTTTATTTCTCTGAAAGTTTTTATCATAAATGACTGTTGAATTTTGTCAATGGCTTTTTTTTTATATTAACTGATATGATCGTGTAATTTTTCTTCTTTAGTCTATGGTGGATTGCATTGATTGATTTCTGACTATTGAAACACTTGCATCCTTTCAATAAACTCTACCAGGTCAACATATATAATTTTTATATATATTCCAAATTCAATTTGCTAACATATTTTAAGGATTTTTGCATCTATATTCATGAGGAATATTAGTCTGTAGTTCCCTTTGTTGTATTGTCTTTGATTTGGGTATCAGGGTAATACTAGCTTCATAAAATGAAATGAGCTCTATCCTCTTATATTTTCTAGAAGAGATTTTATAGAATTGGTGTTAGTTTTTTACATTTTCTACCAGAACCATCTGGACCTGAAGATTTCTTTCTGGGGGAGAGTTTTTAAAAATTTTAAATTAAATTTCCTCAATAGTTATTGGACTATTTGAATTACTTCATGCTGAGTGTGTTAATTTGTGTTTTCAAAAACATTATCCATTTGTCTAACTTGTAAAATATGTGTATATAGTTGTTTGTAGAATTTCCTTATTATCCTTTTGATGTCTGCTGGGTCTATAGTGATATTCCCTCTTTCATTCCTGGTATTAGAGATTTTTGTCTTCTCTCTTTTCTGTGGCAGTCCTGCTAGAGCTTTGCTCCCCCTTTCCTGATCCTCTGGCTAGAGAAAGCAGGATTTTGTTGAGGATTTTTTCTGTGACTGTTGGTTGCTTCCAGTTGGCTGGCTTCTTCAGCCAGCCTCAGCCTCAGATACATGAGAAGAAAAACAAAAACCTCATAAACTCCTCACCATGTCTTTCTTTTGGACCCCCAAGTCCTAGCTTTTCTGCCTTTAATCTTTACCTTTCAAAGGCTTATGTTTGTTTTACTTCATGGGAGGGACAGGGGAAATGATGTCTACTTTATCTTCCTGAAAGAGGGAATCCTCTTATTGTTGTTTTAAGCAAGAAAACTTTGGGCTTTTGTTTATTTGTTTGTTTGGATGCAGCAATAGATAACCAAAACACTTGCCAACTCATTCTGTGAGTTTTTTAAACTCACAATGGAAAAATCAGGCTCATCTTATACTTGTCCAGCTTCATCCTCTCTAAGGTTATTCTAGTGCTTCCTCAGCTCTGGGTGTGCACTGCATTATTCAGGCTTCCTTGGCCTGAGAAGACCAACATCTGGCAGAGTCTTGGTGGTCTCCACAATCCTCAAGCACAGTGAGATATCAGACACTCACTGTTCCATTGCAATACCCTGAGCTACACCACCTTTGTCTACTCTAGCAGCCAGCTGTGCAGTGTCCTGTTGCCCGTCATGAACAAGAGGCCAACTGAGACTCAGGAGAAGTTCATGTTCCAGGCGCTCACTGTAGCTCAGTAAGCACCAGAATTGGTGGGTAGAGTGGCCATGAGAGCACACTTCTACAGAGGGGACTTGAAACTCTATATTTCTGGTACTCCTGCCCTTTTGAGGCATCTACACTAGGTGCATTATGACCAATCTAACACACATATACATTCTACCAGTGAGAGCATCATCCTTATTTTGAAATACTTGATTTGAAAAAAGGTTGATTGGATTATAATTTGATTTGAATTTTTACAAACTCAAAGCATGTATTTCATTTTCTTCTCACTTCAATGCTGTCTTTCTTGTCCATCAGCTGGACTGCCTGAAGTGTGGTTCCAGCCCACATGTGCAATGCTGAGTGGGTCTGGTAAAGGAGAGGAGATGATAATGAAGACCAAGAGAGAAGATGGGCTACCAAAAATGAAAGGATCCTTTGGCACAAAACCTCATGATTCTGACAGAAGTCACCAGAGAGATGTAAACTGTGGCCTGTTAAGTCATCCTGCTCAGACAGCAAATGAAGTCTACTTAACAAAGTTATTTATATTGGCTGGGCTGGATTAGAAACCATCTTGAAAAGTTATATAGGTCAACCCTAGGTCATCACAGCCCAATAACATGAAAATGAACCAAATATTAAATTGATCTTCCTCTTTCACTTTACTTTCTCCAAACTCTCCTTCTCTGATGTTTGGATAACGAGAGAGAATGACAATTTCTGGTTAACCAAAATTGCATTTAAACACGGTAAAACTAAAAGCACTTTTCAGGAAGCCGAAAGGAAATATCACAGAGATGTTTAGTGACCTTTCAGATAATAAGGCTACATAGGTGGGTAGAAGAATAGAGACTATGCTTAAATAAAAAGAAATCCCTCTTGCAGCATGGTCTGTTCAACCCCATTTCTGATAGAAAGGAAGTTACATCTCTGGCAGAGACACGCTTAGTGAAAAAGATGCCTTGGTCTATATAATTTTTAGAGACTGTGCTCTTTCCTAGTACATTGTAGTAATCTCATAAAATCTATGATTATGATTAGCAGTTCAGTATGGTGAGCAGACAGTGTGCAGTAAGAAGAATTCATCACTGAAAGCATTCTCTGCAAAATTCTTATTCCTAATTAGTATTCTAAGAAAAGTGGCTCTAATACATTTTAGGGGAAAATAAACACATTGAGAGATATTTTGTTTTAAGTGAACTATGTGTGCACAGCTTACTTCAAAGTCTAATCTATTTCCAATATCATGGAAATAATGTATGCAAATGTTACTCTTTCAAAATGTACAGCTATTTTTTCTATATCATTTTAATGTTCTATTCTTATATTAATGTTGCTTTAAAGAGAAATCTAGTATACCTGAGAAAATGAAATAAATTTTTTTAACATCTTTATTGGGGTATAATTGCTTTACAATGGTGTGTTAGTTTCTGCTTTATAACAAAGTGAATCAGTTATACATATACATATGTTCCCATATCTCTTCCCGCTTGCGTCTCCCTCCCTCCCACACTCCCTATCCCACCACTCCAGGTAGTCACAAAGCACCGAGCTGATCTCCCTATGCTATGCGGCTGCTTCCCACTAGCTATCTACCTTACGTTTGGTAGTGTATATATGTGCATGCCTCTATCTCGCTTTGTCACAGCTCACTCTTCTCCCTCCCCATATCCTCAAGTCCGTTCTCTAGTAGGTCTGTGTCTTTATTCCTGTCTTACCCCTAAGTTCTTCATGACATTTTTTTTCTTAAATTCCATATATATGTGTTAGCATACGGTATTTGTCTTTCTCTTTCTGACTTACTTCACTCTGTATGACAGACTCTAGGTCTATCCACCTCATTACAAATAGCTCAATTTCGTTTCTTTTTATGGCTGAGTAATATTCCATTGTATATATGTGCCACATCTTCTTTATCCATTCATTCGATGATGGGCACTTAAGTTGTTTCCATCTCCGGGCTATTGAAAAAAGAGCTGCAATGAACATTTTGGTACATGACTCTTTTTGAATTATGGTTTTTTCAGGGTATATGCCCAGTAGTGGGATTGCTGGGTCATATGGTAGTTCTATTTTTAGTTTTTAAGGAACCTCCATACTGTTCTCCATAGGAGCTGTATCAATTTACATTCCCACCAACAGTGCAAGAGGGTTCCCTTTTCTCCACACCCTCTCCAGCATTTATTGTTGGCAGATTTTTTGATGATGGCCATTCTGACTGGTGTGAGATGATATCTCATTGTAGTTTTGATTTGCAGTTCAGTAATGATTAGTGATGTTGAGCATTCTTTCATGTGTTTGTTGGCAATCTGTATATCTTTGGAGAAATGTCTATTTAGGTCTTCTGCCCATTTTTGGATTGTGTTGTTTGTATTTTTGATATTGAGCTGCATGAGTTACTTGTATGCTTTTGAGATGAATCCTTTGTCAGTTGCTTCATTTGCAAATGTTTTCTCCCATTCTGAGGGCTGTCTTTTCGTCTTGTTTATGGTTTCCTTTGATGTGCAAAAGATTTTAAGTTTCATTAGGTCCCATTTGTTTATTATTGTTTTTATTTCCATTTCTTTAGCAGGTGGGTCAAAAAGGATCTTGCTGTGAATTATGTCATAGAGTGTTCTGCCTATGTTTTCCTCTAAGAGTTTGATGGTGTCTGGCCTTAATTTAGGTCTTTAATCCATTTTGAGTTTATTTTTGTGTATGGTGTTAGGGAGTGTTCTAGTTTCATTCTTTTACATGTAGCTGTCCAGTTTTCCCAGAGCCACTTTTTGAAGAGGCTGTCTTTTCTCCACTCTATATTCTTGCCTCCTTTATCAAAGATAAGGTGACCATATGTGCGTGGGTTTATCTCTGGGCTTTCTACCCTGTTCCATTAATGTATTTTTCTATTTTTGTGCCAGTACCATACTGGCCCAACAGGAATGTATGTACATGTATGTAGTGCTCATCTTTGTAGAATTCATTCATTCCTGTTGGGTGGTGTTGGTGGGGGTAAAATGCAGGTTCTCAAATATAGCCAGAGGCAGCCCAATAAGGGAAACCCAAAACTTGTGCTATAGCGCCACCTATTGAAAAACGAAAGAAAGGCCTCTAATTACCAACCTGGGGACAGAAAAGGTACAAATCCATGAAGCTAAAAGAACATATAATTATCTCAACACAAAAGACCTTCTCCAATACACATTACATTAAAACCGTCAAAAAACAATGACATACTTCACTCTGTATCACAGTCTCTAGGTCCATCCACATCTCTACAAATGACCCAATTTTGTTCCTTTTTATGGCTAATATTCCATTGTAATATCATATGTTAATGCATATATGTGGAATCTAGAAAAACAGTACAGATGAACCAGTTTGCAAGGCAGAAATAGAGACACAGACATAGAGAACAAACATATGGACACTTAGGGGGGAAAGGGGAGGTGGGGTTGGGTGTGGGATGAATTGGGAAATTAAGATTGACATATATATACACTAATATGTATAAAATAGACAACTAATAAGAACCTGTTATATAAAAAATTAAATTAAATTAAATTTTAAAAAAAGTCAATGACAAAGAGACAATTTTAAAGACAGGCAGAGAAAAAAGGACTGTAACCTACAAAGGAATCTCAGTTAGGCTATCAGTAGATGTCTCAGCAGAAAATATACAGGCCAGGAGAGAGTGGAATGACATACTCAAAATACTGAAAGATAAAAACTGTCAAGAAGAATATTCTATCCAGGAAAGTTATCCTTCAGATATGAAGGATAAATATAAAGGTTTTCTGAGAAAAATAAAAGCTGAGTGTGTCCATCACCACTAAAAATGTTGAAAGGAGCTCTGCTACCTGAAACAAAAAGGCAGAAATACACAAAATTTTGAGTAAGGTGATAAGTAGAATCAGAAAACTGCAACTTTATACCAGAACAGTTTGTTAAACACTTAATTATATCATAAAGTTTAAAGAGGAAAAAAAGCAGGAAAAATAACTATAGATTTTTCAATTTGATAACAAACTCAAAATAAAATGGGATAATTCGAGACACCAAAAGCACAAAAGTGGAAGAGGAAAATGACACAACCCATAGAGGCAAATGAAGATAAAATGCTATCAGCAGAAAAAAGAATATTTTATCTATGAGACATTTTATCCAAAACTCATTGTAACCACAAAACACAAAAGTGGAACAGAGATCTGAAATACAAAAAAGAAAGGATCTGAGAAAAACATCAGAGGAAACCACAAAACTAAAATGTCAGACCTAAACAGAAGGAAAAAGAAACAATGGTGATGTGGAGCAGCAAGAAAACAAAAGATAAAATGTCAGTACTAAGTCCTCATTTATTAATAATTCCCCAAAAGAAAATGGATTGAATTCACCAATCAAAAGACACAGGTGGCTGGAAAGATTTAAAAAACAAAACAGCTCTATGCTACCTCCAGGAGACTCATCTCAGCTCTAAATTTGAAGTGGAAATATCAATATGAGTACATAATATATTTTTTTCTTAAAAATTCACATGGAGCAGAAGCAAGAACTACAGTCCTGCAGCCCATGGAACATAAACCACATTCACAAAAAAGACAAAATGAAAAGGCAGAGGACTATGTACCAGATGAAGGAACAAGATAAAACTCCAGAAAAACAACTAAATGAAGAGGAGATAAGCAACCTTCCAGATAAAGAATTCAGAATAATGTTAGAGAAGATGATCCAGGACCTCGAAAAAAGAATGGAGGCAAAGTTCGAGAAGATGCAAGATATGTTTAACAAAGACCTAGAAGAATTAAAGAACAAGCACCTAGAAGAATTAAAGAACAAAACAGAGATGAACAATACAATAACTTAAATGAAAAATACACTAGAAGGAATCAATAGCAGAATAACTGAGGTAGAAAAACGGATAAGTGACCTGGAAGACAGAATGGTGGAATTCTCTGCTGCAGAACAGAATAAAGAAACAAGAATGAAAAGAAATGAAGACAGCCTAAGAGACCACTGGGACAACATAAAACACACCAACATTTGCATTATAGGGGTCCCAGAAGGAGAAGAGAGAGAAAAAGGGACTGAGAAAATATTTGAAGAGATTATAGATGAAAATTCCCTAACATGGAAAAGGAAATAGCCATCCAAGTCCAGGAAGTGCAGAGAGTCCAAGGCTGGATAAACCCAAGGAGAAACATGCCCAGACAAATAGTAATCAAACTGACAAAAATTAAAGACAAAGAAAATTTATTAAAAGCAACAAGGGAAAAATGACAACATACAACGGAACTCCCATAATGTTAACAGCTGATTTCTCAGCAGAAACTCTACAAGCCAGAAGGGAGTGACATGATATATTTAAAGTGATAAAAGGGAAGAACCTACAACAAAGATTACTCTACCCGGCAAGGATCTCATTCAGATTTGATGGAGAAATCAAAAGCTTTACAGACAAGCAAAAGCTAAGAGAATTCAGCACCACCAAACCAGCTCTACAACAAATGCTATAGGAACTTCTCTAAGTGGGAAACACAAGAGAAGAAAAGGACCTACAAAAACAAACACAAAACAATTAGGAAAATGGTAATAGGAACATACATGTCGATAATTACCTTAAATGTAAATGGATTCAATGCCCCAACCAAAAGACACAAGCTTGCTGAATGGATACAAAAACAAGACCCATATATATGCTGTCTACAAGAGACCCACTTCAGACCTAGCGACACATACAGACTGAAAGTTAGGGGATGGAAAAAGATATTCCATGCAAATGGAAATCAGAAGAAAGCTGGAGTAACATTACTCATATCAGATAAAATAGACTTTAAAATAAAGAATGTTACAAAAGACAAGGAAGGACACTACATAATGATCAAGGGATCAATCCAAGAAGAAGATATAACAATTGTAAATATATATGCACCCAACATAGGAGCACCTCAATACATAAGGCAAATGCTAACAGCTATCGACAGTGACACAATAATAGTGGGGGACTTTAACACCTCATTTACACCAATGGTCAGATCATCCAGACAGAAAATTAATAAGAAACAAGTGACACAATGGACCAAAGAGATTTACTTGATATTTATAGGACATTCCATCCGAAAACAGCAGATTACACTTTCTTCACAAGTGCACACAGAACATTCTTCAGAATAGATCACATCTTGGGTCACAAATCAAGACTTGGTAAATTTAAGAAAATTGAAATCATATCAAGCATCTTTTCTGACCACAATGCTATGAGATTAGAAAGAAATTACAGGGAAGAAAACGTAAAAAACACAAACACATGGAGGCTAAACAATACGTTACTAAATAACCAAAAGATCACTGAAGAAATCAAAGAGGAAATAAAAAAATACCTAGAGACAAATGACAACAAAACATGACGATGCAAAACTAAGGGATGCAGCAAAAGCAGTTTATAACAATACAATCCTACCTTGAGAAACAAGAAAAATCTTAAATAAACAATCTAACCTTACACCTAAATGAACTAGAGAAAGAGGAATGAGCAAAACCCAAAGTTAGTAGAAGGAAAGAAATCATAAAGATCAGAGCAAAAATAAATAAAATAGAAACAAAGAAAACAATGGCAAAGATCAATAAAACTAAAAGCTGGTTCTTTGAGAAGATAAACAAAATGGACAAACCTTTAGCCAGACTCATCAAGAAAAAGAGAGAGAGGACTCAAATCAATAAAATTAGAAATGAAAAAGGAGAAGTTACAATGGACACCGCAGTAATACAAAGCATCCTATGAGACTACTACAGGCAACTCTATGCCAATAAAATGGACAACCTGTAAGAAATGGAAAAGGTATAACCTTCCAAGATTGAACCAAGAAGAAATAGAAAATATGGACAGACCAATCACAAGTATTGAAATTGAAACTGTGATTTAAAATCTTCCAACAAACAAAAGTCCAGGGCCAGATGTCTTCACAGGTGATTTCTATCAAACATTTAGAGAAGAGCTAACACCCATCCTTCTCAAACTCTTCCAAAAAATTGCAGAGGAAGGAGCACTCCAAACATCCTACGAGGCTGCCATCACCCTGATACCAAAACCAGACAAATATACTACAAAAAAAAAAAAAAGAAAATACAAACCAATATCACTGATGAATATAGATGCAAAAATCCTCAACAAAATACTAGCACACAGAATCCAACAACACATTAAAAGGATCATACACCATGATCAAGTGAGATTTATCCCAGGGATGCAAGGATCCTTCAATATACCCAAATCAATCAATGTGATACACTATATTAACAAATTGAAGAATAAAAACCATAGGATTGGGCTTCCCTGGTGGCGCAGTGGTTGAGAGTCCGCCTGCCGATGCAGGGGACGTGGGTTCGTGCCCCGGTCCGGGAAGATCCCACATGCCGCTGAGCGGCTGGGCCCGTGAGACATGGACGCTGAGCCTGCGTGTCCGGAGCCTGTGCTCCACACGGGAGAGGCCACAACAGTGAGAGGCCCGCATACCACAAAAAAAAAAAAAAAAAAAAACCATAGGATCATCTCAA
>NW_020837946.1:27442282-27445636 GCF_003676395.1 Aethalodelphis obliquidens | reverse complement strand
AAAAAAAAAAAAAAAAAAAAAAAAAAAACCATAGGATCATCTCAATAGATGCAGAAAAAGCTTTTGACAAAATTCAGCACCGTTTTATGATAAAAAAAACTCTCCAGAAAGTGGGCATAGAGGGAACCTACCTCAACATAATAGAGGCCATATACAACAAACCCACAGCAAACATCATTCTCAATGGTGAAAAACTGAAAGTATTTCCTCTAAGATCAGGAAGAAGACAAGGATGTCCACTCTCACCACTCTTATTCAACACAGTTTTGGAAGTCCTAGCCACGGCAATCAGAGAAGAAAAAGAAATAAAAGGAATCCAAATCAGAAAAGAAGAAGTTAAACTGTCACTGTTTGCAGATGACATGATACTATACATAGAGAATCCTAAAGATGCTACCAGAAAACTACTAGAGCTAATCAATGAATTTGGTAAAGTAGCAGGATACAAAATTAATGCACAGAAATCTCTGCATTCCTATACACTAATGTTGAGAAATCTGAAACAGAAATTAAGGAAACACTCCCATTTACCATTGCAACAAAAAGAGTAAAATACCTAGGAATAAACCTACCTAAGGAGACAAAAGACCTGTATGCACTATAAGACACTGATGAAAGAAATCAAAGATGATATAAAGAGATGGAGAGATATACCTTGTTCTTGGATTGGAAGTATCAATGTTGTGAAAATGACTATAGTACCCAAAGAAATCTACAGATTCATTGCAATCCATATCAAATTACCAATGCAATTTTTACAGAAATAGAACAAAAAATCTTAAAATTTGTATGGGGACACAAAAGACCCCGAATAGCCAAAGCAATATTGAGGGAAAAAAAACGGAGCTGGAAGAATCAGACTCCCTGACTTCAGACTATACTACAAAGCTACAGTAATCAAGACAATATGGTACTGGCACAAAAACAGAAATATAGATCAATGGAACAGGATAGAAAGCCCAGAGATAAACCCATGCACCTATGGTCAACTAATCATGATAAAGGTGGCAAAGATATACAATGGAGAAAAGACCATCTCCTCAGTAAGTGGTGTTGGGAAAAATGGACAGCTACATGTAAAAGAATGAAATTAGAACACTCCCTAACACCATACACAAAAAATAAACTAAAAATGGATTAAAGACCTAAATGTAAGACCAGACACGATAAAACTCTTAGAGGAAAACATAGGAAGAACACTCTATGACATAAATCACAGCAAGATCCTTTTTGACCCACCTCTTAGAAAACTGAGAATAAAAACAAAAATTAAAAAATGGGACTTAATGAAACTTAAAAGCTTTGGCACAGCAAGGGAAACTATAAACAAGATGAAAAGACAACCCTCAGAATGGGAGAAAATATTTGCAAATGAGTCAACGAACAAAGGATTAATCTCCAAAATATATAAACAGCTCATGCAGCTCAATATTAAAAAAACAAACAACCCAATTAAAAAATGGGCAGAAGACCTAAATAGACATTTCTCCAAGGAAGACATACAGATGGCCAAGAGGCATATGAAAAGCTGCTCAACAACACTAATTATTAGAGAAATGCAAATCAAAACTACAATGAGGTATCACCTCACACCAGTCAGAATGGGCATCATCAAAAAATCTACAAACAACAAATTCTGGAGAGGGTATGGAGAAAAGGGAACCCTCTTGCACTGTTGGTGGGAAAGTAAATTGATACAGCCACTATGGAGAACAGTATGGAGGTTCCTTAAAAAACTAAAAATAGAACTACCATATGATCCAGCAATCCCACTACTGGGCATATACCCTGAGGAAACCATAATTCAAAAAGAGACATGTATCCCAATGTTCATTGCAGCACTATTTACAGTAGCCAGGTCATGAAAGCAACCTAAATGCCCATTGACAGACGAATGGATAAGAAAAATGTGGTACATATATACAGTGGAATATTACTCAGCCATAAAAAGGAACTAAATTGGGTAATTTGTAGAGACGTGGATGGACTTAGAGACTGTCATACAGAGTGAAGTAAGTCAGAAAGAGAAAAACAAGTATCGTATATTAAGGCATATATGTGGAATCTAGAAAAATGGTACAGATGAACCAGTTTGCAAGGCAGAAATAGAGACACAGATGTAGAGAATAAATGTATGGATACCAAGGCAGGAAAGTGGGTCGAGGGGGTGATGTGGTGGGATGAATTGGGAGATGTGGGTTGACATATATACACTAATATGTATAAAATAGATAACTAATAAGAACGTGCTGTATAAAAAATAAACAAATAAAATTCAAAAAACATTCAGATGTTTAAATCCTATCCATTAAAAAGTTGAAGAAATCATGCTCAAATCAGTAGCTGTGAACATTGATAAGAAGCTTACTTCATTCATTCATTCATTCACTCACTCATTTATTTATTTATTTATTTATTTATTTATTTATTTATGTCTGTGTTGGGTCTTCGTTGCTGCACGCAGGCTTTCTCTAGTTGCGGAAAGCGGGGGCTACTCTTCGTTGCAGTGTGCAGGCTTCTCATTGCAGTGGTTTCTCTTGTTGTGGAGCACGGGCTCTAGGCACATGGGCTTTGGTAGCTGCAGCACAGAGGCTCAGTAGTTGTGGTGCATGGGCTTAGTTGCTCCGCGGCATGTGGGATCTTCCTGGACCAGGGCTCGAACCCGTGTCCCCTGAATTGACAGGAGGATTCTTAACGACTGCACCACCAAGGAAGCCCAAGAAGCTTACTTTAAAATAGTTGAACCTGAATGAGATCAATTATCATTTAAATGTCAGGTTAGAAAAGCCAGAGAAGAATATTAAATGACACTATATGAATGCAAAAAGCAAAACCAGACCAAAATTTCCAGACACATTACTTAATATCTTCAACAAATAAACTGGAAAAAATAAGAAAGAGGGGTAGCTTATAGAATAAAATATATTTAAGGGGCAATTCAAACAAATGTAATTTGTAAACCTTATTTGGATTCTGATTTAAACGAATGAAGTATAGAAAGCTCCTCCAAAGCTATCAGGGAGATTCAAATAGGGATTATATATTTAATAATATTAAGAAATTATTAAATTTTAGATGTAACAATAGCATTGTAGTTTATGTTTACATATATGCATACGTATATATTTATGTATATGAAATATTTATGGGTACAATTGTATAATATATAGGGTTTGTGTTAAAATACCCCTGTTGGGAGTAGGTGGCCATGAGTTGAAAATTTTTGAAGTTGGGTGATGGAGATATTGAAAGTTTATTAAACTCTTCTCTTTATTTTTGTAAATGCTTGATATTTTCAATAGTAAAAATGTTTTTAAAATGCGGGACTAGGGCTTCCCTGGTGGCGCAGTGGTT
>NW_020837946.1:27305847-27441882 GCF_003676395.1 Aethalodelphis obliquidens | reverse complement strand
CACACACACACACACATATATATATATATAAATTTTTTGAGTTAGAATGCTTTTAGATGGTGTGTGTCACAGGCCCCAACACTCCCTGCTGGTTTACTAATGGGTTTACTCCCAGAAATTTTGCACATTCGCCTTATCTTTCTGGGCTCAGAAGGCATTTGCTAATACCCTCTACTATGATCTTAATTAAGTCAAGACACTGTCTGCAGAAAAGGATATTCTAAATGTAACTCTCCTGTCCCAACACACTCCTTCTCTCCCTCCCTTATCCAGTCACTATTCTTTCACTGCATTCATTCACTCATTCAGTCACCATCCAATCACCACACTTTCACTGGGCCTGCTCTGCATCAGACATACTCTGCTAATCCTTTCAGAGGACACAGATGTGTTTAAAACTTGATCTCCATATCAGGGAGTTAAAAATATTAGAAGAGATAGGGCTTCCCTGGTGGCGCAGTGGTTGAGAGTCCGCCTGCCGATGCAGGGGACACGGGTTCGTGCCCCGGTCCGGGAAGATCCCACATGCTGCCGAGCGGCTGGGCCCGTGAGCCATGGCCGCTGAGCCTGCGCGTCCGGAGCCTGTTGCTCCGCAACGGGAGAGGCCACAACAGTGAGAGGCCCGCGTACCGCAAAAAAATACACACACAAAAAAAAAAATATTAGAAGAGATAAACATGTGAATGCTTATGTTCATGTCCAGAATAAAAAACTGCTACAATAGAGGGATAATCATGGGGTAGGAAGAGGAGGACCCGAGGCAGGAGTCTGTGCCTGCAGCATGCAGGGTCCTCACTCCAGTGTAGCTAAGTTGGCAGACATGCAGTGTGACAGCTTGGGCACCCACTCCTCCCCCATGGCAATCATGGTATCTGGGGAATGTGCCAGTTTAATTGATTCTCTCCTCCTTAGGATTCAAGCTGCAATTATGTGATCTTGTTACGTAGTTTGAAACAAACACTTCAAGGAAGGAGGGGTGGCAATGAGTAATAGGAATGGAAATTTAATAAGAACAAGCATAACTATATAAAAACTGCTCAAGCATGTTCCGTATCCCTAATTTTCTGGGTCTGATATGAGTCACTTTTCAGTCTGAAGTATTTGGAACCACAGTGCTGGAAGGTGGCACTGCATCTAAAAAGTAAATTTATGTTCTGCTTTCGACCTGAAATATTTTCAGAGCCCCTTTGCACATGTTGGTGTATGTGTGGAGGTGGTACGTGTACTTGTATGTGGTGGGAGGAGACTTGTAAGCATAAACAATCTGGTTTCTTTTTAAACGCCTTCAGGTTTCCAGTCTTTTAAGCAAGTAGTGTTTCCATCTAGCCAATACTAAGAAGAAAAATAGTTCACAATAGTTCTGCTTAATCATGGCCAAAGAGATATTAAATTCAGATAATGATCTACTCCCTATTATTTTCTTCCTCTGTGTTGTGATCTTTATCAAACATCGATTATGTGCCCTACATATTGTAAAAGTTGTAAACGTTTATCCTTGTGAGGGACAATTTTAGCACTTCCCGTAATGAGCTTACAACTCAGCATTTTTGCATTTTTCTTTTAGCATGTCTTTTTCTTTATAACTATGTTCATTTTTATCAGTATGCAATAACTGGTTGCTCTGTAACTCTCAACTTGAAAGATGTCTGGTTGACCTCTTTATATTATACTTGCTTTTATACACCTAATCCTTGGAAAATGTATATATTAACATATTATTCAACCAGTTAACAGACACCAGGCCCTACCATGCACTAGGCACTGTATTCTAAGCCATTAGTATCAACTCTATCTTCTGATTCAATTTCACTTGGAAGTTCCACTTAATACAATTTCCAAAAAAAAAAAAGAAGCTTATTAAAAAATAATAATACACAGGATATAACCATAAGATTTTTAGAGCAAGCTTATAGACTAGTTTCTTGGAAGCCACCATATGTAAAACTAAAATGGAACCAAGTTTTATATGTTAACTATCTCTGGGGAAATTGTGGAGGATTAGTACAGAAAAGAAACTAGAAAACTCTTGTAGGGTTAGTAAGATTATTAACATCCAACACTTTTTATAGAGGCCTGGGCTCATAAACACATCAGCACTGTTGCCTCAGAGCAACATTGGTACATCTCTCTAATGTGTCCTGCTTTCACTTTTCATTCTTCAAAATAGCTGGCAGCTGTGTTATTCTAAGGATGGCATTCAGCTATAAACAGCAAAAGCAAAAAAAAAAAAAAAGAAAGAAAGAAAAAGAAAAAAAGAAAAGAAAGAAAAATGAAATCCAGATATTCTCTCATGAATACTTGAGGAGAGTTCAAAATTTCTAGTAACAGTCTGATTTTGCTTTGTCTTCTAACTCCTTTTATATTTTTACTTTCTTTTAAACTAAGTGACAAATTGTATGTTAAGCAAAATTAAGTTGTTTTTAAACTTTTAATCAGTTCTTCATGATAAGGTTTTACCAATGCAGTAGACAATGGGAAGAGGTGTAGAAATAGAAAAATAAGGAGGCGTTTTATAATTTTCCAAGATGTAGGGATCAGCACTCTTTTAATGCTGATTTTATTAATCAAATTTTACTCCAACAAATTCTCTAGTTTACAATCTTTTTGAGGATTTAAATGAGGAAATCATTTCAGAAAATATCTGTGTGTAATTATTTAGGTTCAGCCTCTTCATGAAATAATCACATATATGTTCATCGTATTCATCTTTATAGTCATGGCATGTGCTCAATGTGTACTTAAAAAGAGGTTGTCTGTCTATTTCTAAAATTCCTCCACATTAGTTAATACATTAAATTAAGGAGATGGTTTGAATACTGTTTTCTTTTTTGTTTTCCAGTTTGCAATTGTTTTATTTTTGTTTTTTTAATCAAGCTCATTAAACACTTGCAACAGACAAACATGTTTCAAAGGCCCTTTAGGTGTCAAAGCAAACTTGAATAACACCATAAACTCAATGAACGTTCATGACCACTTTTTGATAATGAAAATGGAATTCTTCAGGGTCAATGATATACACGTCTAAAGAATTGCCAATTTTTTTTCTAAACCTAGACTCCCATTTTCTAAATCTAGATTCTCCTTTTCCTGTGTAATTGACTTGGCTGGTCTTTCTTGATGCTTGGATGAGATTATCAGCCCCTTCCCCATACAGATTTCCTCCATCCCTACAACCATGGAGAAACTCAAGGAAGATTGAACAACTGTTTTCTGTAGAGCTCTAGAGTTTCTCAAAAGTGCCTCTGTGCCATCTCAGGCAGCAAGAGTCAGAGAGAGGAGTTGTCACTGTCCTCTATGCTCCAGAGTAGAGTACTTTTACTTGCTTTATATAGTAGAGGAAACATAGGATTTTCTTTGAAAGTGGCTAAAAATAATATTTTCTTAAAAGAAAAATTTGGAAACCATTAGGTTAATGTATTGTGCAAACACTAATCACCTTTAAATATAAATGTATTTCCTATAAACCACAATATAGAGAGAAATGAACATCTAAAAAAATAAATCAAGAATAGATATATTAGTTTATAACTAGAAAACAAGTTTATCTATTGGCATACCATTTACAAACAAGAAGACAGCTATTTAGAAAATTAAGCATACATATGAGAGCTTTTTTTTTTTTTGGCCACACGGCACGGGCATGCGCGATCTTATTTTCCCACCAGGGATCTAACTTGTGCCACCTGCATTGGAAGCATGAGGTCTTAACCATTGGACCGCCAAGGAAGTCCCCAGAAGAGACATTTTGATGTGCAGAAATTGGAAAACATTTGGCTCATGGCACAATTCTAAAACCATCAAGAATGACTGGGACACCCCCATTGAAGATCCTGGCAACCAGATTTCAGCTAAGGGTACAGAACATCAGGGTCAGGGATTCTGAAGGTATGGGAGAAAGAATATGCTGCAAATGGGCTTTTACAAATTTACAATTGGTTGTAGATGATGACTTCAGTTTGGACTCTATTTTCAAGGTTTATTTAAAGATTCTTTTAGTGATATTTGAGAATGTGCTTTTCCTCTCACTATAGATTATTTTAGCCATCCATGATACTTTTCATTTCTGAACGTAACATCAAGCTTATAATATGCAAAGTTTTTAGCTGAATATAGGTTTCCATGAAATTAAAAATAAACAGCATCAATCCTTTTATGAAGTAGAAAAATCTTGATGAAGTTCTTTTACTTTTCATGCTGACCTATAAAGACAGATAGAATGAGTCATTTTACAGAGTTTAACAGGCACAAAATCTATTTTTGCTCCCTAAGGCCCTTTTTGATAGTCAAGCTTATGATTGAGTTGGGAGGCATTTTAAAAGCAATGATGCAAAATGATGTAAATGGAGACCTGCAAAAAGTTAAGAAAATGAATATATTCCTAAGTGACTTGGCAGAGAAAATAAACAACTGAGACCCTAAATTACTTTCAGCTAAAGCTTTTTAGCATGTTTTCTCAAAGAATATGACAAACAATTTTCTAATCAATAAGTAGCAGACATTGTTTTATTACTTCAATCTATTTGATTAACACTGAAGCTGTTTACGCCCAAAATTCAAACAATACATTTTTTAGTAACTATATTCCTTATTGAAGAGTTCTTAAAGCATGCTGAGCATAAAATATATGATGCCCTACACAAAATCATCTATAATTAAGTAATTGAAGTGTTCCCAGATAGAGGCAGCTGTAATTCCCTGACACCAGTCACAGGAAAGTGCTGAAGTTCCCAACAGAAATACGACACATAAAGGCAAAGTGTTATTATTAGTATGGAAATTAATAAGCTGCAGCAGAGAGAATACCTCTTATCATCCACATAGAAACCTCTCCTATAAAGGAAGTACAAATCATTTTGCAAATGTAAATAGAACTGTGCTTATTTTTGAAGTTTATAGCACACATATTCAAAGCTGGAAATCATACGAGGGCCATTCACTTTTTCACTTCATCTGTCAATGACATTATGAAATGCATATTATACAGTAAGCAATAATTATATAAAATCCCATTTGTAGCAGCATGCTAAAAAAGATAATAAAAATAAAATTGAATTGTAAAGCACTGAAAAAGAGATGTCAAATAGAAGCACTGCATTACAAGCACCTCAAATTTTCCAAAGTGTGGACTACATCTGTAAAGAAAGTATAAAGGAGAGGGATTCTGGTAGAAAGGGGTGAAATGCAGAAAAACCAAAAATTAAATTAAGATCATGTGTTCTCTTTTATAGCTACTAAGTTATTTTTAAAGATATCAAACAGTAATAAATTTAAACTATTAGATTTCATGTAATTTTAAAGAAAAAGAGGAAAGTACAAGCAAAACGCAGGGGAAAAACAGCTATAGTAGGTTATTAGAAATTTTCTAAACATTAACAAGCTCCATTGAATCACTAATAGTTCAAGTAAGAATTAAAAACAAAAAAAAAGACAAAAAACACCTGTGTCTAGCAAAAAACTACCCAAGAGCTGAGAGATATCAAGATCTAAGCAAAATAAGAATTTTAGTAGAAATCTGTTTATATTCCTACTTTTCTTCTTTGAGCTGTGGACGCTGGTATCCTTTGGAGCAGCGTCTTTGTGTCAGAGGCATGGGTAGGAAATTTTAAACATCCTGTGAATTAGAAAAAATACATTGAGTGAATAGTCTTTTTTATGTGTGATTCTTTCATATTTTAATATTATATAGGCACATGTAAGGCAAGCCTCTCTAAATATTATATCTTTTTTCAGGAAAGGAAATAGAAGTGCAGACTACAGGCTAAAGTGTATTTAGATATTGAAAAAAACAAGCACATAAATTAAAAAGATATTGAAAAAAAACAAGAAATTTGTCATCAAGAAATATGGAAAAAATAAACATCTACCATAATTATTCCAAGAACACAGTGACAGAGAATATTTTACAATAGATTTTGACACATTATAGTTGAGAGTTCTGGCAATAACCATCATGACCTTAGGTAATTCAAATAACCTTTCTAGTTTCTTTCTCTAAAAAGTGAGGGAGTTTATCCAAATGATTTGAAAATCACTTTCAAATCTTAACATTCTACTGTTTTACTTTACAACAAGGGGGAGGAAAAGGAAAACTCAGAAATAAACATTCCAAATGGCTTTAAAATCCTCCCTTTCATTTTTATTTTTTGTGGGAAATATGGTTTAAAAAATCAACTTTATTAGACTGCTTCTAATTTTTTTGGTTTCATCTAATTTTAACAGATAAAAATCTACTACTGACCCTGAGATTATGTAACAAAGTACTATTATTCTTTAGAGAAAATTACTTCAAAAACCTTTTATCATCTTAGTAAGTGTCATAACAAACTGTCTACTCTTAAAGATCAAGGAAATCAGGGGCTTCCCTGGTGGTGCAGTGGTTGAGAGTCCGCCTGCCAATGCAGGGGCCGCGGGTTCGTGTCCCGGTCCGGGAAGATCCCACATGCCGCGGAGCAGCTGGGCCCGTGAGCCATGGCCGCTGAGCCTGCGTGTCTGGAGCCTGTGCTCCGCAACAGGAGAGGCCACAACAGTGAGAGGCCCGTGTACCACAAAAAAAAAAAAAAAAAAAAAATCAAGGAAATCAATCAGCAGTCATGGTCAAAATTTTACTCTTGGAGAATATTTCCCTCCCAAATTGCAGCATAATAAATATTTAATTTCTAAAATGATTTTCAAGTAGCATCTTGCTCCCATTTTTTATTATTTTTTCTACATGGAAATAATGAACCTCATCTCTCTGAGCTGGAGTTAAATAACCATTGTTAGTAATTCCTAATGTAATACAAAATAAAATAAAAGTCAAAACAGAAGTTCAGATGTTATACTCTGTAACATTAAGATTCGTAAAGAAAGTGACCTTGCTAGAAGAAGGGAATGGAAAATATTCATGATAGCTTTTTCATTCAACAGGATCTAAGCCCCTGATCAACATGGCCTTCTCGATCCCAGATGCTGCATTTCTCTATTTACTGTCAGAATTGAACAGAGGGGAGTACCAAGAGGTGACAGAGGGTCACCTGGATGCCAAACATCCTATGCCGTCTTCTTGACTGCTGGTCCATGGACACAGGCTGATAGTTCAACAAGATGCATGTTGCAAACCCTGGTAAAAGTGTTCATTCTTTGGGAACCAGGGCATCTAACCCCGGAGACAGGACTGTGGAGACAGTAAGCACAAATTTCCTAAGTTGGTCTTTGAAAGGAGAGGTAAGTGGAATCACTCCTCTCCATCCCTTTGCTTCCAGAACCATGTATTTTACTGTTGGGGGCTTGGCATCATATAAAGTTCTTTGATTCCAGAAGAACTCCTGGGTGGTGACTCATGACTATGACCAGTGGATCCATGATCACAGACCCTTTCCCACACCATTTTTTTACTGTGCAGCAGTACTTTTGGTTGATACGATGTTTTACAACATCCTGTGACAATGGATCAAATGCTCCATAAACCCTTGGATAGTGGGACTAGCCAAGGCCCTACATACAGAAAAGGCAAATTCGTACCCATTTGCATATCCTTCCAGTCATAGTGAACTTAAGGCAGTCAACTCACCACCAAGTGACTAGCAGTCTCCTCAAGGGAAATGTGCCATATCGGGGGATCAACAATGGCCTCTGTTGTTGGCATGTTGGGGGCAGTTGGCAGAGGCAGTAGCTAGATGGCTTTTGGAAGGGGACAGGGCATGTTGCGGAGCCTATGCATGGTCTCCATGTCTGTCACCATGGCCACTTCATTCACATGCCTATCGTGCCAGCACTAAGGTGGCAAATGCTGTTTTGTATCAACCCAACAAGTCATTTAATCTATATATTTATTCTTGTGTCTCTTTATTGTAAATGCTCTTTTACAGTGTTGGGCGTTTACATGTGATATAAAGACTTCTACACTTCGTATCCATTCCTATACATTCATCCACATGCCTCTGCCCCCAAATTTCCACGTTTTTCCTTTGTTACTACTAATTAGCTGGACAGACTACCGGCTTCTGCCCACATGTTCCTGTACATTCTAAATTTTGGTCACTTATCTGCACACAGAAAATGGATAAACAGGTACATTGCCCAAAATACTGCTCCGTAGGAGGATTTCATCTGTCACTATCTTTCCAGGCCATTCATTAGTGAGGGTATAATGCAACTGCCACTATCTATTTTCAATTTGTACCCACATACCAAGCTGACCTATCCATGACCCAAAAAGCTTGGGCCATTGGGTCACTTCCTTCTCCATCAGCTGATCATAAGTGACTTCCCACACAGCTCTAGGTGTGAGCCGAGAGAGAGCTGCTGATGTAACAGTCATGGATGACATGGAAAGTTGGAATATCTGTTCACACTGGCAGCTTTTTATATCATCTGGCGTAAGAGCATATACTGCCAGAGCAGTAATTCCCAAATGGGAGGAAGCAAAGAGCCCTACCAGGGATTGTGCTTTCATCTCTGTACTAGTGTATGGGTTTTCTACTGCTATGAATTAAATTACCAGAAAAGCCATGCCTTACGACAACATATGTCTATGATCTCAGTTTCTATGGATCAGGAGTTGGCCATGTTGGCAGAGGCTTTCTTTCAGATTCTCACCAGGCTGAAATCAGTGTGTCCTCTGGCTATGTCTCCATCTTCAAGCTCTATTAAGGAAATATGTGCTTCCAAATCGCTCAGGTTGTTGGCAGGATTCACTTACTTGGGACCATGTGCTTGAGGGCCTCTTTTCTTGCTAGCTATTGGCTGGGGAGCCCTCCCAACTCCTCGAGAATACTCTCAGGTATTTGCCACCTGGCCCTCTCCATAGGCAGTTCTCAACATGGGCTTTTTTATCTCTAAGGTGAGCGGAAGAATGTCTCTACTTTAAATCTCTTTACAGAAGGCCTGGACTCCCTTTCTAAGGGCTCACCTGATTAGATCAGGTCCACCCAAGGTAATCTCCCTGTTGATTAACTCAAAGCCAGCTGATTTAGAGCACTAATAACACCTGCACAATCACCCTACCTTTGTCATATTAACATACACTAATCAAGGAAGTAACTATCTCATCAGTCTATGCCCAAAGGGAGGGCATTACACAGAGTGTGTACCTCAGGGGATAGGAATCTTGGGGACCATCTTAGAGTTCTTCCCACTACACTTGTCAGTCACATTCACTTGTTTATCCCCCTAATGACCAATCTATGATGTACATCTTAATCAGGCCCGTAAAACTAACTGCTGATTACTTTAATTTTCAGTCTTTCAACATGCCATATTCAATCAGTTGTAGGTAGTGCTGAGAAGTACTAGGAAATGTTCTTGCTGCCAATGATATTTTTACATTAACACAGTGAGGTCACTAAAGTGTCCATTTCACTAAAGCCCATCAAAGTAACACTGTTACCAGTGAGGGCTTGATATGACTAAGCTAGTTATTTCAACAACAGATAATGCAACAGATTGGTACCAGTAGGAATAGAGTATTTTGAAAGAAATTAGAGCACAAATAAATATATTTTGATGAAGATAAGTCTCTAAATGTCTGGAACCTATAGGCTCTGTGACGAAATTGGGGGTAAATAAATATGCAAAGCATACAACGATGCTTTGTTTTGTCTACAAAAGCATTATTAGCATAAAAATTTAGTTATAAATTTTAAAAAAATGATTCAGCATTTACAATGTGGTATGTATATATGTAGAGTAATTTTTATCTACATTAAAGGAGAAGTTAGTTAAATGTGAAGTGTCTCAATTAGAAAAACACACTTTAAGACCAGGAAACAACCAAAAGTCTCTAGCTGCTTTGGCTTACATTTCAAATCTGTACACTAAGGAATTCATTAGTAAATATGAGGACTATTAATCAGATTATTCATGAGTTGAGTAACTTTCAGAACATGTAAATTGGCTACATGTGGTACAGGCGTCTTTACCCTATTGTATGAATAGGGTTGATGAACCAAGTGAGGCTGGTGGTTAGGTTTTATTCCTACCTTTGGAGTAGCACGTGCAGTTCAGAATTCCCTTTTTTGCTATTGTCATCCGTCATGTGACAATAGATTATGTTGTATGATCCAATCAGAATGTTAATTGATGACAGCAAAAGAATATTGTCATTTTGGCTTCTGAATAAACTAGCAAGATGCTACTCAGAAAGCATAAAAGAAAAGAGAGAGGGGAGTTCAAGTTTACAGTAACAGTTAAACTCCTTTTGAAACCCTTTCCTAGTAGATGTTTTTGATGTATGGCATACTTTGATCTTAGGACTTACTTTCGTAGTAACCTACCACCAGGTGTAAGGTATTGATTTCTCATCTTTTTCTTACCTAAAAGGCTTCTGATATTCATTAAAAATAGACAATTATGAAAGATAAAATTGGCTTAGTCCGATTCACAACTGAGATGAACAGCAAGCAACCACTATAAATTCATTATATTTCTATTACAATGTGTATGATTAAAAAGATTGGGCATATAAAGTAAATCCTTACTGATGGACATTTATTGTTTACAGTTTTTGACTTTTGCAAATATAACTGATATGGACATTTGCATACAGATATTCAAATCTTTGTATGAACATATACTTTCATTTTTCCCGAGTAGAGTGGAAGGGAGGATCATATGGTAGGTGTGTGTTTAAGCTAAAAAAAAAAACTGCCAAGCTGTTTTCCAAGGTGGTTGTATAATTTCACACTCCCATCAGCAGTGTATGTGAGTTTCAGTTTTTCTTCATGATCAACAGTACTTTGTATGGTCAATGTCTTTAAGTTCAGACATCCTAATATGTGTGTAGTAGTATCTCATTATGATTTTAATTTGCATTTCGCTGAGTAACAAAAGATGTTGAGGATCTTCCTATGTGCTTAGTTGCCATCTATATTTATTCTTAGGTGAAGTGTCTGTTCAAATATTTCACCCATTTTTTGGGGGGTGGACTTTTGTTTTCTTATTATTGAGGTTTGAATGTTCTCTAATATTTTGGGCTAAAACAATTTATCACATATGAGATTGCAGATATTTTCTGACAGTCTGTAGTTTGTCTTTTCATTAAGAATGGTGTCTTTTGAAGAACAGAAGTTCTTAATTTTAATGAAGTTCACTTTGTCATTTTTTTTCTTTTAAGTATCCTGATTTGCTGCTGTATCGAAGAAATAATAGAAATATTTAGAAATAATAGAAGTGTGACAGAAATATTTGTCTAACTCAGAGTCACTAAATCTTTTCTCCTGTTTTCTTCTAGAAGTTTTGTAATTTTAAGATTTAACTTTGGATTAAACTAAAGGGAAATCTTTAAGTGGGGGGTTGCTGGGGAGGTAAGAGTCCTGCCAAGGCCCTGGTGCTACAGAGGGAGAACCGAAGGAGGCAGTGGGCTATGGAGAGAGAGTGCACATGTCTGAGAGGAGCCCACTGGGGCTACCCCTGCAACATTGAGGACCAAGTGTGGGGAACAGAGTGGGGGAGCAAATGGTAGCACCACCAACACCAGTAGCATCATGGGCGGAGAAAAGGAGTGCTGTCTAGGATGCTATATCTACATCCATGAGTGCTGGGACTCAGCTTTCTATCTAAATTCCAGTATTTAAATTTAAATACTAAATTTAAATAAGCCTGATTTACCTAAAGGTAAAGTATCCCACATGTACATATGATCCATTTTGAGTTAATTTTTTATGTTGTAAAGTATGCATCAAAGTTTTGTTTGTTTTTGCATATGACCAGTTGTTCTAACAATATTTTTTGAAATGACCTTCATTATGAACAGAACTGACTATGCTTCTCTGTCAATTGATTGATTATATATGTGTGAGTCTACACCCGGACTCTATATACTGGTCCACTAATTCATGTCTACTTTTATATCTATACAAATACCATACTGTGTTGATGACTGCAGCTATGTAATAAGTTCTGAAATCAGGTAATGTTAAGTCCTACAGCTTTATTCTTCTTTAGGAAAGTTTTTTTTTTTCTAATCTAGGTCATTTGTATTTCTATGTGAATTTTTTTATACATCTTTATTCGAGTATAGTTGCTTCACAATGCTGTGTTAATTTCTGTTGTACAACAAAGTGAATCAGCCATGTGCATACATATATCCCCATATCCCCTCCCTCTTGAGCCTCCCTCCCACCCTCCCTATCTCACCCCTCTAGGTGCTCACAAAGCACGGAGCGGATCTCCCTGTGCTATGCGGCTGCTTCCTACTAGCTCTCTATTTTACATTTGGTAGTGTATGTATGTCAGTGCTACTCTCACTTCACCCCAGCTTCCTTTCTCCCTGCCCGTGTCCTCAAGTCCATTCTCTATGTCTGCATCTTTATTCCTGTCCTGCCACATCAGTACCATTTTTTTTTTTTGATTCCATATATGTGCATTAGCATATGGTATTTGTTTTTCTCTTTTTGACTTACTTCACTCTGTATGACAGACTCTAGGTCCATCCACCTTACTACAAATAACTCAATTTCATTTCTTTTTATGGCTGAGTGATATTCCATTGTATATATATGCCACACCTTTTTTTTTTTTTTTTTTTTTTTTTGCGGTACGCGGGCCTCTCACTGTTGTGGCCTCTCCCGTTGTGGAGCACAGGCTCCGGACGCACAGGCTCAGCGGCCGTGGCTCACGGGCCTAGCCGCTCCGCGGCATGTGGGATCTTCCCGGACCGGGGCACGAACCCGTGTCCCCTGCATCAGCAGGCAGACTCTCAACCACTGCGCCACCAGGGAAGCCCTGTGCCACATCTTCTTTATCCATTCTTCTGTCAATGGACACTTAGGTTGCTTCCATATCGTGGCTATTATAAATAGTGCTGCAATGAACATTGTGGTACATGTCTCTTTTTGAATTATGGTTTTCTCAGGGTATATGCCCAGGAGTGGGATTTCTGGGTCATATGGTAGTTCAATTTTTAGCTTTTTAAGGAACCTCCATACTGTTCTCCATAGTGGCTCTATCAATTTACATTCCCACCAACAGTGAAGAAGGGTTCCCTTTTCACCACACCCTCTCCAGAATTTATTGTTTCTAGATTTTTTGATAATGGCCATTCTGACTGGTGTGAGATGATACTCACTGTAGTTTTGATTTGCATTTCTCTAATAATTAGTGATGTTGAGCATCTTTTCATGTGCCTCTTGGCCATCTGTATGTCTTCTTTGGTGAAATGTCTATTTAGGTTTTCTACCCGTTTTTTAATTGGGTTGTTTGTTTTTTTTTGATATTGAGCTTCATGAGCTGTTTGTATATTTTGGAGATTAACCCTTTGTCCATTGTTTCATGTGCAAATATTTTCTCCTATTTTGAGGCTTGTCTTTTCATCTTGTTTATGGTTTCCCTTGCCTTGCAAAAGGGAAACACAAAAGACCCTGAATAGCCAAAGCAATCTTGAGAAAGAGAAATGGAGCTGGAGGAATCAAGCTCCCTGACTTCAAAGTATACTACAAAGCTACAGTAATCAAGGCAGTATGGTACTGCCCTAAAAACAGAAATCTAGATCAATCGTACAGGATAGAAAGCCCAGAGATAAACCCATGCACATATGGTCACCTTATTTTTGATAAAGGAGGCAAGAATATACAATGGAGAAAAGACAGCCTTTTCAATAAGTGGTGCTGGGAAAACTGGACAGCTAGATGTAAAAGAATGAAATTAGGACACTCCCTAACACCATAAACAAAAATAAACTCCAAATGGATTAAAGACCTAAATGTAAGACCAGACACTATAAAAGTCTCAGAGGAAAACATAGGTAGAACACTCTTTGACATAAACCACAGCAAGATCTTTTTTGACCCCCTTACTAGAGTAATGAAAATAAAAACAAAAATAAACAAGTGAATTTTAGAATAGGTTAATCATTTCTGTTTTTAGAAGCCTAATGGGATTTCGATTGAGGTTGTATTGAATCTATAGATCAACTTGGGAGAAGTTACATTTTATCTATGTTGAGTTTTCTGATCTATGAATATTGTTCTCTAATTTGTATCAATGATGTTTTGTAGTTTTCAGTTTATATAATGACAATTTTTTTGGTCAGATTTATCCCTAAATGTTTCACATTTTTGATGCTATTGTAAATGATGTTATATTTTAGTTACAATTTCCAATTTCCAATTGTATATTTCTAGAGTGTAGAAGTGCAACTGATTTTTGTGTATTAATAAACTTAATCACTAAGTATTGTAATTTTTTTGTAGATTTCATACTTTTTTTGTGTGTAGACGATCAAGGTGTTTGTGAATAAAGAACATTCTGTATCTTCTTTTGTAGTCTGGATTAATTTATTTCTTGTTCTTTCCTCACCGCATATGGTAGAACCTCTAGTAAAATGTTGAATAGAAGTGGTGACAGCAGATAACACTTGCCTTGTTCTTGACCTTAAGGGTAAAGATTTTAGTATTTCATCACTAAGTATAATTTTTACCTATAGATTTTTCACAAATGTTTTTAATTAGTTTAATAGGCTTCCTTCCTATACTTAGTTTGATGAGAGATTTTCTGTCATCTTTATAATTTACAACATGTGCAGGTAGAATGTGATAGGAGCACAATAAAGGCACTTTTTTCTTAAGAGAATAAACATGGCACTGTAGAAGATAGTAAACAAAAAAAATCTATATATCATTGGGACACGCACACACGATACTGCCTGTCATCTGACCTGAATCCTCCAAGATATTATGCAACACATCTTACAATTCTTTAAAAACGGTTCCTGTTCTGTTGAAGTACTATATTTGAAAGCAACCAATCATAAAAACAAAAGCAAAAACAACGAACACATGCAATCTACTTTGTGAGTCAAAGAGAGATGTGAACTCAGAATCAGCCTTATTTGGTAACATCTTCCTTTCTGAGAGACAGTTTTATTTTACACCCTTGCAGTTTCATATTTTTATTTAACACTCAGTCTTAGATTTTGGATCTTACTAGCTGAGGACCCTGATACCACAGGGTCCAGGCAAGCCATCCATGCCATTCCTTACTCAAATTCCTGACCCACAGGGTCCTTGAGCATAAGATGGCTGGTTTACATCACTAAGTTTTAGAGGTAGTTTATTATGATAGCAATAGATATTGGTTTTAGTACCAGGAGCAGTGTGCTAACATAACAAAAACCTAAAATATGTAGGTAGCATTGGCTTTGGGACTAGGAAGAAGCTGGAAGAGCCTTAAGGAGATTGTTAGTCAAAGTTGGAGTGGTTATGTAGAGGTAGAAGTTTAGAAAAATTATTTTCTGCAATAACATGAAAAAAATATATACCTAATAAATATGAAGATCTAGCTAAGAATAACAAGCAATGTTGAAAAGATATCTGGCTATCAGCTTCTTACTAGAAAATGAGAGAAGAGAGAGATAAGCTAAGAAAGTGACTTAAAAACAAAGGAGCCAGGACTTATGGGATATGAAAATAAAACTCATTCTCACAATTTGATGAGTCCTGGGGACATTGTGGGAGAATATAAGTGTATTTTATGTGGGAGAGAGGTGAATTATTATGTCTCTATGGAAAGACTGCAGTAGGTTGTATTTCCAAAAGATGGTCATGTTGATCTATACTCTACCCAATATGCTATTCTTACAATGGGACTGTGCCACTCCTCTATGAAGGGCTGGCTCTATGTCCAACCACCCTGAACCTGCTGGACTTTTGTGAGCTCCTCAGCCAATAGCAGAGGGGAGAAGAAACACTATGTGATTTCTGGGGGTTGATCATAAAAATGTCATGCATCCAGGTTTGCTTCCTGAGAAACTTGTTCTTAGCAGCCACTTGCATACTGTGAGGAAGACCAAAATAGCCACTCAGAGATATCACAGAGAAAGGTCGCATGCAGATATTCTATCTGAAAGACCACCTGAGATCCATGATATACTTGACAGTAACACTCTGACATGTGAATGAAAGCATCACCATATCCTTCCAGTCACCATCCATCAAGTTAGCTCAGCCTTTGAGTCTTCCCAGCTAAGGCCCCAGAGACAAGTGTTTCCTGATGTGTGCTATACTTATTTTTGACCCACAGAATCCATGAGTATAATGAAAATATTGTTTTATGCCACTAAATATGGAATGATTTGTTACACAGCAAGAGATAATTGATGAACTTTGAAATTATTTTGAAAAACTAACCAAGCACATTTTACTTTGATGTGTAAAATTTTTTCATTATATGTTTAAATATTTTAAAAGATTTCATTTCTGATTTCTTATAAATATGAAGGTTTTCCTAAAAATCTGAGATATGACTAATACACTTTTCATGTATTTGAAAAATACATGAGTGTATTTTTCTTTGGCAAAATAGGAAAATTTGTATTGTTTATTTTTCTTCATGAACTCAGATTTCTTTCATAGTTCTTTTATAAATATTATACATATGGTACTGTCAACAATTTATTTTTCACAGCATTTTGGAGAATTAAAACTTGAGGATAGATATTTTGTTAAATAGGCTTAAATTGTACGTATTCCACCTACTAACATTGCTGGAGAGGTTTTTGATTATCTGATTACTTGTGAAGTTCAGTCCTGCTGTAATTAGGTGAAGGAACAAAGTGCTTCACCATGGGAATCATAGGCCCAATTCAGATACTGCTATAAGGCTTAGGTAAACAACATGTGTGATTTATAAAAGCAATTTATTAATTCATTTTTTACAAAGGTGCAATTTTTCAGAGCAAAGGATGGGGTAAAAAGAAATGTCCTATAATCAAATTCCGGTTCAATACAGTATAGGAGAAAGCAAGCTGACATAATGAAAAGAATGGTTTTACCTTAAATGTAATAATAATTTTAAAAGAACTTAGGATACCTTCTTAATGTTTTATCAACAATACAACTATATAAGCATACTAATGTATAAATAAAAACCCAAACTGTTATGAACAAACATAGGTAAATTACATTTATATTGTTATTTTCAGAACATATATTGCATAATACACTCTGAGAGGTAGTATGCTCATACCCTTTGTCACAAAACTCCTTTATTTTTCAGGGTTACTTGAGATACCACCTCCCAGGTTTGAAGTCCTCAGTATATGTCTGCCGAATAAAACATAACTCAACTTTGAGGTTGTGAACATTTTTTAGTCAACAATTATAGTGATCAAATCTATATTCATAGGCCCATAAAGCTTTGAAAATTAAGGCTACGTACATCTTTGCATACATACAATTATTCCTTTAGTACAAATTCTTAGAAGTAAGATTGCTAGGACCAAGGCATACATATACAATTATATACAAATGCATTTATACATAATATTATATAAATGGGATTATACTAAACCTATTGTCATGCAACTTGTTTTAAAATGAAATACAACTTGTACAAAAATAATATATATAACATGTGTGAATAAGTTAAAGAAGAATAAAAAACAAATACGGTATCCAATACATGTGCTAGAACATTAGTCGCACCTGTGAATCTACTGGAGGGCTTTTCTAATCACATCTTCCTCTCTCTTCATCACAATCCTAAATTTTGTGCTCATCACTCCCTTGCTTTATAGTTTTACTATTTTACTATAGTTTTACTATAGTATTATTCCCTTGATTGATAGTTTACATATCTTTACATATTATATGTTGCTTAGATTTGCCCATTTTTTGGTTTTTAATTAAATAAAATCATTTTTTGTATGTATTTTTTTCTTGTTTAAGATTATGTCTTTGTTAACATGTGTAGCTATTCATTAACTCTTCCTGTTTTATTGTGCCCCATTCTATATCACAATAATTTATTCTGTTTAGTGGACATTTTGATTCCTTCTTGTTTTTCATTATTATGAATAAAGTTGTTTTGAATATTCTTTTACATTTTTAGTGTTCTTGTTCAAGAATATCTTTAGAGTTTATACGTAGTAGTGGAATTATTGGGTTGTAGGATAGGTACATCTACAACTTTTACTATAAATTGCAATATTTTTTCCAAAATGGTTGTGCCAACTGTAATTTCCAATAATAGTGTTTGGGCTCACATTTTTATAATTTACTTTTACCATAAAATGATCACAAACATGTTCTGATATTAATCACTATTTTTAAAGATTACAGAGTATTTTCATCCCATATTGGTCCATATTTATGTGTTTTCTTCTATGACAAATAATGGAATGATTTCTCAGGATGGATTCCAAGAATGGAAATTTTTTATCAAAGCATATTACAAAAAATTCCACAGATATTTTTGAATGGCTGCACAATAAGGTTCTAATTTACTGACATTTATAGTACTAGTGCTTTACTTCAGATTGGTTTGTTTGAGAGACTCTTGTCCCTTAAAAGGCTGAAGGAATTGGCTTCAGCAGAGTTAGCCTCTTACTGGGGCTCTCTTACTTAGGGACAGTGTGGTTTATCTGACACCTATTGAGTTCCAGCTCAAAGACCAAGCTAGAGCTACTCTATAGGAGGATTTATAATTTAATGAGAGAATATAAACACATAATGAAGAAGGGAGTAGGGAACTCACAGGGAGCAATGAACTGAGGAATAGATTGTTCTGTGTTTACTGCTCCCCAGGAACTCTGCCTCCGAGTCATAACACCAAGCTGTAGAAACAAATTCTGGCAGCTAGGAAAAAGCTTCTCATTCTGACTACAAAGTGAATTTAAGTACTTTTAAAAAAACAATACTGAATGAGAAGCCTGAAGAAGGAATAAAGGGATCGAAGCTAATGACAAAAATGAGTCAAACTGTGACACTAGATACAAATAAGAGTGAGAAAATAATGGAGATTTAAAATTTAAAAAGACAGTTGGGTTGGATTGGAGGATTATATTTTGAAACAGAAGGTGTTTTAAAGGTGGGAAAGAAAAAATAACCCAGCATGCAGCAATTCTAGAAGCAATATTGAGTGCCTACTTGTGAACGTTCTCTTTACAAAGCCCCAATAAGGTGGGGGGTTGAGAAAAGAATCAGTCTCAGTCTATTTCTGAGAATAGTTCTCAGAAAAAAGTAACCTATTGTCACTTAGGGCTTACTGTGGTGCAAATACCTGCAAATCCAAAGCATGGTGTCTTAAACCAAAAGGTAATTTATTACCTCATGTGATTGGAAGGCACAGTGTGAAGACAGGCTTGCTGGTGGTTTAATTCAGAGACTCAGCGGACACTCGCTAAGAATCTGGGATCTATTTTCTGTTTTCCATTTTGTCCCTTAATTCTTCCTTTCCAGTGTCAGCTTCATCTTAAGGATACCTCCTTTCCTAAACACATGATTGATGCTAACAGTATCCAGGGCACCATGTTTCCTCCTTCACGTTCAGGGAGATTAGATAGTGTCCTTCTCCAAACCATCTGAACAAAAGACCTGGTTTTCACTGGTATTGGATTATTTTAGATCACATGCCTATCTTTGAACCAATCACTGGGGGAGAAAAGTATAGGATTATCTTAACTGGTTTAAACTAGTTCAGGTTCACTCCTGGAGTTCTGAATGCAGACACTCAAACACTAGGAGGATCTGGGCACTGCAAGGAAAGGTAAGGAAAGACTGATGTTGGGGCTCTATAGCCAATCAAAAATACGTTTCCCACACAGTCCTGGCAAAGAGCAATAATCACGTACATATATAATGGCAACCCAAGGCACAGTTAGCAGGTACACCAAAATCAGAAGAGTATACATGGCACGTTTCTAATGTAAATGCCGCCTCTTCCACCATCATGGAAATATAAAGTTTGGCTTTGTTCAAAGAGAGCTTCCATGCCCTTCATGGTTTCATTCAGTTTTTTTTTTTGGCTTTCTTTTTTTTAACACTGTAGTTGGAACTACCTATCAACACTACGTAAAATAAATCAATACGTTTTCCTGATAAGAGTGTGCTGCACCCTCTATATGTCTTTTTCCCCATGGTTGTCAATATTTATGTAAATCTCTATTACAATGTGAGGCTTTGCCTTAGAAAACAGAGGCTTTTATAATATATTTTTTAAAAACATGTTGCCATATTTGTTTCACTTCTTTTGCCAGATTTTCTCTCATTTTGTTTACTCCCTCCCACAGAACTCCCAGCCCGAGCATAGGATTAGGGGCTCTGTAGAGTTCATTAGCAGTTTGTGCCAATGAAAGGGACAGTAGCAAGTTGTTCGTTTGGAAAATTAGATAAAAGAAAACAAGGAAGTATATTCCAGAAATGTCTTGAAATGTTACCAAATTACAATGGCAATGCTTTCTGAATATTTCTATAAAAGAAATCAATAGCTTTGGACACAAAGCTTTAAGTATTTACCAACAACATCACCGCTCAGCAAACAAGTCTCTATCCCCTGAAGCTCTTTTCTGCCAATTTCCCTAGACTTCTCTACAGCAGAGGGCACTCATACCCAATGTCTTTGAAAGAACAGTGTTTAAATCAGACAAAATAAGTAGAAATATAATCTTAATTTCTCTATAGGAGAATGGCTATTAGGAAAATTAAGAAAGTTCTGCTTCAGCCAGAGGCTCCTTGAAGAGAGGCCATGTCCTGGTCAGTGTATTTGGAAGCATCTCTCTTCACAGCTTTACTACAAAGAAGGTTCCAGATTATTTGTCACCACACAGTGGTGGCTCTAGGCCAGAATGGACATGTCTTCCTTTGCTTCCATTTCCATGATCTGAACACAACAAAAAAACCCCAAACATAATCATTAAGTAAGCAAAAATGATTAGTGAATATGTATCATTCTGTCCCAAAGAGAAAAATAAGATTTCTAACTTGGCTCTGCTGAAGAAACAGTTTTCAATTCAATGTTCCTTTACTAATTCTAAATGTGCAGATAACTTTACAGACCCAAATAAAATAAAACTAAAAGGAAATGCTAAAAAAAGAGACTCTAGTCTTGTTTTATTTTTAGACCCAAAGGCTAAGCGGAGCTCAACACAATTAAGAGACTTCTAAGCAGACGCTACAACTTCTAGATCTTGGGCTCTTTCCTTGAGTGAATTTTAATTTTCCCCTAAATTAAAGCTTTGATCTTAGTTATGAAACCACATTTCCAATACACATGATAGTCTTTCCACGCTTAGGCTTCACTGGTTTCAAGAGTGGGGAAGGAACGGAAAGAGCTAGGGTTCTGTCTTCTTTGTAAACTGCAATCCTCAGACCCACCCTTTGAAGTGTCAGCCTCCAATGCTGGAAACCAAAGGACCTCCTTATGCCAGGAGTGGTTTTGAATTGTTTTTCTACTCTTTGTTCTAAATTTCTACGACTGAGAGTATAGGGGCCCTGGGAGACTTCTGAAACTTTTTTTGTTTTTGTTTTTCCTGTGGCAAACATTCCTCTATTGTATTTGTGCCTCTGCCCCTTCCAATTATTCTGCAGGGTGTCAGAAGTAACAGTGATGTGTTGGAGCTGACTCATACTGCATCAGGAGACTGACTGATAAAATTTTAGGAATCTGTGAGCTGGTTAATAAAATATTGTCATCTTGGAATGGGTCATGGCAAAAGTATTTCTACCACAGAAACTGTCAATTGCAGAAATTCCTTGAGTAACAAGGTCACCTGTTGGGAATGAGTGTAAACTTTTCCTGCTCTACCACAGGCTTCCTTCCCAGAACAAGTCTCCCTGAAATATGAAATGAGAAGTAGTGCAAATTTGATTCAGTCTTAAGAGAAAAAAATGCAATTTTCTATATGCAACCCAGCAAATTAAAATTATTCTTTATATGAGAGAACATATATATACTTGATCATAAATATATGAATCCATAAAAATCTGGAAACACAAAAACTATTCAGTAGTTCTTTTTTATTATTTAGTGTGTTTGGAAAATGAGATGGTCTAAAAAAATACTATCATTTTTTAAAAAGCGACCAAAATGCCTAGGTTTAGATTTGGATTACTAACTTTGAGGAAATCAAGTACAAATATATATACTTAATAAAATTGTACGGAATACTACTTGATTTTGTGATGATTCATATGGCTCCTCACTAATTAAGAATCAGTGGTGCCAGGAGTTGGTCTTTCCTCACAGCTAGCCTGGCCTTACAAACAATTTCTCAGAACTCCAGTGTCGGACAAAGCGATTTTGTAACTGAGATGGATTAAGACAAAATAAAGCTGATCTAAAATCAAGTATGAGAACAACAAAAGCATGAACACTGTGCAAATTAAAAGTATGACCAACATTCTCTTATTCTCACATTCTGGCTCATACTATAAGAAAACGCTGAATTTTTTAATCCAACTAAGCTCCAGTCTTGCTCCATCCTTCTCATCTAGATAAGAACTGTTACGATCCTCAGTCACAAAGGTAATTACCTTTGCTTCCTGACATCATTCAACCAAAGCAAAGTCCTGCTTCCTTAAACCCTCCCCCAGTCACCTAACTTATGTCTGAATCCTATATATCCTTTCTAACACCCTCTAACCGAAACCATCCATGGTTTCCCGTGGTGTATATTTTCTATCATTTCAAAAAGGCCATTAGTTTAACTCTGCTTAATTGTTCAAATACAGACATGTTTGGTTGGTTTTGGTTAAAGATCATTGACACCATGTGTTACTTAAACCAATCTTCAATACTTACATAATGGGACAACACTTCTACAGGACATTTCCACATGGACATATCATTGCCTATCACACAGTGAGTCTCTCTTTTAAATCAAAAGGTCTTCCTTCTCTAGCATACAATTTCCTGCATACAAGGCTTGTAACTTTGTAGACAGCTTTGCTTTTTGCTCCCTCCTTCTTACTTACCTTCCATGTTTTGATATAGATATTCTTATGCATTATAATCTTGCATTGACCTTTTCTCCTTATTTCTCAGGTCTAATCTATTAACACCTGAACTAATATGCTATCTTCACTGTACTCCCTTAATTTTCCTTCGTTTTTATACTATTACAGTCACCTGATTCTTTAAATATAATGTAGATAGTCACCTTTGCTTGGTGACTCTCAACTGCTTGTCACATTTAATTAAAACACCTGGCGCTATTTTTAACACTCTTCACATATTGGTCCTTCCTTTCAGCTCTGTATGGACTAGCCACCCCCCGTGGCACCTCAGAACCATGCACCACAAGGAGTAGTAGAATGATTCCATATGAATGGCATAGCAATGATAATAACTTGATCCAAAGGAATCTTCCAAATGAAGTAAGAAAAAATTTGTGATTTGTGTGGACCACTAATCATGATGTCACTTCCCAGCTGAGAGATCTTGGGTGTAAGTTGCTCAGTCACTTCATGCGTTATCTGTAAACTGGGGTAATGATAAAACAGTAGCTACCTTATAAGGCTATTGTGAGATATGAATGAATTTAATACAAGTAAAGCATTGAGAACAATGCCTGGCATATAGAAAATACTAAGTGAAAGATATTACTTTATTACTATTTGTATTATCATCATCTTCATTATCATCATCCCCATTTCACATATATGGGAAACAAAGCACAAAGAACTGTTCAGGTATAACGTGTGTGTGTGTGTGTGTGCGTGTGTGTGTGTGCGTGTGTGTGTGTGTGTGTCTTTCCCATTCCATTGTGAGGCTCTCTGACGTATAAGTTCCTTCTTCCTTGTTATCATATAAGCATCTCTATGATGCCTAGTCTAGTTCCCTGGACTAATTGTTTAAATCAGTATATCCTTTACTTGATCTAATTCCCTATCAGATCCCTTCCAATGTTCAGACTTTTCACATTGATATTGCTTTTCCCCATATCGGGTATGCTGTAAAGGCAGGATAGACTGATCCTTGGAAGATCCTAGATGAGGTCAGAGGACACTCTGCAGTGCCAATCTTGTTTAGCCAGTCTCAGATCTGTGCTTGTTTGAGATTTGGAACTCATGGAGGAACTGGAATGGAGAAAAGGCTTTAACACAACCTCACCCCTCTGCTTTCAGAAGAGTTAAGAGCAGTGAAATGGCAAATTGCCTACTTATTGGATCCATTTCCGTTGCACACTTCATCCTCAAGAACCTATGTGGATTTGGAGGAGAACTACCTCACATGCCAATGGAATTTAATTTTATTTTTATTGGATGGAGAGACAAAGTCATCAAGTGTGTGAAGCAAAAGAGACCTTAAGTAATTTAAAAATAAACTTAAATTGGTATTTTTAGTAGCAGAAGAGATTCTTCTACCAGAAAGCTTGATTTTTTTTTTCTCAAATATAATAAACTCCTGGTAATATCACTTAAATTCAACTGTCCATTTGAGTTTGCAACTACTTTCAATCTGGCTGGTCTTTTTAAAATCTAGTGTACATTTAAAATTTATTTCACATACTCGTACCAACATCCACAACATCCTTTTGGTTTGTTTTACAATTGTCATGCATAGTTCGATCTCTAAGCCCTCAAATTATTTTTCTTTAAAAAGTTCATTGCTGTTTTGTAACATTACGTATGTCTGTGTGTATACACGATGTATGCCTCAACCTTGGGGTCTATATCCTGGAAGCACTATAATAAGGTTGTTCACAGCAGTTGGCTGTGGGCTTGTTGCAACTGAAAGGTTTTTATTTGCTGACATAATCCTAAAGCCTGGTAGTACCAGGTAGAATGATACTAATTTTTCAATTTTCAAGGATGGTCTTTCTGAGTTGGGTCACTTTACTTTTTCCCTTCCCAGGACACACACCTCCCAACTCTTGCCCTCTTATACACACTTTCTCAAAATTTCTAATTTCCCAAAAAAGAAAAGGAGAAAGATGTCAGTCATCACAGCAGCTCTGAAACAACCTTTAAAAAGAAGAAAGAAAAAATGGATTATATAAGGTATGGATATTTGTTTCTCTCGTTTTAATAAACGAGGAGAAATAAAGGAGAAAAGACTAAAATTCGGAAAAGGGTAAAACTCTTCCATTCTCATTACTTCACGCCCCACCATCCACTTGCATTAATCTTGATTTTTCTTGCATTTTAGAAATCTGAATGTTTATCTATCTTAGCTTTCAAGTTGTTTCCAGAGCGCTTGCAGGGAAAATTATTTGTAAGTGCCAAAGCTCCCCTCACTCCACAACAAGCAGATCACTGCCACAGTTTGCTTCATCTCGAATTCCCACCCCCATTATCCGTGCATAACTCTACATTCTTACCTCAGGTAACAGTAATCCCTGGCACTTTAAAGTGGTCCTTAACAAGGTGGCACCCTCTTTTTCTAGAGCCCAGTACCGACGTCTATGATGACACGTGGAGAGGCCGAGACGGATGCTTCTGCCAGGTGCGGGCCAGACAGCTCGGTCCACCTGGCCAGTTGCCAAGGCATGGAGACCCCTCCCCCACCTTTTCCCAGCTGAGGCTTCTGCTGCACAAGAGACACCCTGGAGAGGCATGTGCAAAGCGCCCTACACAGTAGCAGAAGTAGTGACAGATATCTTACCTGGGCGCAAATAGGTTGGAATCTGTGACTTGGAGAACAAATGCTGTAAAGGAAAGGAAAAGAAAAAAAACAAACAAACGAGAGAAAGGGAGGCCGGGAATGGAGAGAGAGGGAGAGGTGGAAGAGAAGAGAGAGGTGGAGAAGAAAAGGAATAGCGGAAGGTGCTCCTGCTGTGGCCGCGGCCGCCGACAGACAGCCGCGCCGTCTGAGCGTAGCCTGGGCAGCAGACTCCGCGCGCGGCCGCCACGCCCCCAGCAGGCTCCGCCTCCTGCACCTCGCTGGCTTCGCCCCGTAGAAGCCCCGCCCGACTTCCTGGCCTATGGGTGGGCACAGCGGCAGCGTCCGGGAGGGGAGGGCAGCTGTCCCGCGTGCCCCGCAGCCAGCCCGACGCACGGCGGAGGCCGCGAGTGTGGCAGCCTCAGAGCGCTAGCCTAGCCCGGCCACATGCGGGCCAGGGGATGCGGGGCCTCCACTAGAGAATCCCGCTCCACCACCGTGACCAGCAACAAAGTGAGACCAGCGCCCTCAGGACAGAGGGACCCAGCGGACCTTCTTTTCTGACGTCCTTGGGCATCTCAGGGGGCGTCAGCTTTAGTCTCTCAGGTAGGAGTCCCCCATAGACGCCCCTCTTTTCTGTGCTCCATCACTGTGAGGCTGGGGTTCCGGTACCCCTCAGTGGAGAGGGCTCACTGGCCTTGCCTCCGCAAACCCAACAACAGCTGCATCAAGAATAGACGGAGGAAAATCGGGGAAGTATGAGGACAGAGAAGGACTCTTGCCAGTATAAAAGGTGCAACATGAAAGTTGGCAGAACTAAATTCTATTCCCAGTTCTTCTTCTAATCAGGTTCGTTGATTATCCCACATAAAGTTTTTGGCACCTACTGTGTGCCAGGTATTGTTAAGGGCAGAGCATGCATGAGTGACCAACTTACCTTTCCTTATGGAGTTTTCATGACTGTGAACCAGGTTAGTGCTTCAGGGCTACGTCACTCAATCCCAAAGAACCTCTCTCTCCACCCTCACCCTCCCTCTCTTAGTTGTGAAAATAATGCCTGTCCCACACACCTTGTATATTAAATTTACGAAGATAATGAGAGAATACATAAGAACACAGAAGACTCTTTGAACACTATAAAGAACTCTATAAATGTAACCCATTAAACTGCACTGAAAAAGAAAAATTATGTCCTAACCATTTTCTGAGTTCAAAGTCCAACTGAGAAAAAATGGACAATATGTGGCAGCATCTGGCACTGTGACCAGTTAGAAAACCTAACCAGTAAAAAATGAAATTCTTAGATTTTATTTTAAATTTTGAGTTATTGGATTTCTCTCCTGTTCACACACAGAAGGCAACCTGAGAGTGCCCTGGAATCGCCTTCACTTTGGCTCCCCTGAGTTGAGATATCCCACTCTCCCTGTTGGTGAAAGTTGACGGCAAATAAACAATCGGATGGTGAAAGATTTTCGTAACCAATATCATGACTTCACAGAGAGTTGCAAAGCTGGATTACTTCAAGGAGTACAAAAGACATTTGTCGATTTTAGCATTTGGTTATATTAACTATATGCCCCATCATCTACTTTACTTCACACATGATGGTGTTTATAAAAAGATCTTGGAGCAGTTAAAACTGCTAAAATCCCCTTCAAAATAACTCATAATCAACTTTCAAACTGACCATTAGAGCTATCCTAGAATTATGGCCCATAAAGTCTCGGTGTAACAGAGGTTAAGATGACAGTGACCATCAGGACAGCAGCCTCTGGACAGCATTCTAGGCCCCATGTTGCTCTCCGTGTGTGGTAGTTACACAGTGTTTTAGGTCAGGCCTCTGGAGACTGAGGCTTCTATCAAAGTTCAGTCAGCTTCAAAATTACAATGAGGTTCTGCACTCCCACTTGCTCTATTTCTCTCCCAAATTTACAGTTTTATGTCTGTAAAAAGAGAAGAATTTGGAAAGTAGGGGATTAAAGTCAGGTACCCTGGAGACTCCTACAAAGACTACTGTAATAATTCAATAATAATGGCAAACTTTCCTATATTGTTTATACACTTTCATTGAATGCTTACAATAACTCCATGAGGTAGGTGGATCAGAGAGGTGTTTTTTTTTTTAACATCTTTATTGGAGTATAATTGCTTTACAGTAGTGTGTTAGTTTCTGCTGTATAACAAAGTGAATCAGCTATACATATATATATATATCCCCATATCCCCTCCCTCTTGCGTCTCCCTCCCACACTCCCTATCCCACCCCTCTAGGTGGTCACAAAGCACTGAGCTGATCTCCCTGTGCTATGCGGCTGCTTCCCATTAGCTATCTATTTTACACTTGGTAGTGTATATATGTCAGTGCCACTCTCTCACTTCGTCCCAGCTTACCCTTCCCCCTCCCTGTGTCCTCAAGTCCATTCTCTACATCTGCGTCCTTATTCCTGTCCTGCCCCTAGGTTCATCAGAACCTTTTTTTTTTTTTTTTAGATTCCATATATATGTATTAGCATACGGTATTTGTTTTTCTCTTTCTGACTTATTTCACTCTGTATGACAGACTCTAGGTCCATCCACAAGAAGTGGGTTTTTGGCCCAGTTAGACTACACTCAGAGGATAGGCTCTTAACCATTAGGCTACATTGCCTCCCAGCAAAAACTAAAATGATGATAAACCTGTGACTGTTAATTTTATATGTTAACTTGACTGGGCCATAGGTTACCCAGATATCTGGTTAAACGTTACTCTGGGTGTGTTTGTGAGGATGTTTCTAGATCAATTGACATTTGCATTGGTAGACTGGGTTAAGCAGATTGCTGTTCCCATTATGGGTGGGCCTCATCTAATCCATTGAAGACCTGACTAGAACAAAAGGCTGAGTAAGGGAGAATTTGCTCTCACTGCCTGACTGTCTTCAAGCTGGACTCAGACTGAAACTATACTATGAGATCTCCTGGTTCTCCAGCTTGCAGACTGCAGATCTTGGAACTTCTCAGCCTCCATAATCATGTGAGCCAATTCCTCATAATAAATATCAATAAATCTCTTTTTTTTTTCTGTCTCTCTCCATATACACGTGTATATATATATATATATATACACAGGTGTCTGTGTGTATATATCCTATTGGTTCTGTTTCTCTGGAGAAGCCTGACTAATACAAAACCCATAGGTTTACTGTCAGCCAGAGTATCTCTACTGGATTTATTGGAAATAAGGAGCCCTTGGATCTTCTTCCAAGGTCAGAGATGTGTGATAAAAAGGACACTAATTTCTGCTTATTTATTATTTTTTCCTCTAGATCCAGAAGCAGATCAAAGCAGCAAACAGATGATCACAAAAGTAACATGTGCTCCTCTGTGTGTGCCGGGTTAAACCTTGATCAAGAATGTTCAGGATGAAAGACAGTACAAATAGTTAAAAGGTAAAGTACGAAAATAGATTCTTTCTGACACATGAGAAGTCTTCTCAGTGGCAAGCTGGATATGCCACTTTGTTTTAATATAATTTCTAGTTCCTTTTTCTTAAGGAATTCAGCTGAGATAAACATCAGTACTTATTTGTAAAAGCAAGACTATCAAAGTTATTGCAAACTTTGAAATGGAAATACAATGATCCACGTGCCATGGATGTTTTATGCAGATATGCACACAAAAGTGAAAATGCTTGCATTATGTTTACCTCCGTATATATGAAATTGAAGTCCTGTGTGCCCTACACTGAATGGCTGCATGCCGCCAGTGAAATTGCCTGTCTGATCTGCCCGCTTCTTTCATTTCAGCAGACGTTCCTTTAGTAATTGCACTTTTTTAGTTTCTATAGTTGAGAAATGTTAGTGAAATCCACTTACATTTTTTTCCAGGAAAGTCAGAGGTAGAATGGATTCATTCTAAATTAGCAGCATGTGAATATCCCACAGCACAGTATACAGAGAACTATTTCAATAAGTATAACCAGTTATTTGGAGACAAAACTTGTGACAAAGACACTGCTTCTTCTTGGAAGAAGCATTATCAAAGTGAATAGGGCTGCTGCTTAAAAGTTGACAAATGGGTTAAACATAATCACCTGATGCAAACACTTATTATCAGTGTGTATAACTAAGAGATTAGGTGTGTATATGTATCTTGCTTGTGTGTTATTGCCTGGGATGTTAACACTGGACCATTTTATGTACAGAAATGTCATGGACTTGATAAAAATAATTGCAATTAATTGTTTTTGTTTTCAGCAAAAGTATTTGCAGGCTCCATGTGGCACAGTCCGAGAACTACTGTCCTACAGGAAGCAGGAAATGATGGATACGAAAATACAGGTGGAAGTGTTACCTAGGCAAGAGGAAGAAATATTTATTCATCTGAGACAAGAGTAAAAGAAGATAGAGAGGTGAGAATAGAACATGCATTCACATATGTAATTGAATACATTGCTTTAAGGAGTATGACATACTGTGGGATTTTAGGTATAACCATAACCAGGGGAGATATTTTAGGACAAGGGACCTATTTTAAGAGGTATTACCTATAAAAGTGACTGCCTAGGTTGCCATGCAAAATTAGCTCTGAAGTACCCATCAGAAGTCAGTCACATTATGTGGTATTTATAGGCATCATTTAGAGTCAGAAAGAGCTGAGTTTGAATTTCTTAATAGCTGTGTAACTTTGAATAATTTCTCAAAATTATCATGAATAAAATATATTTATGTAATAAAACTTACCTCATGGGATTGTTGTTAGAATAAAATTTAATATGATCCTAAGTGTTCAATAAATGCTGGTATTAGCTAAATAACAAGGTTAATGTTGTGTCAGTAAAAAGATAACTTGGGTCATCTTCTAGGAATTAAAAGGTTTCTAGGCTGTCTCCACAGAGTGAGGTAGAAGAATCATGCATTGCAGGTAGAAATTAAACATGTATGTGTGTATATATAATATGTATATGCACATATAAAAGATATAATCATACATGTATTTACACATACACGCATATACATGTATATGCTGTATGTAGAGATTCTGTTATATCCTTTAATAATTCACAATTTTTATATGGTTTTATAAACAAAATTCCAGAGAAATACTCCAAAAAAAGCAGGCAAGAGTTTTAAGAAATATTTTGGCAGTGGGTAAGAAATATAGTTAGTTTAGTTATGTTTCCTACTTTTGAACATGTATTATGTAAAAAAGAATTCTTAAAAATTTGGATTGTGATTATTTTATTTCGATGAGATGAAGAAAAGGGAAGAGAATGTAGTAGCCTATGAGTATGAGGGATTTCCCAAAGAATGTTGGTATTCTTACCTGCCTTTGCAAAAAGAGAAGTAAAAGCAAGTATTGAATATTTCAAGTTAAATTATTGAGTATATTCTATTTAAAAAATGAATGAGGAGATCTGGCTGTCAACTGTGTTGACCCTTCAAGTAAAATAAGATAGTTATGACAATAATTCTGGACTTACAGGGACTTAAGCGAGTTAATGAGGGACAATCTTCTGTTTCTGATGTAATTACCTTGGGGAAGTGGAACTGGTTATGAGATGGCCCGTTTCTGACGGACAAATGTGGGTGTATAGGAGTGGGCCCCCTAACCTGGGAATGGTGGGCTTTCAAAGTGTGCCTGTGCAGGCAACGCTCTAACAACGAGCTACACCTCCTCTGTGATTCCCCTGAGGCATCCATGTCATAATCTAAGAACACCATTGATCTCCCATCTAACTCCAGTCATATTTACCTTGAGAAAGGAGTATCTGGGCCAGGCAGATATCCTCACCTCGGTGAAAACAATTAAGGCAGAGGGCATCTTCGTTTCTTCCTTGTCCTTAGTACTCCTTACAAACCGTTTTTTTCCCTTTCAACTTTGCGTTGAGAAATGCTCAAATCTCCTGAACCAGGCTGAGATGAGAAAGGATTTGAAAAAGAAATCTTGAACCCATTCTATAACACACCAGTTTTGTTCACAAAGCCAATGTTTCTAAACCAGGAACTTAAGAGTGCTGGAGCCCAAGAAAGTAAATGGATTCTTGCCTTCTGCTAGGAATAGTGATGCTTTATTCCATAAAGTAGTGTTTATATTATTCTTATTCTTGAGCTTTCAATGCAATACTTGCTCCAGAGGACAAGCTAAGAATTGTAAAAAACAGATTGTCATCTTGCTACCTTTTATAACTTACACGTTTTTATACATTTATACATTCTTTAAAAGTAATTTGAGGGGTAAGACAGGAATAAAGACACAGACCTACTGGAGAACGGACTCGAGGGTATGGGGAGGGGGAAGGGTGAGCTGTGACAAAGCGAGAGAGAGGCATGGACATATATACACTACCAAACGTAAGGTAGATAGCTAGTGGGAAGCAGCCGCATAGCACAGGGATATCAGCTCGATGCTTTGTGACCGCCTGGAGGGGTGGGATAGGGAGGGAGGGAGGGAGGGAGACGCAAGAGGGAAGATATATGGGAACATATGTATATGTATAACTGATTCACTTTGTTATAAAGCAGAAACTAACACACTATTGTAAAGCAATTATACCCCAATAAAGATGTTAAAAAAAAAAAAGTAATTTGAGGGACTTCGTTGGTGGTCCAGCAGTTAACACTTTGCCTTCCAATGTAGGGGGTGTGGCTTTGATCCCTGGTCGGGGAGCTAAGATCCTACATGCCTCATGGCCAAAAAAGAAAGAAAGAAAACAGAAGCAGTATTGTAAAAAATTCAATAAAGACTTTAAAAAAATGGTCCACACACAAAAAAAATCTTTAAAAAAAAAAAGTAATTTGAATTTTTAAAGTGTTCTGAGACTCACCTGTCTCCACTAATATCAAGTTAAGAAATGAACTTAAAACCTAAAAGTAAAAAAGAGGTTCTAATTCAATATAATTGAAATCTCTCTCAATTATATTAAAATATTGAATTAAAGACAACATTTTTTCATTTTATGAAAGATAATTGATAATTATCAATTATTTGAACATGGTATTAAACCAAGTTAAATTATTTCTGAATGTTAGCACGAAAGCACTATGAGTTTTGGATAGAGAGAAATTTAAATTAAGCATCAAAGCTGAAAAGAATATTGTTTGAAATGTTCCATCAACATTTTCCACCCCACTATTGTGAATCCCATCTCTGCTTTTGAGGAGATATCTTTTCTTATTCTTGCCCTTGAACATGTGTATTCTATTTCCGAATACATAAATAGCCATCCTTTTGAGCTAATAGAAAAAGGAAATGCTTCTCTTGCCTCCTCTCAAATTTGTTACAGTTCGCAAATTTTCCAAAAGTAATTTAACATTTTTGAAGCAATTTTGAAAGATGACTTCTAAATGTCATACATTTCATTTAGTTAACTTTATGAAAATTTTAATTAGTAGAAAACCTTTGAAATATGAGTTTGTTAGCAGTCCATTAGGTCATCCATATTTACACAAACCGTGTCTATTTTCTTTCCACTAAAATTAGTTTCTTTCATCTAATTGCCTGTCAATTTAGATAATTGCAGTTCTCATAAATTATGTCAAATTACTTCCTGAAAGATAAATCGTTATTCTATTAAACTTCAGAGATTTTGTGCAAATGCTCTAGATTTGTTGATGATTTTAAACTTATGTTTCTGCCTGATTAGTGATTATTTTTTAAAGTCTCTGGAGAAGTTTACCTACTTTTATATCTGCATTCATTTGGCCATTTAATAAGGCATTTACTTTAAATAAATGTTTAAAATTTTTACCTTTATTATTAAAATAATTCACAATCCCAAATCATCTGTAGTGGCACAAACAATATATAAAATTTATGACTATAAATAAATAAACATGTTTAATATGTGCCTAATAGTATAATCCTCTGCTAAGCACGTTCTGTGGTTTATCTGTTTTAACCTCATAATCCTTTGATCACTGATAAAGACAACTAAAATGTTATATGCTATTAACATATACATGTTAATATATGCCTTTATGTGTATGTATATATATATCTTCTAAATATATATGTACCTGCATATATATATATACACACATATATTGATACATATATATTTATTGATATACACATATCTTCAATTTACATATTTATAAATGCCAAGCATTTAACTATTGCTTTACTGCCTCTACAATACAGTGGCAAATACGAGCATGCATACATGTAGATATGTATGTTCTTTTCGTTTCTTTCTTTGTTGTTTTTGACAGCTTTATTGAGGTAAAATCAGCACACAATGAACTACACATATTTAAAGTCTACAATTTGTTAAGTTTTGGCACACATATGCACCTGTAAAGCCACAATCACCACGATCAGGATAATGAACACATCCAATATCCCCCAAATTTCTTCATGTCCTTTGTGATCCTCCCTCTCATCTGCACCCTCTGCTTGGTTCCACATGACCACTGGATCTGCTGTGGTCATTGTAGATCACTTGCATTTTCTGTAATTTTATATACATAGAATCATACAGTATGTACTCTTTTTTTTTTTACATCTTTATTGGAGTATAATTGCTTTACAATGGTGTGTTAGTTTCTGCTTTATAACAAAGTGAATCAGTTATACATATACATATGTTCCCATATCTCTTCCCTCTTACGTCTCCCTCCTACCCACCCTCCCTATCCCACCCCTCTAGGTGGTCACAAAGCACCGAGCTGATCTCCCTGTGCTATGCGGCTGCTTCCCACTAGGTATCTATTTTACATTTGGTAATGTATACATGTCCATGCCATTCTCTCACTTTGTCACAGCTTACCCTTCCCCCACCCCATATCCTCAAGTCCATTCTCTAGTAGGTCTGTGTCTTTATTCCCGTCTTGCCCCTAGGTTCTTCATGACCTTTTTTTTAATTTTTGCTTAGATTCCATATATGTGTGTTAGCATACGATATCTGTTTTTCTCTTTCAGCCTTACTTCACTCTGTATGACAGACTCTAGGTCCATCCACCTCACTACAAATAACTCAGTTTCATTTCTTTTTATGGCTGAGTAATATTCCATTATATATATGTGCCATATCTTCTTTATCCATTCATCTGTTGGTGGACACTTAGGTTGCTTCCATGTCCTGGCTATTGTAAATAGAGTTGCAATGAACATTTTGGTACATGACTCTTTCTGAATTATGGTATTCTCAGGTTATATGCCCAGTAGTGGTATTGCTGGGTCGTATGGTAGTTCTATTTTTAGTTTTTTAAGGAACCTCCATATTGTCCTCCATAGTGGCTGTATCAATTTACATTCCCACCAACAGTGCAAGAGGGTTCCCTTTTCTCCACACCCTCTCCAGCATTTATTGTTTCTAGATTTTTTGATGATGGCCATTCTGACCGGTGTGAGACGATATCTCATTGTAATTTTGATTTGCATTTCTCTAATGATTAATGATGTTGAGCATTCTTTAATGTGTTTGTTGGCAATCTGTATATCTTCTTTGGAGAAATGTCTATTTAGGTCTTCTGCCCATTTTTGGATTGGGTTGTTTGTTTTTTTGATATTGAGCTGCATGAGCTGCTTGTGAATTTTGGAGATTAATCATTTGTCAGTTGCTTCATTTGCAAATATTTTCTCCCATTCTAAGGGTTGTCTTTTGGTCTTGTTTATGGTTTTCTTTGCTGTGCAAAAGGTTTTAAGTTTCATTAGGTCCCATTTGTTTATTTTTGTTTTTATTTCCATTTCTCTAGGAGGTAGGTCAAAAAGGATCTTGCTGTGATTTATGTCATAGAGTGTTCTGCCTATGTTTTCCTCTAAGAGTTAGATAGTGTCTGGCCTTACATTTAGGTCTTTAATCCATTTTGAGTTTATTTTTGTGTATGGTGTTAGGGAGTGTTCTAATTTCATTCTTTTACATGTAGCTGTCCAGTTTTCCCAGCATCACTTATTGAAGAGGCTGTCTTTTTCCCACTGTATATTCTTGCCTTCTTTATCAAATACAAAGTGACCATATGTGCATGGGTTTACCTCTGGGCTTTCTATTCTGTTCCATTGATCTATATTTCTGTTTTTGTGCCAGTACCATACTGTCTTGATTACTGTAGCTTTGTAGTATAGTCTGAAGTCAGGGAGCCTGATTACTCCAGCTCTATTTTTCCTTCTCAAGATTGCTTTGGCTCTTCAGGGTCTTTTGTGTTTCCATACAAATTGTGAACTTTTTTGTTCTAGTTCTGTGAAAAATGCCATTGGTAGTTTGATAGGGATTTCATTGAATCTGTAGATTGCTTTGGGTAGTAGAGTCATTTTCACAATGTTGATTCTTCCAATCCAAGAACATGGTCTATCTCTTCATCTCTTTACATCATCTTTAATTTCTTTCATCAGTGTCTTATAATTCTCTCCATACAGGTCTTTTGTCTCCTTAGGTAGGTTTATTCCTAGATATTTTATTCTTTTGGTTGCAGTGGTAAATGGGAGGGTTTTCTTAATTTCACTTTCAGATTTTTCATCATTAGTGTATAGGAATGCCAGAGACTTCTGTGCATTAATTTTGTATCCTGCTACTTTACCAAATTCATTGCTTAGGTCTAGTAGTTTTCTGGCAGTATCTTTAGGATTCTCTATTATATTTTCATGTCATCTCCAAACAGTGACAGCTTTACTTCTTCTTTTCGAATTTGGATTCCTTTTATTTCTTTTTCTTCTCTGATTGCTGTGGCTACAACTTCCGAAACTATGTTGAATAATAGTGGTGAGAATGGGCAACCTTGTCTTGTTCCTGATCTTAGTGGAAATAGTTTCAGTTTTTCACCATTGAGGACGATGTTGGCTGTGGGTTTGTCATATATGACCTTTATTATGTTGAGGAAAGTTCCCTCTATGCCTACTTTCTGCAGGGTTTTTATCATAAATGGGCGTTGAATTTTGTCAAAAGCTTTCTCTGCATCTATTGAGATGATCATATGGTTTTTCTCCTTCAATTTGTTATTATGGTGTATCACATTGATATATTTGCATATATTGAAGAATCCTTGCATACCTGGAATACAGCCCACTTCATCATTGTGTATGATCCTTTTAATGTGCTGTTGGATTCTGTTTGCTAGTATTTGGTTGAGGATTTTTGCATCTATGTTCATCAGTGATATTGGCCTGGAGTTTTCTTTCTTTGTGACATCTCTGTCTTGTTTTGGTATCAGGGTGATGGTGGGCTCATAGAATGAGTTTGGGAGTGTTCCTCCCTCTGCTATATTTGGAAGAGTTTGAGAAGGATAGGTGTTAGCTCTTCTCTAAATGTTTGATAGAATTTGCCGCTGAAGCCATCTGGTCCTAGGCTTTTGTTTGTTAGAAGATTTTTAATCACAGTTTCAATTTCAGGGCTTGTGATTGCTCTGTTCATATTTTCTATTTCTTCCTGGTTCAGTCTCGGCAGGTTGGGCATTTCTAAGAATTTGTCCATTTTTTGTAGGTTGTCCATTTTATTGGCATAGAGTTGCTTGTAGTAATCTCTCACGATCCTTTGTATTTCTGCAGTGTCAGTTGTTACTTCTCCTTTTTCATTTCTAATTCTATTGATTTGAGTCTTCTCCCTTTTTTTCTTGATGAGTCTGGCTAATGGTTTATCAATGTTGTTTATCTTCTCAGAGAACCAGCTTTTAGTTTTATTGATCTTTGCTATAGTTTCCTTCATTCCTTTTTCATTTATTTCTGGTCTGATCTTTATGATTTCTTTCCTTCTGCTAGTTGGGGTTTTTTTGTTCTTCTTTCTCTAATTGCTTTAGGTGCAAGGTTAGGTTGTTTATTTGAATGTTTCCTGTTTCTTAAGGTAGGATTGTATTGCTATAAACTTCCCTCTTACAACTGCTTTTGCTGCATCCCATAGGTTTTGGGTTGTCATATCTCCATTGTCATTTGTTTCTAGGTATTTTATGATTTCCTCTTCGATTTCTTCAGTGATCACTTGGTTATTAAGTAGTGTATTGTTTAGCCTCCATGTGTTTGTATTTTTTACAGATCTTTTCCTGTAATTGATATCTAGTCTCAGCGTTGTGGTCAGAAAAGGTACTTGATACGATTTCAATTTTCTTAAATTTACCAAGGCTTGATTTGTGACCCAAGATATGATCTATCCTGGAGAATATTCCATGAGCAGTTGAGAAGAATGTGTATTCTGTTGTTTTTGGATGGAATGTCCTATAAATATCAATTAAGTCCATCTTGTTTAATGTATCATTTAAAGCTTGTGTTTCCTTATTTATTTTCATTTTGGATGATCTGTCTATTGGTGAAAATGGGGTGTTCAAGTCCCCTACTATGATTGTGTTACTGTCGATTTCCCCTTTCATGGCTGTTAGTATTTGCCTTATGTATTGAGGTGCTCCTATGTTGGGTACATAAATATTTACAATTGTTATATCTTCTTCTTGGATCGATCCCTTGATCATTATGTAGTGTCCTTCTTTGTCTCTTGTAATAGTCTTTATTTTAATGTCTATTTTGTCTGATATGAGAATTGCTACTCCAGCTTTCTTTTGATTTCCATTTGCATGGAATATTTTTTCCATCCCCTCACTTTCAGTCTGTATGTGTCCCTAGGTCTGAAGTGGATCTCTTGTAGACAGCATATATACGGGTCTTGTTTTTGTATCCATTCAGCAAGTCTGTGTCTTTTGGTGGGAGCATTTAATCCATTTACATTTAAGGTAATTATTGATATGTATGTTCCTATTCCCATTTTCTTAATTATCTTGGGTTTGTTATTGTAGGTCTTTTCCTTCTCTTGTGTTTCCTGCCTAGAGAAGTTCCTTTAGCATTTGTTGTAAAGCTGATTTGGTGGTGCTGAATTCTCTTAGCTTTTGCTTGTCTGTAAAGGTTTTAATTTCTCCAGCAAATCTGAATGAGATCCTTGCTGGGTAGAGTAATCTTGGTTGTAGGTTTTTCTCCTTCATCACTGTAAATATTTCCTGCCAGTCCCTTCTGGCTTGCAGAGTTTTTGCTGAAAGATCAGCTGTTAACCTTATGGGGATTCCCTTGTGTGTTATTTTTCCCTTGCTGGTTTTAATATGTTTTCTTTGTATTTAATTTTTGATAGTTTGATTAATATGTGTCTTGGCGTGTTTCTCCTTGGATTTATCCTTATGGGACTCTCTGTGCTTCCTGGACTTGATTAACTATTTCTTTTCCCATATTAGGTAAATTTTCAACTATAATCTCTTCAAATAGTTTCTCAGTCCCTTCCTTTTTCTCCTCTTCTTCTGGGTCCCCTATAATTCGAACATTGGTGCATTTAGTGTTGTCCCAGAGGTCTCTGAGACTGTCCTCAATTCTTTTCATTCTTTTTTCTTTATTCTGCTCTGCAGTAGTTATTTCCACTATTTTATCTTCCAAGTCACTTATCCGTTCTTCTGCCTCAGTTATTCTGTTATTGATTCCTTCTAGAATATTTTTTATTTCAGTTATTGTGTTGTTCATCACTGTTTGTTTGCTCTTCAGTTTTTCTAGGTCCTTGTTAAATGTTTCTTGTATTTTCTCCATTCTGTTTCTGAGATTTTGGATCATCTTTACTATCATTACTCTGAATTTCTTTTCAGGTAGGTTGCTTATTTCATCCTCATTTATTTTGTCTTGTAGGTTTCTATCTTTCTTCTTTGTCTGTAACATATTTTTTTGTCGTTTCTTTTTTTTTTTTTCTTGATATGCGGGGCCGTATTCCTGTTTTACTGGTTATTTGGCCTGAGACACGCAGCACTGTAGTTTGCAGGTCATTGGGGACCTCTGGGAGGCCTCACTCTGATTAATATTCCCTGGGGTCTGAAGTTCTCTGTTAGTCCAGTGGTTTGGATTCAGAGCTCCCACCACAGGAGCTCAGGGCCTACCTCCAGCCTGGGAACCAAGATCCTGCAAGCCACGTGGTGAGGCAAAAAAAGAGAAAAAAAAGGAGCAGTACAATAACAAAGGATAAAAAACAAAATAAAATTAGAAAGATAAAAATATATTAGGAAAAATAAAAACGTAATTGCAACAACTGAAATAAGGTAAAACAAAACCACAACAGAAAGAAGAAAAAAAGAAAAGTGGAACAAGCCAAAAGGAGCAGAACAATAACAAAGTATAAAGAATAAAATAAAATTAGAAAAATTAAAGATTTATTAGAAAAAATAAAAATATAAATGAATCAACAAGGCATAACAGAACCCCAATCTAAAAGAGGAAAAAAGAAAAAAAACAAAGAATACACCTTGGCTATGGGGGGGTGGAGTTTAGGCGGAAGTGGAACTTAGACAGAAGCGGGGCCTCTGCTTAGGACCCCCCCCTCGGAAGCGGAGAGGCAGCACATCCAAAGGGCTGCCTCTGGAATGTGGAGTTCCGAGTTTGGAGGTAGGGCCCCAAGTGACGGTGTGTGGGTGAGGTTTAGGCCCAGCACGGTTGGAGGGTGTCCCTGAGGGCGTCTCTGAGTGTAGAAGTGGGGCCCTGGGTGGGGTGTAGGGGTGGAGCTTGGGCTCTGCACAGCAGGAGAGAGATTCCGAAGGCAGAGGTTTAGGCCCGGGAGCCCAACAGGGTCCCTGGTGACTAAGTGGACAGGGAGGACACTGGCTGTGTTCCCTTCCATTCCTCCGCATCCCCCCACGTCTCCCCCAGGGTCTCCCCCATTGCCCCTGGACCACTAACCGTGGGTGGGTCCAGCTGGGTATGGAACTCCTTCCCACCCACAGCTGCTCCTCAGAGGTGCCGGTCCCGGACGTCCGGCCTTTACTTTTGCTCCCCCTTCCCTCCTTCTCACTCCCTCAGGATCCATGCGGCTGGAGGGGCCCTCAGTGGGTAGAGGATTAGGCTGGAGATCTCAGCAGGTTCCTGGGGGTCCAAGTGGGGAAGGGAGCCTGGCCACGCTCTCTCTTGATACTCTGCCCTCCCAGTGGTTCCCAAATTTCCCCCTTCAGGTGTGGGATCCCTTCCCCTCCCCCAGCTGCCCCTCAGGGGCACCAGTCCCATCCCACCTCCACTTCTCCTCTCCCCTCACTCCCCACCACTCCCCACACCCTACCTGGTCACTGGGGGTTCCTCCCATCCCCTTTGGTGTCCGTGATCCCCCACCGGTGCCTGGTAGGTGCCCTAGTTGTGCAAAGACGTGAATTCTGCATCATTCTAATCTGCCATCTTCACTCCTCTCCAAAGTTGTTTATTTTAATAAATAAAATTATTTTTAAAAATCACTAAATCAGATAATGTTTATTAAAAGAAACTACGTGTTTAAAGACACATTACAGAAAGAATTGCCTGATCAAGGAATTATAAAAGAAAAAGAAGATAAGAGTCCTGCAAGTGAGAAAAGTTTGTAGCCTGTTCAGAAAACGGAATAAATTGATGTTAAGCAAAAGGATACCTAAAATACCTATAAAAGAACAAATGTAACTTTGATAGGACTATTTTAAACACTGTGTCATATGGAAACATACATGTTCCTCCTGTCATTCTCTGTAGTATCAATTGTAATCGTAACAAGTCATTCTGGTTTACTTTCTTCAATGCACTTATTGCTACCAGAAATTAATTAATTAATTTTCCTTCCACAAGTTTCATGAGAACTGGAAAACTGTCTATTTTGCACAGCTGTGTCTTGGTAGTCTACAACATTTCTTGACATATAATAGACAGAAATGCTTAGTTGATGTTTAGGTAGATTGATGTGTGAGCAGAATATATAAAAGCTGATGCTAAGCGGGGCTTCTGGGACTGCTGAATGAGGAGCTAAGCAAATTCCCTGCCCTGTGGCAAAACTGGAGAAAAAATTTCCAGCAGGCATATTAGTAGATAAGCAGGAAGCATATAAAGTTAATACATGGCTAAAGGCTGAGTGTGGGCTACCATGACATAATAGAATAGGACCCCTGGGTGGCCCAAACAAGAATAGAAAATCTTATTTAAGGACCATTGTCCATGGTCCACCAGGTGGTAAAGAGTAAGACCGGGGCTGGAAGGAGGACCGAGGGACGCTGAGAGGCACCAACCTATCCCATCCTCTCTTTTCTTTCTTACAGAGTTAAAACTGTAAGCCACTAGACAGAATCAGGAAACACTGTTGCTTGTATTAAGGAGATTGACTAAAAGTGGAGAAGAGGGAAGGCTTTGTAGTGATGGAAGCGTCTTATAGCTCAATTTTGGTAGTGGTTACACAACTACATGTGCTTACCAAAATTCATATAAAGGTATACCTAAAGAGGGTGAATTTTACTGTAGGTTAAATATTCCTCTAAACCTGACTTGAGAAAAATTACTTTTCAACTCTACAAAGTAACTATTATGCATCTAGACTATTACATTGTGCAAGTTTTCTAAATTAAACATCCTTGGTGAAAGAGGGAATGGATGGTTTAGGGGCAGATTGAGGAAGAAGACTTTCTCCTTCTTTTCAGTGTTTTTTTTTTTTTTTTTGCAGTACGTGGGCCTCTCACTGTTGTGGCCTCTCCCGTTGCAGAGCACAGGCTCCGGACGCGCAGGCTCAGCGGCCATGGCTCACGGGCCCAGCTGCTCCGCGGCATGTGGGATCTTCCCGGATTGGGGCACGAACCCGTGTCCCCTGCATCGGCAGGCGCACTCTCAACCACTGCGCCACCAGGGAAGCCCCTTCTTTTTTGTGTTTTGTTCATGAGTTTAAGCATGGAACTTAAACATGTTGAGGAGTAAGGGCAAATAAAGCTGGAGAAACTGAAGGTGAAAAAAAAGATAGATGCTACTATATAAGCAAATACCAATTAAAAATGAGAGGCTTAATTCTCCCTGTTGAAAATAAGGACAGAACTTTCCTTACTCCTTTTTCATCATGCATTTACTTTAGAAAATGTGGTCATTTTAAGTTCTTTCTCTGTCTCTTTGAAAAGTATCTGAGCCATTTTAAAAACCAAATAAGCTTCTTAGCAGCTTTTCAAACCAGGAATGTCTTTCTCAAGAATCTGGAAACTGTGTCTTTGAAATGTAATCATCAAGGAAGACAGCACCCCTGTCTCCCAGTCTTTGTGGGAAGGTAGGAGCCTCACCTCAGTGGGCACCTTGTTCCAAGTTGCAAAACTACTTCCTGTCATAAAGATGTGACAAGTTTATTTTTCCTTTGAATAAAGCCAATTAACCAACAGAGAAGGTCATCACAGTTAGCAAGTGAATTTAGGATGAACTATGTGTGACAAAGGATGCTGGCAAGTCCCGTTTCTTGAGGATTATCTGTCGTTTCTCTTGAGAACATGCGTGTAATGGGTTGTAACTGCTTGGCTGTAAAAAGGTGAGATTTCTGACTCTACAGCCTCTTTAGTGGGCTGCCTGTGATGTGCCTCACATTCTGGTTTAATGCTTTTTCAATAATGAAACTGTTTTTCTTTCTTCTACATTTATAGAGGGCTGAAAGAAGATATGTTTTTAATTATACTTCCTAAACACTAACTTTTAGAGAAATATTCATCCAGAGACAGAAATGAGAGGAATAAAGAGTACAGATGAGGGAGTAGTTAATTTAGAAAACAAGGAAGAAAAAAATTGGTGGACATAAGATTAATGATAAATATCTTAGTCTGCTCGGGATACTGTGACAAAATATCACAGGCTGTGTGGCTTAAGTAACAGAAATTTATGTTCTCATTGTCTGAAGGTGAGCCAATTCAGTTTCTGGTAAGAGCTCTTTTCCTGGATTGGAGAGATAGAAATAGAAATAGATGGAGAAAGGGAGAGAGAGAAACAGAAAGAGAGCACTCTGGTGTCTCTCTTTTAAAGGCCCTAATTCCATCAAGAAGGCCCCATCTTCATGACCTCATCTAAACATAGTCACCTTGCACAGGGCCTACCTCCTAATACCATCACACTGGGGATTAGCGCTTTCATACATGAATTTTAGGGAGACAATTCAGTCCATAGCTATAGTAAATACAGACAAAGTGAATCCAGTTATTACAATGGATGTATATTACATTGATATATATTATATTATACATTCACTATTAGAAAGAGTCATGAAAATTCTCATGAAATTGCACAATTATATTTACAATAATCTAACAGGAAGCATCTTATTCTGAATATATTTTTTGTCTTCCTAAAAACCATCAAATTTATAGATAGATAGATGATAGATAGATGGTAAAAATTTAGATATAGAGTATTTTTGTCCAATAGGATGAAATAAAATTTTTATTATGCAAAATTAGAGAATGCTACAGTAACATATATAAATTTGATTAGATAATTAAAGTATGCAAATTTCAAATTAGTAGTTTATTCATATTCATATATAAATGAATATGTTTTGGTCAGAAATAGCTTCTTTTGTATACAGTTTTTCTTTCTGCTTAATGAACCTTGATTAGAAAAAAATCAGCAAGATGTGTGCATCATATTTGTGATGTTTTTCTTTGAATTTGCATACATATATATTCATTCTCCCTCACACACACACGTCAATTAAGGATCATTTTTTAAAATCAGAAGATAACTGAGGACCAGCGGTGAAACTAAGAAATTAAGCTGTGGTTATATTTCTAGAGAAACTATATTTATTCAGGTCTGCCTTCCTGTCTGCCTGCCTTCCTTCCTTCCTTCCTTCCTTCTTTCCTTCCTTCCTTCCTTCCTTCCTTCCTTCCTTCCTTCCTTCCTTCCACTGATGCCATGGGAGTTAGGGAGGCCTGCTTACCACCTGGCTTCCCACTTTACCCTCTCTGACTGGTACCATTTTGGTCGGGGATTAAGGCACCTCAGCAAAGCCTAGCAAGGGTGGAAGTCTAGTCTCTCCTCTCAGCCTTTGCTGGTGGAGGTGGGCGTGGGGCTGTAGTTTTTCTTTGTGTTTGAAAGTTTTCTGTCTTTCTAGGCTGCCCTTTTCCTGGTTCTTTTCTAGGGAAACCAGGCTTTTCTTTTCTTGAGACTTTTGTTTGTCTGAGCCCATCGGCAATTCCATGCTGCCAGCTTCTGTAGTACTTGGGCTGGGATACACAAGGCAAAAAGAAAACCCATGGAACTCACCAGCATGCCATTTAGGTTTTTAGGTCCCTAGTTGATCTGTCTTCTTGTTTTTAACCTTTCAGAGTCTTCTTATGTTTGTTTTATGTATAATGTCCAGGGTTGTTAGTTGTACTTAATAGGAAGAATAGGGACAATTTTGTCTAGTCCATGTTCCCTGACACTGAGCCCAGAAACTGCGTTTTTGTTTAGGTTCACTTATATTTTCCTATTTTCATATAATAATGCTTTCTTCTTATCTGGGAATGAGATCTGCAGCTCTCATAAAAATGGCATGTGAAAAATTAAGTAATATATGTGAATTACCATAGAAAGAAGTAAAAGTATTGCCATTAAGAGCTAAGTGCATTTTATATAATGTAAAAAAATGACTATGGGAAAATGAAATAAGTGGTTTTCACCACGGTAAGTTGGTTATTTAAGACTTAAGTAATTGATCTCTCAGAATGCAATTAGTTTTTCTTACAGAAAGTTATTAGGACAATGTCCAAATGTAAATTTTATGTATCAAGCTAACTACATAAAGATTTAAAAGTGAAAACTCTAAAATTGCATGTTTTCAGTTCTATGTTGATGCAGTAGCAGTATATCAAGTTCTTTGCTGAGCCTTTTAGCAAACAGATTCCTGCAGATAGAGCCTGACAGCATTCAGTGACCCTGGAAAATGAGACAATTAAGCAACGACATCATCAATCGTGAAGATGAGATTCTGATGCTATAAAATTTCCACCAGAGGCTCTTTAACATTTATTACAATAAGAACTGCTGCCACGATGTAGGAGTATCTGTGCACTTAGGTTCAAACTGTGGAGAAGCTCAGCAAAGGAGATAAGGAAAATGGGTAGGAGGTAAGATGGCACAATGGTTAGTGGCATAATGGTTAGTGTGGTCCCTGGATAGAAATTTCCTATGTTTGAATCCTAGACCATATCCTGACTCTGAAGGCACTGGTGTTACTTAACCACTAACCATTAACCATTTTATTTATATAAATATCTTATCCCTCCATCTGTCGACGGACACTCCGGGTGTTTCCATGTCTTGGCTATTGTGAATAAATGCTGAAATCATAAAACAAAGAGAAGATTGGTCATTGCCAGGGGCTAGGGGTGGAGGGAATGGAGGAGCTGTTGGTCAAAGGTACAAACTTTTACTTACAACATGAGTACATTCTGGAATCTAATATACAGCATGGTGACTATGGTTAACAACACTGTATTGTATAGTTGAATGTCGCTACCAGAGTAGATCTTAAATGTTCTTACCACCAAAAACAAACAAAAACTATGTGAGGTGACGGATGTGGTAACTAATCTTATTGTGGTAATCACTTCACAATATATACATATATCAGATCACCATGTTATACACCTTAGACTTACACAATGTTATATGTCAATTATATCTCAATAAAACTAGGGGGAGAAAAGAACGAGAGGTTAGTAAACAGGTGAGCAGTGGGTGGGGAGTGTATAGGAGGAAAGAACAGAATTCAAACAGATAGGATTGAGGACTTGGTAAATCTCTTTAGTATCTCAAACATGATATCATGGATTTCTCTTTGCACTGACTTATTCCTGCAGTTTCGTCGAAATTACCACTGTAGCCCACACTTCAGGGTTCATATCTGCAACCTATATCTCAATAGTGGAAATCTCCATGTTCTTATCACAGTTTCCTCCTTCTGCAAAACACAGTGCAGCCAGCTTGGACACAAGCTTGTCTGTGTCTCAATACAGTTTCTAAATGGACAGGAATTATATTATGGACCAAATAGGCTTGATGTAGGAGTTCTGAATAAATGATCAGTCTGGGAAGATGCCAGACCTCCAGCTTCTCCAAATCCTTCTTATTCTAGTTCCTGCTCTCCTGTTTATTTCTCACCTCTTATACTCGCCTGTCTTTCCAATCCTTGCCTGACACCTGACTAATAATGCCAGCTGTTCCACCAGCATTCTGAGCACTGTGAATCTTTCCTTTCTTTCCCTTTCCCCTGCTAATTCCTGTGTAAGGTAATACAGACTATTCAATAACTTGAAAAAATCAAATAAGACATGAAAAGCAAAGGTCACATATTACCCATATTTTCATAATTTAAACACAACTGCTAATTACTTTTCCATCTCTTTATTCTAGTCTGTGTTTTTTTCTATCTAAAGCTAAAGATTTACTAAATGCATCATTTTGTATATTGATTGGTTGAGCATTTGTCATCTTGAAGTTTCCATGTGACTCCGTTTTCTAGTTAAGTGTTAATGCCCTGCTTCATGATATATAGGAATCTATTTGCAAACCCTGTCCAGTGTATAATGTGACGCACGTGGGTCAGTTTCAGTTTTTCTTAATGAAAGCTGGAAATTCAGAAACACACTCAGTGTTCTTTTATAAAAATAAATATAAAAAATTGTAAGATTTTTAAACAAAATATAAAGGTTAAATATGGAAAAGCAGTGTAAAATCTGGAGCATACTGATTTGTTTCTTCATCCACCTGGATTTAAAATCACAAAGCTAAACATATTATAATTCTGTGCCCATGTCAATCAAAAACATAGATAGATAGCTGTATACCATTATTCCTTGACACAAGTAAGTTTTTAAAGTTTCTTCAATAAAAATGGGGCTGGATAAAATGTAGCATTACTTAAAGACAAACAGAAAAAAGTGACATCAGCATAGTTTCCTATTCTTTTGTGGGTGGGGGGAAGCTTAGCTACAGCTCTCCGTAAACCAAAATGTGTTGAACTTGAAACAAAAACAATAGCATGCATAGGGAGGATAAGAAAAGTTGTATATTCAGTGGATTAAAAGATAAACTGAAGAAATGCTAAAAATGGAAGAATAAACTCAAGAAAAACGAAAGAAGTTATTAGATTGATAATTAGAAAAATAAAAATCAAACAAACTTAAATGAAGACGTATGGTAATACAAAGCAGATTTCATTAAGAATGATTTTTGTCCTGCTTTGAAGTAAGACAAAGTCTAAGTGGCATTATATTATAGTTATAGGGAATTCAGTTTGAGAAAGTTTTAAAATCTCAAAAGAAAAGTAAGATTTTAAATTATATAGCTTACAATAAGCATGGAAAGAAATTGGTGCGATTTCTTTAAGGAAATATTAAAAACATAAATAGCATGTTTTAATAACAGAAGTAAAAATATAGCCAATTAACTCTGAAACGCTGAAAAGCATTTTTCAAAACTGCCTATCATCATTAATAGGTGGGTTCTGAATTAAAAGTCAAAAGCAAACATATTGAATAATATTGTGAAGTTTGAATTAGAGAACTTTTAAATGACATATTTCATCATCTACTTTCCAGTGCTTTGAAAACTTACTTTAAAATAAATCAATCACACAAGATTTACTATTGTCATCCAAAATAGGTTTGCCTGTTATCCTTTAATAATATTCCCAGGCTAGATTCTAAAGACCTGTGGTTTTCCTCTCTCTAGGAGAAAAAGTAACACTGACATTATGATGTTAATGTCTTGGAAACAGAGACCACCTTTCATATAAGCAGGGTAGATAGTAAGCCCATATTCATATGATGTAATTTACAAAAACCATTTATGGAACAAACCACTTTCATATTTCAGTTCCCCTGAGAACAATACTTCCAAATTAACGTTTGCTGCAAGGAATTCCAAAATTAACAATGGATCTGGGCTTCCCTGGTGGCGCAGTGGTTAAGAATCCGCCTGCCAGTGCAGGGGTCCCGGGTTAGACCCCTGGTCAGGGAAGATCCCACATGCCACGGAGCAAGTAAGCCCATGCGCCACAACTACTGAGCCTGTGCTCTAGAGCCTGCAAGCCACAACTACTGAGCCCACGTGCCACAGCTACTGAAGCCCACGCGCCTAGAACCTGTGCTCTGCAACAAGAAAAGCCACCACCGTGAGAAGCCCGTGCACCACAACCAAGAGTAGCCCCTGTTTGCCGCAACCAGAGAAAGCCCGCGGGCAGCAACGAAGACCCAACGCAGCCAAAAATAAATAAACAAACAAACAAATAAATAAAACAATGGATCTGTTGATCTGACTTCTTTTTCTCCTTTTGTATCATCAACAAATTTGGTTGCAAGCAACAGAAACTGGCCCTGTTTCTCTTAAGAAAAAAAAAAAAGGAAATGTATTAGAAATATATAACATTGATAATGGAGTAGAAAACCAGGCTTGGAAAATTGGCCAAACTTGGGTAGATATAAAAAGTTAAAAAAAGCACAGCAATACTTTTCATTTAGAAACCTATCAGTAATTGGTTAGCCTGGATACCACATCAACTGATGTGGTACTGCTTCTTTATCTTTGCCTCCCAGGAAGGAGATGAGACTAGGCTAGTTAAGGTGCTTAAGCCCTGTCTAAAATGGTAAGGAAAAGTAGAATTTGCCTACAGTACTTCTACAAGGCAAAGTGGGGAATTCCTTTGTATCAGCCAGTTTATAGTCAACAAAGGAGTACTGAATCTAGGTATTTCAGATAGGATAGTGTTTAGGACAGGAATTTAGGTGCTTAGAAAACAACTGGAGAGCATGAGATTAGAGAGTAAGGGGCACCACCTCCAGTTTCACATTTTCCTTCTATCCTTCAGACACTCAAGATGTACCAATATGTTTTAGGGTCCAGAATGGCAGCTGCCTGAGTATTTGTGTAGGCAATTTGTGGTGGAATTCTTAGATGATGCTCTTAAAACAGTGTCTCCTGAAGCTCATTGCTGCTGGAAGAGAAAAAAGAGCTTCTGTGTTCTTTCAACTTTCTAAATTTTGTGTAATGCCTTATTGTTTAAATATAGGCAGAACTCTGCTGGAAAGGGATTCTGGGAAATGTAGTTCCCAAACATCCAGCCCTTGTAATAAATGAAGAACCTAGAAGTGGGAAAAGATGTATCTGAGCGCAAGCAGCAATTCAGGACACGTTCACACGGTCTAAACACATAACTGGGAAATTTCTCCATATAGAAATGGAAGTGGTATATTGGTCAGACAAAGAATGACAAAATGGCTTACAAGTAGTCAAATTCAAAGTTCTCTGAAAGATATGATTTATCAAATCATTCGCAAAACAAATATTATCAAAAATAAAGTTACATCAATAGGATGTTGTGGGGAGGGAGCCCGACCTTCAGGCAGCAGCTGGGAAAGTCAGGATGTTATATGTGCAGTCCAGTCCCTCACAGGGGACAGACCAAACCTGAGAGCTGGGTGTTTTTGCTTATCCACTCTGTGCTGAGCCAGACGGAAGTGTTGCTCAGAGTGCTTGTGCACTTAAATAGAGCCATCTTTTTATTTATTTTTTCTTTTTATTTATTTATTTATTTTTAACCAAGGGAACAATTTTATTTACTTATTTATTTATTTTGGTATTCTATTTTTTTTTTACATCTTTATTGGAGTATAATTGCTTTACAATGGTGTGTTAGTTTCTGCTTTATAGCAAAGTGAATCAGTTATACATATACATATTTTCCCATATCTCTTCCCTCTTGTGTCTCCTTCCCTCCCACCCTCCCTATCCCACCCCTCTAGGTGGTCCAAAAGCACCAAGCTGATCTCCCTATGCTATGCGGCTTCTTCCCACTAGCTATCTATTTTACGTTTGGTAGTGTATATATGTCCATGCCACTCTCTCACTTTGTCACAGCTTACCCCCCCCTCCCCATATCCTCAAGTCCATTCTCTAGTAGGTCTGTGTCTTTATTCCTGTCTTACCCCTAGGTTCTTCATGACATTTTTTTTTCTTAGATTCCATATATATGTGTTAGCATACGGTATTTGTCTTTCTCTTTCTGACTTACTTCACTCTGTATGACAGACTCTAGGTCCATCCACCTCACTACAAATAACTCAATTTCATTTCTTTTTATGGCTGAGTAATATTCCATTGTATATATGTGCCACATCTTCTTTATCCATTCATCCGATGATGGACACTAGGTTGTTTCCATCTCCTGGCTATTGTAAATAGAGCTGCAATGAACATTTTGGTACATGACTCTTCTTGAATTATGGTTTTCTCAGGGTATATGCAAGCAGCTCATTCAGCTCAATAACAAAAAAACAACCCAATCCAAAAATGGGCAGAAGACCTAAATAGACATTTCTCCAAAGAAGATATACAGACTGCCAACAAACACATGAAAGAATGCTCAACATCATTAATCATCAGAGAAATGCAAGTCAAAACTACAATGAGATATCATCTCACACCAGTCAGAATGACCACCGTCAAAAAATCTAGAAACAATAAATGCTGGAGAGGGTGTGGAGAAAAGGGAACACTCTTGCACTGCTGGTGGGAATGTGAATTGGTACAGCCACTGTGGAGAACAGTATGGAGGTTCCTTATAAAACTACAAATAGAACTACCATATGACCCAGCAATCCCACCACCTTTTTATTTTGCATGGTCCCCAGGGACTTGTGAATGCCAAGCCCCATCAGAACGAGGTGGCAGCTCTAACAGTTGGAGTGCTAGATGTGGAAGCAATCTGAACAGGGCTTCTGAACAGGAAATATGGTCAAGGAAAAGTAGGTTTAATTTTTCTCTTTGCTCCCAATATCCTGATGTGGTCATACCTGCATATAAGGTATCCTGATTTAAGGGTGTATAGAGTAACTATGGAGTGTTACAGCCCTTCAAAATTGTTTGGAAACTTGGTTTTTTATTAATTAGATTTTTATTAGAGAAAACTGTGATGTGGCTCTTTTTTTTTGTTTTTTTTTTTACTATGACTGTGTCTTTAATCATCATTCTTAAAGAGTGTGACAGAAAAAAAGAGTGATGGAGCCCCTAAGAAGTGTGAGTTTTGTGTGTGTGTGTGTGTGTGTGTGTGTGTGTTGTGTGTGTGTGTTTGTGTTGTGTGTATGTGTGAGAGAGAGAGATTTTGGTGGGTAATGTGATGGAAAGCTCCTTCACATTTTCACATGATGGGCTCTTTCCTCCTTTCTCTTTTTATCTTACTCCTTTCTGTTTATTTAACATGAGTTGAACAAACAATAAAAAATGTTTTTTGAATTAACATTTTGATGCTAAGCTTTTGTTAAATTATTTTTCAAATGTCACTGTACACGTGAAGACATAACAGGAATGATTGGGTCTGTTTACGTGTGGAGACAAATAGGTTCTATCTGGTGTAGAATCATGAACCAATGAGTCATCAGTGACCACTAAAGGCAGCAAATGGCCCTCATATGAAAGCAAACCAGATGCACAAATCAAAATACTCTAAGAGCAGTTCTTTCTTCCATTGTGGGGTGATAGCAAATTTGGTTAACAAATATTTACTGTAACACATTTTGTTTACACTGATAGTGCCAAATAAAATTATCCATTGAGGAGATCATTTGAATAGGTTTAATAAAGTGAAAGTATGAAAAGGGGTTTGAAATGATATTTAATTTGCACAAAAGGTATCACTTCCTTATTCATATTGAAGCATTCCCTCTAAGAACTAAGCAATTTGTTAGCTGGATTAAAAGACCACTATCTCAGAGCAGACTTTCAGATAGTCTGTGAAAGCACCCTAGAGATAAGAAGATTTTATATTAGAAAATGTCCTCAGCATTTGGATATTGAGGGGCATATGTGTTTCTCTGTAATGAGGATTGTGAGCTCTAGAAATCTCAAGCCTCAGCCCAGGGCCCATCATGTGACCTGAGGTGTTGAATAGAACACAGGAAACCCTATGTATGGAAAAATGATTGAGTCTGTTAGCCATCTTTATTTTTAAAGACTCATTTGCTGAATCTGAATTTTTAGAAAAAAAATCCATCCTCAAGTCTCTGTTTTTATTTTTCTTTAGGAAGAGAACCATAAAACTGGAGAAAAAAATAGCAAACAAACAAAAAACTTTTTTTTTTTTTCTTTAAAGTAGATTAGTGGTTGCCTGGGTCAGGGGGTGGGAATGGGCATGAGGGGTTTTTTGGCTCCTAGGCATTTGGGATCCTGGGATCCTAGCTTCCCAACCAGGGATAGAAACCGTGCCCTCTGCGTTAGAAGCACGGAGATATTTTCTAAAGACGCCAGGTTTCTATTGACATCTACCTGAGAGTTGAAACTGGATTTTCTTACTTTCCTCCAGCAAGAAACCTTCCTTAGGATTTCACCTCTCCAGTAGCTCACGTTTTGTCTACACTTTAGAAAATATGGGTGATCAGCAAAATTTAAAACTTTCCCACTTGTTCCTTACTCAGTCTTTAGAGTTTGTGGAGGAGCTGAGATTTGAACATAGAGACTCTTGTTTTTTCTTCGAGGTAGACACTTAAAAAGAAGGAAATAATTACGATTTTTTTTTATTTTTTAACATCTTTATTGGAGTATAATTTCTTTACAATGTGTTAGTTTCTGCTGTATAACAAACTGAATCAGCTATAAGTATACATATACCCCATATCCCCCCCCTTGTGTCTCCCTCCCACCCTCCCTATCCCATGGGACTAGGTGGTCACAAAGCACCGAGCTGATCTCCCTGTGCTATGCGGCTGCTTCCCACTAGCTATCTATTTTACATTTGTAGTGTATGTATGTCCATGTCACTCTCTCACTTCTTCCCAGTTTACCCTTCCCCCTCCCCCTGTCCTAAAGTCCATTCTCTACGTCTGCGTCTTTATTCTTGTCCTGCCCCAAGGTTCTTCAGAACCTTTTTTTTTTTTTTTTTAGATTTCATATATATATGTTAGCAGACAGTATTTTTTTTCTCTTTCTGACTTATTTCACTCTGCATGACATACTGTAGGTCCATCCACCTCACTACAAATAACTCAATTTTGTTTCTTTTTATGGCTGAGGAATATTCCATTGTGTATATGTGCCACATCTTCTTTATCCACTCATCTGTTGATGGACACTTAGGTTGCTTCCTTGTCCTGGCTATTGTAAATAGTTCTGCAATAAAAATTGTGCTACATGACTCTTTTAGAATTATGGCTTTCTCGGGGTATATGCCCAGTAGTGGGATTGCTGGGTCGTATGGTAATTCTACTTTTAGTTTTTTAAGGAACCTCCATACTGTTCTCCATAGTGCCTGTATCAATTTACATTCCCACCAACAGTGCAAGAGGGTTCCCTTTTCTCCACACCCTCTCCAGCATTTACTGTTTCTAGATTTTTTGATAATTGCCATTCTGACCCGTGTGAGGTGATACCTCATTGTAGTTTTAATTTGCATTTCTCTAATGATTAATGATGTTGAGCATCCTTTCATGTGTTTGTTAGCACTCTGTATATCTTCTCTGGAGAAATGTCTATTTAGGTCTTCTGCCCGTTTTTTGATTGGGTTGCTTGTTTTTTTTGATATTGAGCTGCATGAGCTGCTTGTAAATTTTGGAGATTAATCCTTTGTCAGTTGCTTCACTTGTAAATATTTTCTCCCATTCTGAGGATTGGCATTTCATCTTGTTTATGGTTTCCTTTGCTGTGCGAAAGCTTTTAAGCTTCATTAGGTCCCATTGGGTTTTTTTTGTTTGTTTGTTTCTATTTCCATTTCTCTAGGAGGTAGGTCAAAAAGGATCTTGCTGTGATTTATGTCATAGAGTGTCCTGCCTATGTTTTCCTGTAAGAGATTTACAGAGTCTGGCCTTATATTTAGGTTTTTAATCCATTTTGAGTTTATTTTTGTGTATGGTGTTAGGGAGTGTTCTAATTTCATCCTTTTACATGTAGCTGTCCAGTTTTCCCAGCCCCACTTATTGAAGAGGCTCTCTTTTCTCCATTGTATATTCTTACCTTCTTTATCAAAGATAAGGTGACCATATGAGTGTGGGTTTATCTCTGGGCTTTCTATCCTGTTTCGTTGATCTATATTTCTGTTTTTGTGCCAGTACCATACTGTCTTGATTACTATAGCTTTGTAGTATAAGGTAAAGTCAGGGAGCCTGATTCCTCCAACTCCATTTTTATTTCTCAAGATTGCTTTGGCTATACGGGGTCTTTTCTGTTTCCATACAAATTGTGAAATTTTTTGTTCTAGTTGTGTGAAAAATGCCATTGGTAGTTTGATAGGGATTGCACTGAATCTGTAGATTGCTTTGGTAAGTATAGTAATTTTCAAAATAATTCTTCCAATCCAAGAACATGGTATATCTCTCCATTTGTTTGTATCATCTTTAATTTCTTTCATCAGTGTCTTATAGTTTTCTGCATACACGTCTTTTGTCTCCTTAGGTAGGTTTATTCTGAGGTATTTATTCTTTTCGTTGCAGTGGTAAATGGGAATGTTTCCTTAATTTCTCTTTCAGATTTTTCATCATTAGTGTATAGGAATGCAAGAGATTTCTGTGCATTAATTTTGTATCCTGCTACTTTACTAAATTCATTGATTAGCTCTAGTACTTTTCTTGTAGCAACTCTAGGATTCTCAATGTATAGTATCATGTCATCTGCAAACAGTGACACTTTTAGTTTTTCTTTTCTGATTTGTATTCCTTTTATTTATTTTCTTCTCTGATTGCTGTGGCTAAAACTTCCAAAACTATGTTGAATATTAGTGGTGAGAGTGGGCAACCTTGTCTTTTTCCTGATCTTAGTGGAAATGGTTTCAATTTTTCACCATTGAGAATGATTTGGCTGTGGGTTTGTCATAAACGGCCTTTATTATGTTGAGGTAAGTTCCCTGTGTGCCTACATTCTGGAGGATTTTTACCATAAATGAGTGTTGAATTTTGTCGAAAGCTTTTTCTGCATCTATTAAGATGATTACATGGTTTTTATCCTTCAATTTGTTAATATGGTATATCATATTGATTGATTTGCATATATTGAAGAATCCTGGCATCCCTAGGATAAACCCCACTTCATCATGGTGTATGATCCTTTTCATGTGCTGTTGGATTCTGTTTGCTAGTATTTTGTTGAGGATTTTTGCATCTATATTCATCAGTGATATTGGCCTGTAGTTGTCTTTCTTTGTGTCATCTTTGTCTGGTTTTGGTAGCAGGGTGATGGTACCTTGTAGAATGAGTTTGGGAGTGTTTCTCCCTCTGCTATATTTTGGAAGAGTTTGAGAAGGATAGGAGTTAGCTCTTTTCTAAATGTTTGATAGAGTTCGCCTCTGAAGCCATCTGGTCCTGGGCTTTTGTTTGTTGGAAGATTTTTAATCACAGTTTCAATTTCAGTGCTTGTGATTGCTCTGTTTATATTTTCTATTTCTTCCTGGTTCAGTCTCGGCAGGTTGTGCTTTTCTAAGAATTTGTCCATTTCTTCCAGGTTGTCCATTTTATTGGCAAAGAGTTGCTTGTAGTAATCTCTCATGATCCTTTGTATTTCTGCAGTGTCAGTTGTTACTTCTCCTTTTTCATTTCTAATTCTGTTGATTTGAATCTTCTGTCTTTTTTCTTGATGAGTCTAGCTAATGGTTTATCAATTTTGTTTATCTTCTCCAAGAACCTGCTTTTAGTTTTATTGATCTTTGCTATTGTTTCCTTCGTTTCTTTTTCATTTATTTCTGATCTGATATTTATGATTTCTTTCCTTCTGCTAACTTTGGGGGTTTTTTTTTTTTGTTCTTCTTTCACTAATTGCTTTAGGTGTAAGGTTAGGTTGTTTATTTGAAATATTTCTTGTATCTTGAGGTAGGATTGTGTTGTTATAAACTTCCCTCTTAAAACTGCTTTTGCTGCATCCCATAGGTTTTGGCTCATCGTGTTTTCATTGTCATTTGTCTAGGTATTTTTTGATTTCCTCTTTGATTACTTCAGTGATCTCTTGGTTATTTAGTAGTGTATTTTTTAGTCTCCATGTGTTTGTATTTTTTACATTTTTTTCCTGTAATTGATATCTGATCTCATAGCATTGTGGTCAGAAAAGATACTTGATACAATTTCAATTTTCTTAAATTTACCAAGGCTTGATTTGTGACCCAAATATTGTCTACCCTGGAAAATGTTCCATGAGCACTTGAGAAGAAAGTGTATTCTGTGGTTTTTGGATGGACTGTCCTTTAAATGTCAGTTAAGTCCATCTTGTTTAATGTGTCATCTAAAGCTTGTTTTTTGTTATTTATTTTCATTTTCAATAATCTGTCCATTGGTGAGAGTGGGATGTTAAACACCCCTACTATTATTGTGCTACTGTCACTGTCCCCTTTTATGGCTGTTAGCGTTTGTCTTATGTATTGAGGTGCTCCTATGTTGGGTGCATAAATATTAACAATTGTTATATCTTCTTCTTGGATTGATCCCTGATCATTATGTAGTGTCCTTCCTTGTCACTTGTAATAGTCTTTATTTTAAAGTCTATTTTGTCTGACAATTGCTACTCCAGCTTTCTTTTGATTTCCATTTGCATGGTATATCTTTTTCCATCCCCTCACTTTCAGTCTGTATGTGTCCCTAGGTCTGAAGTGGGTCTCTTGTAGACAGCATATATACGGGTCTTGTTTTCGTATCCATTCAGCCAATCTAGGTCTTTTGGTTGGAGCATTTAATCCATTTACGTTTAAGATAATTATCAATATGTATGTTCCTATTACCATTTTCTTAATTGTTTTGGGTTTGTTTTTGTAGGTCTTTTCCTTCTCTTGTGTTTCCTGCCTAGAGAAGTTCCTTTAGCATTTGTTGTAAAGCCAGTTTGGTGGTGCTGAATTCTCTTAGCTTTTGCTTGTCTGTACAGTTTTTAATTTTTCCATTGAATCTGAATGAGATCCTTGCTAGGTAGAGTAATCTTGGTTGTAGTATTTTCCCTTTCATCACTTTAAATATGTCTTGCTACTCCCTTCTGGCTTGCAGAGTTTCTGATGAAAGACCAGCTGTTAACCTTATGGGGATTCCCTTGTATGTTATTGTTACTTTTCCCTTGGTGCTTTTAATATTTTTTTCTTTGTTTTTAACCCATGCAGTGGCAGGCTGCACAGGCTCCCCAGAAGGGGGGTGTGGATAGTGACCTGTGTTTGCTCACAGGCTTCTTGGTGGCGGCAGCAGCAGCCTTAGCATCTCATGCCCGTCTCTGGGGTCTGCGCTGATAGTTGTGGCTCACGCCCATCTCTGGAGCTCCTTTAAGCAGCACTCTTAATCCCCTCTCCTTGCGCACCACGAGACAATGGTCTCTTTTTTTTTTTTTTTTTTAACATCTTTATTGGAGTATAATTGCTTTACAATGGTATGTTAGTTTCAGCTTCACAACAAAATGAATCAGTTATATATATACATATATTCCCATATCTCTTCCCGCTTGCGTCTCCCTCCCTCCCACCCTCCCTATCCCACCCCTCCAGGCGGTCACAAAGCACCGAGCTGATCTCCCTGTGCTATGCGGCTGTTTCCCACTAGCTATCTACCTTACGTTTGGTAGTGTATATATGTCCATGCCTCTTTATCGCTTTGTCACCGTTTACACTTCCCCCTCCCCATAGCCTCAAGTCCATTCTCTAGTAAGTCTGTGTCTTTATTCCTGTTTCACCCCTAGGTTTTTCATGACTTTTTTTTTTTTAAATTCCATATATATGTGTTAGCATACAGTATTTGTCTCTCTCTTTCTGACTTACTTCACTCTGTATGACAGACTCTAGGTCTATCCACCTCATTACAAATAGCTCAATTTCGTCTCTTTTTATGGCTGAGTAATATTCCATTGTATATATGTGCCACATCTTCTTTATCCATTCATCCGATGATGGACACTTAGGTTGTTTCCATCTCTGGGCTATTGTAAATAGAGCTGCAGTGAACATTTTGGTACATGACTCTTTTTGAATTATGGTTTTCTCAGGGTATATGCCCAGTAGTGGGATTGCTGGGTCATATGGTAGTTCTATTTGTAGCTTTTTAAGGAACCTCCATACTGTTCTCCACAGTGGCTGTATCAATTTACATTCCCACCAACAGTGTAAGAGGGTTCCCTTTTCTCCACACCCTCTCCAGCATTTATTGTTTCTAGATTTTTTGATGATGGCCATTCTGACTGGTGTGAGATGATATCTCATTGTAGTTTTGATTTGCATTTCTCTCATGATTAGTGATGTTGAGCATTCTCTCATGTGTTTGTTGGCACTCTGTATGTCTTCTTTGGAGAAATGTCTATTTAGGTCTTCTGCCCATTTTTGGATTGGGTCTCTTGCCTCTTAGACAGGTCCAGACTTTTTCCCGGACTCCCTCCAGGCTAGCCGTGGGGCACTAGCCCCCTTCAGGCTGTGTTCACACAGCCAACCCCAGTCCTCTCCCTGCGCTCCGACCGAAGCCCGAGCCTCAGGCCCCAGCCCCACCCGCCCCGGCGGGTGAGCAGACAAGCCTCTCGGGCTCGTGAGTGCCGAGCACCGATCCTCTGTGCGGGAATCTCTCCGCTTTGCCCTCCGCACCCCTGTTGCTGTGCTCTCCTCCGCGGCTCCGAAGCTTCCCCCCTCCGCCACCCACAGTCTCCGCCCACGAAGGGCCTTCCTAGTGTGTGGAAACCTTTCCTCCTTCACAGCTCCCTCCCACTGGTGCAGGTCCCGTCCCTATTCTTTTGTCTCTTTTTTCTGTTTTCTTTTGCCCTACCCAGGTACGTGGGGAGTTTCTTGCCTTTTGGGAAGCCTGACGTCTTCTGCCAGTGTTCAGTAGGTGTTCTGTAGGATTTTTTCCACATGTAGATGTATTTTTGTTGTATTTGTGGGTAGGAAGGTGATCTCCACGTCTTACTCCTCCGCCATCTTGAAAGTCGCTCCATAATTAAGATTTTTATAGACTGCGTAGACAACACTGAGCCCAGTGTTTTTTGTAATGAAGTTCAATAAATCCCTACTGAATGAGTGAATGGACAGGAGCATGAATGAAAGATGAAAGGGAGAAAAATTAAAATTTAAAGGAGACTACAATGAAGTACTAGGAAAGGGGGCTGATCTGAAAGGTCAGGGGGATTCATTAATTCTGATCACTCTTGTGGAAGTATCCTGCAGTAATTTGGAAATAGAGAAATGAAGCGCAGTTGAAAAAATAGGACTAGAGTGTTTTTCACAGTCATGGTTTTTCTGGTTATAAAATTTACATACATTTATTGTAAAATATTCAAAAAAATACATGAAAATGTAATGAAGCATAAAAATCCCTACTGCCTTACCTAGAGATAAAGACTATTAACATTTTCTATATCTGTAATTAAAAACAAATCTTTGTAAGTCAGAGAAAAATTAGTTTTCTAAACCAAACTTGATTGTGACTCCTTTTATATTCTAAAGGCTATCCCATGATTTGTATTAATGGATAATATGTCTGTTTCTTACAGGCACTGGTGAGACAATATGAAAATTTCAAAGCATCTTCCAGTTTATTTATTTTTCTCCCTTGCTGTTTTCCTGTGGCAGGGCATAGCAGAATCTTTTAGTATGCAATGTTGGGCTTGTAGCTAAGAAGAGATTTCAGAGCTAAATAGCCCAGTAATATAAAGTGGGAAAGATGGTATTTGGATGAAGCCAAAGGAAGGAGGCTCTCAAAAGAGATAAGTGAAAGTCTTTAGAAAGCAATGAAACATGATTATAGGATGGGCCAAAAGATATATAATGATATATTTTATCTAACATTCTCTTTACAATTGTTTCTATTGGGCATTGCCAAACACACCCATCTCCCCTAATTTTTAGCAGAGCATATATTCTGGAGTGTATGTCCATGGAACTCAAGTAAAAAGATGATTTTTCCTATCTCTGGTAACATGGCATACAAGAGGGACCCTGTTCATTGGATGATGATCTAATCCATTTACTGAACTAAAATAATGAATGCTGTGGCTTGTACATGGAAAGAACCTTTAACAACAGGAACCATTGCCTCCCCCAGAAGCTCTTTCTCCCTATGCCCTACTGCTTGTTATAATAGGTGATTACACTGTAAATTATCTAATGACTTTTTCCCTTAACAATAAAATTTATGGGAGTTCCCTAGTGGTGCAGTGGTTAAGAATCCGCCTGCCAATGCAGGGGACACAGGTTTGTGCCCTGGTCTGGGAAGATCCCACATGCCGCGGAGCAACTAAGCCCATGCGCCACAACTACTGAGCCTGTGCTGTAGAACCCGCAAGCAACAGCTACTGAGCCCACTTGCCACAACTACTGAAGCCTGCGCGCCTAGAGCCTGTGCTCTGCAACACGAGAAGCCACTGCAATGAGAAGCCTGCACACCGCAAAGAAGAGTAGCCCCCACTCACCACGAGAGAAAGCCTGCGCACAGCAGTGAAGACCCAGCACAGTCATAAATAAATAAATAAATTTATTTTAAAAAATAAATAAATAAAATTGATTTAAAATCTCAAGAGGTAGACCTCTGTCAGTGTTTCTCAACTCTGCCTGTACATTCCAGTCACTTGGATAGATTTTAAAATATATGATGCTCAGTCCTTACCCAAAGTTCCTCATTTAGTTGCTTTGTAACTGATATAGTCACACCTTATGGAGATGTAGATTTTGGGAAGACCAAGTCAGAACATGAAGAGAAAGCGAAACTATAGAGAGAAATACCCAGAACAAAGGAGAGAGCATTTGAAAATACCCACAGTGAGAAAACAGAAAAACTAAAATTAGAAAAGAAAGAAACAAATCTAGGAGAGGATAGGTTTGATATAACTTCCAGATGGAGAATCAAGTAATGAGAAGGGCATAGTGTCAGATGCTGTTGGGAGTTAACTCAAGGACAAATCCCCTGGATTTGGTTAGCAGGAGGTCATAGGTGGTTTCAGACAGAAGAAGTTATTTAGGTGTGGATGGGGAGATTCAGGGATGGCATAGGCAGGGTCTGTTAAGAAAGAGATGGTGTAGGGGGAGGGTGGACATATCAGGTAAAGAGAACATCTTCAGCGAGTTATACACTTGAAGGACAGAGGGTAGTACAGACCAGCCCACATATAGGTAGTGGATTCAAATGAATATTTTTTTAGAAGTGAAGAGGACAGAGTATTTGAGAGCAGGTGGGAAGCAGCCCTTGGAAAGAGAGCTTGAGAAATAATGTAGAGCAAAGGGCTATTTTGAGAAGTACCAGTGCTGAGAAAGCATGAACTTTAGGGTCCCAGAGGAAAGAGTGTAAGATTCAGAATCAGATTGCTCAGTTGGACTACATTTTGTGAATGCCACATAGGATGTGATTTTCTGTGATCAAAATGTGTGATTATGATTAAATTCCTTCACCTCCCTATGTGTCAATTTTGCTTCTATAAAATGGGCATAAGAATAATATCTTAAAGGGTCATTGTGAAGAATACGAGAGTAAATACAAATAAATACTTTAAAGCAGTGTGCAGCTGTATCAGTTTGTTGTTATTATTACTTATATCTTTGACCCATACTAGCTTTTACCTCCATAGAAAATCACACCTAAAAAATATCCACACTATTTCTAAGAAGATTTTTTCTGAAAAGAAAACTGGTGTAGCTGGAGCTCCCATAAATTGAATCTGGTTAATGAGTAAATGAGAGTCGAAGCCAGGCCAGTGGAAAATCCAAGTGCCTGTGAAAAGGGAAGAATGTCCTTCCCTTCACTGTAAAGTTGAATAGATTTTGGAATTGATGACTGCATGGAATCATTTCCTTCCTTTCATAACTACTTTGCTTCTTTTAATTCAGAGTCAGTAATTATCCTATGGCTTTAATGATCTTTAAAATACAGAGCATCTCACATGAAAGGCAGTGCAAAGGGACCTGATGCCATTAATGTTTTCAGCATCAGACAGAAAGCTGGAATTACAGAGGCGATTTCCCCCATGCTTTGAGAGCAGGCTGTTAACATATGCACCTCCTTTAATCTACAGACGAGCCTTTCATTTTCCCTTTTTTCCAAGTAATAACTTAGGGCATTAGATGTGAGTGCTGTTATTTTCCCACTCTGTTTGTTCTGATATTGCACAATCTGCTCATTACTTCTCACTTCTATTTTTTTTCTGGACTCCAGTGATGTTATTTCCCCGGTGGTTCCTCTAGTGGCCATCTCGGGGTAGCCATCCAGCGGGCCCTAATTGTAATACATTTCTTACTCTTCGAGACTCATTCTTATTCCTGTTATTCAGTAAATAATAGACCTTTGTATTCATACAATATTTTTAATGCTTCTGAGCTCTGTACACTGTACTCTGCTTGCATATTGTTTGACTTTAAAGATTTTTATTATAATTTCAAATCCAAAAGGTCTATGGAGATGGATCTGTTTAAAGCTCCTATTTATCAAATGTTGTTGCTTTTCTAAATTATGGCTAAAGATAACTGCTACTTTAGAACAGACTAAAAGTATTTCCTTCTGCTGCCATTTAAAGCCTTCTAATCCTATCCTGGAGGCAGATGGATAGCCTATGGAGCCCCACTAGGTAAACAGATTTGTGTAGTAAAATTGAAATCTAATGGTGCATATATTGCAGAGGTATGTTCGATGTGGACAGGATGGCTATTGGACTGAAGCCAATGGGACAGAAGTTGCTATCTGGTCAACAGAGGTAAAAAAGTAGAAAGAAGAAGAACTAAGAGGTTGAACAACAGCAATGGGGTTGAATAGCCTTTTTCTGGCAACCCTGGAGAGGATTCTTAAACTCTCCAGCCCAGAGAGCTATATGTGTAAAGATTTTACTGGAGGAAATTCCTATGGGAAAGAAGATAGAGAAGGTGCTGAGAAAGGACTGGGAGAGCTGTCAGACCGTGAGCAAGTGTGAACCGGAGTCAGGGAAATGAAGAGGACAGGATGGGAGGAAGTACTGCACACTAGCATGTAGCCCTCTACACTGTGGTCAAACCTAAGGAAGGTTCAACAAGGCCATCGGGGAGTCCATGAGCCAAATCCAGTCATCAGATGGGTTCCATGTCTCTACCAATGGGCCTGCCCGAGTACCCCTGCTGCTGTCAGTCATCAGAAGGTAGTGATGAATTTCAGTGTAGCAGCTGGGCCCGTGGTCAATGACTGTTTCAGTAGTTGGTGGTCTGCAAGGCATATTCTCATGACAGCCATAGGATTCCTATGAAGTTTACACATTTGATATTTAAGATATGTATTTTGTTGAGAATTATGCCTCATATACTTTATGGCAACAACATATTTCCTGTATTTCTGATGTTTTTCAGGAGGGAAGGAGAAGAGGAATAAGTCCCTGGCAATACTGCACTGAAGAAACTATAATAATACAAAATTGTGTAGGGCATGTGACTAAATAATATATCTGCAGAGTGGCTACTCTTGTTTTCTTTCCTTAAATAGTGATATCCAAAAGGGCAGGGTTCATGCCTGAGTCTGCATGATTTGTCACAAACCAACCAAAGAGAGGATGAAGTAATGTTGATCAGTATTCCTGGTTCTGTCACACACTAGCGGTGAGACAATGGAAAAGTTACATCACCTGGGCTTTGGGTTGCTCCTTAATGAAATGCTGGGGCTGGATTAGATTATCTTTGAGATATCTTTCAGCTCAAATATGTTGAATTTTGAATGCTCTCCATTTGAATATCAAACAATAGCTCAACAAAGTAACATACGGATTAATTTTACTTATAATTTGGAGAGGCACCAAACATTTTGTTAAAATACGTGGAGGAAATTAAGCATGTTGCTTTGATGATCCATGAAACCCACAGGATTGTGTAGGGTCTGGAGAGGAAAGCAGACAGAGAGATTACCGCAAATAGCTCAAATATATTCCACTGAGTTAAGGCTGTCCCAGCCCTGAGCCACACAGCAAGGAACCACAAACTCCCACCTGCTGAGCATCTTGCTGAATGTGTGCAGGCCACGCTGTGGCCCTCAATCTCTGATTTGCTAGTTTTATTCCTAAAAATTATCTTTCTCAGCACAAGAAGTATGGCCATTGACCACATCACTAATAGAAACAGTGTTTTGTTGTTTTTAATAGAACAAATTTTAAAAATATCCCCCCACATTTGAGGATTTTTGCCTGATACATTTTGGGTCTAATATGGGTAGTTGGTTCTGAGGCTATTTTGGCTTCTTCCATGGATTAACTGGCTGGGGATAGAAGCATTTTGGGTGCCAAGAAGTTTTTTGGGGGAAAGAAATTTTTATAAAATCATTCTAAATCCACATTTGAAGGTCTATAGCTATTTTAATTCAACAAATTTGATCAAAATGCTATAGGCCTTAATTAAATCAAAACACATATACAATTCTGGTTTTACATGTTAGAAATAAGCATAATGTAAATTCTCAGAGAATTAAATTCTTCAGAGAAGAACTAATGCATGAACGGTGGCAACCAGAAATAACAGGCCTAAATAATGGCTAAAGCTATATTCTTAGAAAATTTACATGCTTTGAGATCTTAGTACCTAAAAGTTTTACGCACAAATCTCATAATATAACTTACTGATATATAGTATGGGAAATCTAGTCAATATTCATAATGACACTAAAACACACCTTCATTATGAATTAAAGGAAGAATTAGCTCAATTAAATGGGGACAGTAAGTCATAAAGTATTTTCGATGTATCTTGCAATTCTGCAACTAATAAAGAAAATAAAGAATAACAATTACGTAAGTCAGTTTCTGTGATAAAATGTTATTCATTAAGACAACAAAGATAATGGGGAACATGCCTGAGATAAATTTAGTACTTCTGAAAATCTTAACAGGAATTAGATTGAATAGAATTTGACTAAAAGACCACAGAAGGGTCTGAAGGCATTGCCAGAGGTCTCCTGTAACTGGCTGAAATGTCAGTGGTATGATATTTTTCTAATGAATCCAAAGCAATTAGGAAAAGTTAAAACAAACCAAAAGGACATCTACCTGTTTCTCGGCAGTCGCCAAAATTGTCACCTGGTTCTTATCTGCCCTGGTCCTGTTATTGATAGACCTAATAAAGTTCTAATTCCAAGCAACTGGCCAGTAAGGAAGAAGGTGACCAAAAAGGAGAAGACCCAAGCCAATGACTGATTATCATAGACACTCACCTAAAGTGAGATTCTTCTTCATAGAAACAAAAGGAAGAGCAATTTATATTCCAGTCTCTAATATCAAATAATAAGCTACTCTGAGACACATGGTAACTGGGTTCTAGACCTGGTTCCCGTGGCACATGTCACTTAAGCTCTTTGGGTTCCAGCAGAACCCAAAGAACTTCACGTGTGGAGCTCTCCCTTCTACTGATCACCCTATCCCTTCAGCTGCAACACTTCAAGACCATCACCATACAGTCTAGAGTACATGACCATGAACTGGTGGAACAGCTAACTGGGAAAAGCAACACTAGCTCATTTAGCCTTTTAATTCTCACCATTTTTGTTGAGGAGTTTTTGCTACTCGTCCACCTTTGTGAGCCTTAGCCAATTTTTCTTGCTAGGCAGCTCCTCGTTTTATTTCTAAGAAGAACTAAACATTAGAAACCTTTTTGTTGCAAACCAATGACTCTTAGGTCAACCAGCCTTCTGAGGTGTTTTGTTTGGTCCTACAGGCCTGCACACTGATTGAAAGGCAACGTCACTAGGCAGGTGCTTTGTAGTGCAGGCAGCTGCCACTTGATGTTTCATGCTTGACCACTGTAGACCTGAGTTTTCATCCCTTGCAGTGAGATAAGCTTTGCTTTTACAGAAGTCAGGAAAAGTAGACTGATGCACAGAATATTTTTTTAAATTATTTTTAAATAATTAGTATTTTTCCTTTCTCCCACAAAACCTCAAGGAATCATAAGTGCTTAGGGAAGCCACTAAGAAGGGACACACACACACAGAGACACACACACACACACAAGAATAATTCAACTTTGATGAAGTTATAGAGTTTTACGATTAGAGAAATCTAAAAAGGAATCTCAATTTTTAGCACATATGTACGTTTTTGTTCTTTTGATGAACAAAATCGTATTTTACCTTTACATGCAAAGATGGGGAGCATGGGATGGAGACTGTTAATTGGCGGAGAACAAAATCTTTCTGAAGCTTCAGAGTCACCAAAGTCACTTTCTGGCCTGGAATCGTGACCTGGAATACACTCTTCACTGAGCAGACGTGTAGTCATGGCCCTTTTAATTGTGTCTCCCTAATTTCCAACCTTCACCTCATAATTCTCAGAGTATCCTGCTCACAGAGAACCTTATTCTATGAATTGAATTATTCCAAATTCTGTACACGATAGAACTGCCTTAGTTCCTTTACTTGATTCCCATTGTTCATTATAAGCTTGTATCTGTGAAGATTTCTGGATTTACATATCTTTAGGGGTTAATTCCCTCCTTCCTGAGGAACCATTACAGAGCAGTTCAAAGGTTTCCTTGGGTTAATTAACTATTTTTGGAATCCTAGCATCTCAGAGTAGAAAGAGTTCTTAAAGGTCATGTAGTCTAACCATTCATCAGACACTTAAATCCCATCTATCCTCTCATGCTGATTGTTAAGATATAGCACATTGATTTATCTTTACTGAAAAATAACTCACTCCTTCATAGAGTATGCCACGCCAGCTCTGGGCAGCCTTGTTAAAAGTTCTACTATGAGCTAACATCACTCTCTTTGTTTTCTGCTCACGTTGTCAGTTCTACACTTCGGAACGTGCCTAACAGTGACATTTCTTAACACATTTCAACACAACTCTGATGTCCCTGCATTGCTGTCTTTTTCTGCATCCTAGAAGTTTCTAAGCCCTTCAACCATTGCTTTACCAGTCTGATGGTTCTTTAGTAAATTTGGTCTGATCAATTTTTGCTGAAGGGTAATGCCCAGCTCAGAACAGAAGACTTTCTACAGTTCCTGGGCAGAAATTCCAGCTCAGTCCTGGATGTACTAGTATCTAAGTCAGCTTTCTGGGCAATGACCCATCCTTAACTGTTCTGTGAAACAGAAAAGTTGGCTTCATTGGAGGGATTAATGAAGCAGGACACAGCTGCTAAAAGTTTCCTTCCTGGAGAAACTTACCTGAGATTTATATCTTTCCCAACTCTTAAAAACTGAGGGCTTCCCTGGTGGCACAGTGGTTGAGAGTCCGCCTCAACAGGGGACACGGGTTCGTGCCCCGGTCTGGGAAGATCACACATGCCGTGGAGCAGCTGGGCCCGTGAGCCATGGCCGCTGAGCCTGCGTGTCTGGATCCTGTGCTCCGCAACGGGAGAGGCCACAACAGTGAGAGGCTGCGTACCGCAAAAAACAAACAAACAAAAAAAAACTGAACATAACTATTAAAAAAAGAAAATGAAAATTTGGTTCATTTATGTCCCAGGTTAAAATATTTTATTCAATTTTTTATATCTGCAATTTCTTTGTCAATATTTAATTTAGATTTGGGTAATATATTCAGTTTTCTTTGTGTGTGTGTTGTTGCAGATATTTATATGTGCAGAAATGTTTTGATTATCATCATCTATTCTATTCTAGTATTTTATAGGAATGTCATCTCCATTTTCTGCTCATTTTAATCCCATCCTCCCAGACTAGCCCACAGCAGTTGTACGCAGAGACAGCTGACTAGGTTTTTCTAGGCTAACTTGGGTTCTTGTTCAGAGCAAAGTCTTCTGGTTCATGCCCACAGCCAGGTTGCAATCACAACCATAAGTGTGAAGCTGGTGGAGTGCAGGGTGGGCTGCACCAAGGAGACATGGGAGAGTTCATGCTCTGCAGGTTCACACCACTCACAAGAAAAAAACAATTGTAACTATGTATGGTTACAGATGTTAACTAGACAGTGTGGTGATCATTTGCCAATAGTATATACAAAATATATTCCTTAATAATAAAAAAAAATAACCCAGGAAACCCAGAATCCTCAGGAAGCAAAGAGAAAGCAGAGAAATCCACCCCCATATGATCTCAAACTCGTCACCTTATTAATCAGGTTAGGCCCTGAAGAAATGACTTTTTCCCCCTTCCTCCCCCACCCTGCCCCCATTCCCCCCCCAAACGTTTCCAGAAATGCTAGTACTCCCCTTCCCCCACCAGCTCATTAGGGCCTGCCAGGCATGCCGTGGGAAAGGATCTTCATCTCTGTGTCACCAATGTTGCCTTAGAAATTGCAAAAATTTAGAAATTCACACACACACACACACACACACACACACACACACAAAAGCCTGTGCCATCAAAAAATGAGAATTTGTCAGATTTGGATTCTGGGGGCCTTTGGTGCATCTGGAACAGGTGGGGGGGATTAACATGTGTTCACTCCCCACAAGGCTCCTTCTAGCCTGTTCACAGATTATCTCATTTCATCTTCACAAAAGACCTGCAAAGCAGTTATTGTTAGTATCATTTTATAGATCAGGTAACTGAAGTTCAGAGAGACTAAAAAAATTACTCAGAATATTACAACTACTAAGGTTATTAAGAATGGTGCTCTCATGGGGTGATGTTCCACCTACCTGGAAAGCTATGCTTTTTTTTAAATTGCACTAAATTACCACGAATCCTGTTTTTCTAAGAACATGTCCTTTATATAATGAAAAATGAAGCATTATGGCATGCCCCAAGGGAAAACAAAAACAAACAAACAAACAGTGAAATTTCTCACCCCAGATCGGGAGTCTTCAAACTTTTTCTCTAAAGGGCCAACCCAATATTTTAGGCTTTGTGGCCACTTGATCTCTGTTGCAACTATGCAACCATGCCATAGTGGGATGAAAGCAGCCAAAGGCAATATGGAAACGAATGAAAGTACCTGTAAAAGTTTAGTCACAAAAACGTCTTTACAAAACTTTATTTACAAAAGCAGGTCTGAATTTGACCCCATCCTGGGGGATCCACACAGCCTTGAAGTACTGGGCTGCCCACAAAGACCTCTCTCCTCCCAGCCACTGTGCTACGAGGCCATGCATATGCCCAGGAAGATCACCTTTTTAGGTGGGTCAGGATAACTGAGAGCTCTGACCTAGTTTGCACAAGTCAAGAGAAGCGAAACAGAATTAACTTCTTCAGCTATTCAATATGTGCTTTTCATAGGTGGCAAACGTATTTTCCAAACTTACATGAATAATATTTTTGACAGTTTTTCAAGGAAAACAACTAAATCAAGAATGAGCATAATGTTTTCTAATCGATTTCAGCAGTTCCCTACCCTAATCAGAAATTATGTGCATAACTGCAGGTAATCTGAAGTTTTACCTTCATAGTATTTTGTCTCTGTCTTTTAGTTAACTTTATTTTCCCTTATTCTTATTAGATTTTCAATTAAGCTTGACAAGGAGAAGCAACTTTGGATAAAAACAAAAATCATGAATTCTACTTTTATATTTTCAACTGAAAAATTATAGGTTATGATCTGTACAACGTTTTCACCCAGAACAAATACATTTTAAAAATAATTAATTAATACTGGGCAAAAAGACAATGGAACAATAAGTAACTGTCATTGTGTAGGAGGTTGACATTTAAAAGATTTAAGTGTAAAATTATATTTTTGAAAGGATAATATTTCTTTAATATGTTAATTGAACTACTGCCAAGGAACAGCTCAAGGAAGAGTCAAATTAAATTTATCAATGTTTTCTAAAATATCCATGAATGTTATTAACTCTCTTTCTTTGTAACGGGCATAACCACACTTAGACATAAACCAGCAACTATTCAATCTTGCTCTCTCTTTTTTTTTTTTTTTTTTTTTTTTGTGGTACGCGGGCCTCTCACTGTTGTGGCCTCTCCCGTTGCGGAGCACAGGCTCTGGACGTGCAGGTTCAATGGCCATGGCTTACGGGCCCAGCCGCTCCTCGGCATGTGGGATCTTCCTGGATCGGGGCACGAACCCGTATCCCCTGCATCGGCAGGTGGATTCGCAACCACTGCGCCACCAGGGAAGCCCGATCTTGCTCTCTCTTAACAGATCAGCAATGGAGTTTAGATATCCACCCAGAAAATAAACATAGGATGACAAGTATATATTGATTTGATAACCCACAGAAGGAGACAATTGCATAAAATCTATTTGGAGATGCTCAAATTCTACAATAGGACATCATTCTATTACCAACCACAGTTAAAGTTCTTCCAAAATTACGTAAGTTAGAAATGCAGAATGGATTGCCATATTATCTGTTTCCCTAGAAAACTTTTAGTGTTTGATAGCCCAGCCAATGGAGATATTTCATGGAGGATTTTGGCAAGTGTCTGAGCTTATCTGGGGCCATCTGTTGACTGTTCTGTTTTTTCTCAATCTCATCATCATAAACTTTTTAAACTGATTGCTCCCACTGTTATTTTGTGATATTTTGTGCACTTACAAAGGAAATAATAAGCTTTCCATGGATTTGTCTTCCAGTTTTACAAACATTTTAATTAACCAGCATATTAAGCTTTTGATCTACTAAAGAATTTCCTGTAGCTTTTAAAAGTAACTTTTAAATTCATGAATTTGTTATTAACTTTTTAAAGAGTCAACAGAGGAGTTAGAAATAAAAAGCTCATTGATTCCTTAGCATTCCAAAGTCATGAACTACTCCAAAATCATACTAGCTATCAGTGTATATGTTTAGTCTTACTATTTAACACATTAACATGCTTTGTAGAGTGACACACGTTTGGCCAAATTAAACAAAATAGGCTTTTCATAAAGAATTGGATAATATAAGAAAGTCTAGAATACTTATTGTCTATTAACTCTTATTGCTTTTTTTTCATTTTCATGATAAGTCCTGTCAATAAACAATATTAATTTAGAATTTGGTAAAGGAAGATTCAAATGATACGTTTCGTGAATGGACATATATTGAATGAACACAACATGACATGACATTCTTCTTCATTGGATAAGGTTAGTAAGGAAGGAGGGTTGATTGTTACACTAGTAAATAGTTATTTGAAAAGGAAAAAGTAAGACAATTTCATAATGCTGAATCAAACGTAGAGAAATAAATACCAGAAAGAAGCAGGTTAAATGATTCTAGGAGCTCCCATAGGGCCAATATTAGTTCATGATCTCACCATCCAGTGTGGGAAAACCTTCTTTTTCTAGCTTTCACATGACTTATTACATTAAAATTATAATTTAGTTATTTTGTCTACTTTTAATGTCCATCTTCACTGGCTAGAATAAAATTCAAGAGGGTGGTGATCTCCACCTATTTTGTGCAATAATTATTCCAAACACCTAGGACAGTAGTACAAATGTTTGGTAAGAATAAACTTTTCTTTCCAAATCATAATAGTAAAAGGATAAAGTTTAGCTCCTCTTTTGAGGCAGGTTTTATAATCATGGCAATTTAATTCAAGTTTGGAGAGATGAGGTATACTTTGTTCTGATGGAAACAATTTAATAGGAAGAAGACTGAGAAGAATTTTAGAAATTAGATATTAACTAGAGTGGGACTGCCAGAAGAATCATTCAGTTATCTTAGCTGCTGCTTTATGTTCTTGTTCTCTAAGGTAAGGTAATTTGATTGTCTCAGCATTAAGATGATAGGAGTCTGAAATAAATTTCTCTACGATGCAGTAGTTCTCTGTTAAGGTAATTTGCATATGAGGGAAGAGTTAATTTATCTGTTAAACTAAATAATAATCTGACAGAACAACAGAAAGTACAATGTACTCTTTTTTCGTATCCTAATTTTCAGTTTAAAAAAAAGGATCATAAAACTTGTCTGGCTATTTTTGTACTAGCTGACACTTGTTTCTCTTTTTTTAGTGATGAATAGAATTTTATGTGATAAAGATAACCTTTAAAGCTTCTGATATCTCTAAACTGAACACCCTCATTTTGTAGAAAAAGTAAACCAGAGAGGTTTTGTGAGTTATTTACTAATGTAGAGTTAATTGTAATACTAAATGTATTTTCATCATATATCATATTATTATATATCACAACTCAAATGTTTTAAAATATATTATCATATATTCTGTTGCAGTGTTTTAGTAAGCAATATTGTTTAATGTTAGAATTCAGTATTATTCTTTTCTGTTGTGGCAGTCAATTTAAAAAATTTTCCTATTATAAATGAAAAATTTCTGCTATTTTTTGATATCTAGGCCAATTATATTAGTATTTTTTCATTTTCTTTCTCAGAAAAAAATGTAGATTTCATTTTGTCGAGGTTGAGTTACATAACTATTTATTTAATAATGACATACAAAAAGCTCTTAGAGAAAAAGAGAATAAACAATTGAAAAAAATTTTCTCTAGGCTATAATATGACTAGACTTCCTTATTTATATTTTTTCAAAAAGATGATGCTTCTTAGGACATGAGTGAAAACAGCACAAAGAAATGAAAGGTGAAATATGAATCATGATTTCTTTGCAGTGTTTCTTAGCTTATGTTTTTATTTTGCTTAGGCCTTAATATTTTAAGATGACTTCTTTTTCAGAAGTCTGCATTAATTCCTGGTTTAACTGTTTGTGACTATTTGGTAAAGAAAGATAACTGCTAAAATTTTCCAATAAAAATATTCACCAATTTCGCTCCCTATTTTTAATATCTTTTTTCTTGGTTTTATTAAATTATTTGACATAGGATATTTAAAATACATTCTGCTTTAATCCTTTTGGAAAAAATAATTTAGCAATTTAACATAGAAAAAAATAATCTTACACTTTTATTTATTTTGTTTTTTTAAGGTCAGATGAATGATTTTTATTTTTTTATTTTATTTTTTTTAACATCGTTATTGGAGTATTGTTGCTTTACAATGGTGTGTTAGTTTCTGCTTTATAACAAAGTGAATCAGCTATATATATATATACATACCCCATATCTCTTCCCTCTTGTGTCTCCCTCCCTCACACCCTCCCTTTCCCACCCCTCTAAGTGGTCACAAAGCACTGAGCTGATCTCCCTGTGCTATGTGGCTGCTTCCCACTAGCTATCTATTTTACATTTAGTAGTGTGTATATGTCCATGCCACTCTCTCACTTTGTCCCAGCTTACTTTTCCCCCTCCCCATGTCATCAAGCCCATTCTTTAGTAGGTCTGTGTCTTTATTCCCATCCTGCCCCTAGGATTTTCATGACCATTTTTTTCCCATATATATGTGTTACCATACAGTATTTGTTTTTCCCTTTCTGACTTACTTCACTCTGTATGACAGACTCTAGGTCCATCCACCACACAACAAATAACTCAATTTCATTTCTTTTTATGGCTGAGTAATATCCCATTGAATATATGTGCCACATCTTTATCCATTCATCTGTCAATGGACACTTAGGATGCTTCCATGTCCTGGCTATTGTAAATAGAGCTGAAATGAACATTGCGGTACATGACTCTTTTCGAATTATGGTTTTCTCGGAGTATATGCCCAGTAATGGGATGCTGGGTCGTATGGTAGTTCTATTTTTAGTTTTTTAAGGAACCTCCATACTGCTCTCCATAGTGGCTGTATTAATTTACATTCCCACCAACAGTGCAAGAGGGTTCCCTTTTCTCCACACCCTCTCCAGCATTTATTGTTGGCAGATTTTTTGATGATGGCCATTCTGACTGGTGTGAGATATCTCATTGTAGTTTTGATTTGCATTTCTCTAATGATGAATGATGTTGAGCATTCTTTCATGTGTTTGTTGACAATCTGTATATGTTCTTTGGAGAAATGTCTATTTAGATCTTCTGCCCATTTTTGAATTGGGTTGTTTGCCTTTTGATATTGAGCTGCATGAGCTGCTTGTGAATTTTGGAGATTAATCCTTTGTCAGTTGCTTCATTTGCAAATACCTTCTCCCATTCTGAGGGTTGCCTTTTCATTTTGTTTATAGTCTCCTTTGCTGTGCAAAAGCTTTCAAGTTTCACTAGGTCCCATTTGTTTATTTTTGTTTTTATTTCCATTTCTCTAGGAGGTGGGTCAAAAAGGATCTTGCTGTGATTTATGTCATAGAGTGTTCTCCCTATATTTTCCTCTAACAGTTTGATAGTGTCTGGACTAACATTTAGGTCTTTAATCCATTTTGAGTTTATTTTTGTGTATGGTGTTAGGGAGTGTTCTAATCTCATTCTTTTATATGTAGCTGTCCAGTTTTCCCAGCACCACTTATTGAAGAGGCTGTCTTTTCTCCATTGTATATTCTTGCCTCCTTTATCAAAAATAAGGTGACCATATGTGCTTGGGTTTAATCTCTGGGCTTTCTATCCTGTTCCATTAATGTATTTTTCTGTTTTTGTGCCAGTACCATACTGCCTTGATTACTGTAGCTTTGTAGTATAGTCTGAAGTCAGGGTGACTGATTCCTCCCACTCCGCTTTTCTTTCTCAAGATTGCTTTGGCTATTCGGGGTCTTCTGTGTTTCCATACAAATTGTGAAATTTTTTGTTCTAGTTCTGTGAAAAATACCAGTGGTAGTTTGATAAGGATTGCATTGATTCTGTAGATTGCTTTGGGTAGTAGAGTCATTTTCACAATGTTGATTCTTCCAATCCAAGAACATGGTATATCTCTCCATCTGTTTGTAGCATCTTTGATTTCTTTCATCAATGTCTTATAGTTTCCTGCATACAGGTCTTTTGTTTCCCTAGGTAGGTTTATTCCTAAGTATTTTATTCTTTTTGTTGCAGTGGTAAATGGGAGTGTTTCCTTAATTTCACTTTCAGATATTTCATCATTAGTGTATAAGAATGCAAGAGATTTCTGTGTGTTAATTTTGTATCCTGCTACTTTACCAAATTCCTTGATTAGCTCTAGTAGTTTTCTGGTAGCATCTTTAGGATTCTCTATGTATAGTATCATGTCATCTGCAAACAGTGACAGCTTTACTTCTTCTTTTCCGATTTGGATTCCTTTTATTTCTTTTTCTTCTCTTAATCTTACACTTTAAATTTAACTTTATTTTCTCTTCTGCCATTTTAGGGTAAATATCTATTTATATATATATATATATATATATATATATAATGAGGGAAGAGTAAATTTATCTGTTAAACTTAATAATAATATATATTATATATATTATATTATATTTTTTATATATATAATATATATATATTTTTTTGGCCAGTACCATGCAGCAGATGGGGTCTTAGTTCCCCGACCAGGGATTGAACCCATGCCCCCTGCTTTGGAAGGTGGAGTCTTAACCACTGGACCATGGAGGAAGTTGCTCTAGTAAATATATTTTTTATCACAGATGTATGTAGAATTTGAATAACTTAAAATCCATATGATGCAATGTACTTCTTCTTTCTTCTTATTATTGCCTTGAAATTGGAAACTTTATTTCATTTTTAGCATTTATCTTAGCATGGTGACATAAAGAGCAGATAATTTATACATGTTTTTTACAGTCTGCATTTCACAACTGCTCTCACAAATTGATCAAGCATGAATTGCCTTCAAATTATTTTCTGCTCTTAGCATGAATGCTATAAATTTATTCAAAGCAAATATTCTAAATGCTGGAGAGGGTGTGGAGAAAAGGGAACCCTCTTGCACTGTTGGTGGGAATGTGAATTGGTACAGCCACTATGGAGAACAGTATGGAGGTTCCTTAAAAAACTAAAAATAGAACTACCATATGACCCAGCAATCCCACTACTGGGCATATACCCTGAGAAAACCATAATTCAAAAAGAGTCATGTACCACAATGTTCACTGCAGCTCAATTTACAATAGCCAGGACATGGAAGCAACCTAAGTGTCCATTGACAGATGAATGGATAAAGAAGATGTGGCACATATATACAATGGAATATAACTCAGCCATAAAAAGAAATGGAATTGGGCTTCCCTGGTGGCGCAGTGGTTGAGAGTCCGCCTGCCGATGCAGGGGACATGGGTTCGTGCCCCGGTCCGGGAAGATCCCACATGCCGCGGAGCGGCTGCACCCGTGAGCCATGGCTGCTGAGCCTGCGCGTCCAGAACCTGTGCTCCGCAACGGGAGAGGCCACAACAGTGAGAGGCCCGCGTACCACAGAAAAAACAAAAAAAAAAAAAACAAAGAAAAGAAATGGAATTGAGTTATTTGTAGAGAGGTAGATGGACCTAGAGTCTGTCATACAGACTGAAGTAAGTCAGAAACAGAAAAACAAATACTGTATGCTAACACATATATATAGAATCTAAAATAATAATAATAATAATGACACAGACGTAGAGAATGTACTTGAGGACACGGGGAGGTTGAAGGGTAAGCTGGGATGAAGTGAGAGCATGGCATGGACATATATACACTACCAAATGTAAAATAGATAGCTAGTGGGAAGCAGCCACATAGCACAGGGAGATCAGGTGCTTTGTGACCACCTAGAGGGGTGGGATAGGGAGGGTAGGGGGGAGACGCAAGATGGAGGAGATATGGGGATATATGTATAAGTATAGCTGATTCACTTTGTTATAAAGCAGAAACTAACACACACCATTGTAAAGCAATTATACTCCAATAAAGATATTTTTTAAAAAAGCAAATATTCTCATACTAAATATGCAGCTGGTTTGTAAGGCCTTGATAGAAGACAATTGTGATGGAAAGTTTCCTTTGCTTCAACTGATTAATATCTCAGGCTAATAATGCTTTGCATATATATACTTAGCTCCCTTGAGAACCTTGGTACCTTTCTGTAACCAGTGTTAGGGAATTGCAGCTGCTTTTGATTGAAACAAACTCAATTGTAGAACTTCATGATATAGTATATGATTTAGAGTAAAAATATAATTTGTTGGCTTTAAGTAATAATATTTTATTCTCAGGATGCCTTAAAAATACTTCAAGAAAGAATACAATTACTAGGAAATTTATTATTTGATACACATATCTTGGGAAAATAAACATTGATCAAAAGGTTCAAATAATAAGTCAACTGGAAGAAAGTTTGCCACATCATTTTGGGAAAACCTTTAGAAGACAGACTCTGGTGATTCAAGTTTTTCACATTTTCTTGCCAACATACTTAGTATTACATGCTTTATTTGACAGTCCTTCAATTCCCCACTTTACCCTGCATTATTTTCTAAAAGACTGTTGTTGTTGCTATTTTTACGCAAGAGCTTCGATGAAAATCTTGAATTCCTTAGTAAGCACATTTGGAGTACACAGGATAAGAACAGACTATATTCTAGCTAACCTCTGTGCCCAGTGTCTCTATACTACTTGTCTTTTTCTGTTCATACAGTACTAAAATCTTTCCCCATGATTTCCTAACTAATACAAATTGATGTTATCCATTTTCAGTCTCCTGAAAAGTTTTACTTAAGAAGAAATCTACTCAGCACTAAACTCAGCAAGTTACAAGATTGAGGGTAATGGTGAAATTAAAAAAGGATCATGAATAACTGCACTAATCCTCAACGATCTAAAAAAAAACAAAAAAACCAATAAAACCCTACGTTAATCTTCAGATGAATATTAGAGCCCCAAACTGCAGCTTCTAGACCAGATTGTGAATTTGTGAATTTGTCAAAGCCCAGTTTTAGTGCATTCCCTTTGCCAGCGCTTCACAGCCCCATTTCCCCAGTGCACTGTTCACAGACTAACCTCTGAACTTTCCATGTGATATCCATCTCATTCTTTTTCTCTTTGGCCTAGTACCATGATCCAATGTTTCCAGACGCTATCATGTCAGGACTTATCAGGGCTGTGTTTTGTTCTCTCAAGATCTTTTCACAAGAAATTAGCAAGCTGTCCTGGGAAACTCATCTACACTGATCTGTAAAGGGAAAACAATTTCATTATGTACTGTGGTTAGTAGGTAAAATATTTGTATTTTGAAGGGCATTATGAGAATCACAATACCTTAAACCAATGGTCTTCAAATTTATTTTTTTTAATTATCATCATGTAGTGATAAAACCCTGTTTTCAAACAAGGTTTTATATAAAACAGGTACAAGTGAAAATGCTCTGGTTAAAGTGGAGGATAAGAAAGGCACACTCCCTTTTCCCCTCCTCCTTGCTCTTTGAGTGGCCCCAGAGCATCTCTGAGGAATTTCTGCAGTTCCACAAACACAGCCTGCAAATGATCCCATTAACGCAGTGGGGTAACTGCTGGTGAGAATGCCAGGTATATGGCCAGCACTTTTAGATCAGTGGTTTTCAACAGGGATTGATTTTGTCCCCCGTGGAGGCTTTTGGAAATATCTGAACACACTTTTGGTTGTCATAACTTGGGGAGGAAGGAAGCGGGTGCTGCTGGCATCTAGTGGGTAGTGGACAGGATGTTGTTAAATATCCTACAATGTACAGAACAGCCCCCCACAAGAGAGAGTTTTTCAGCCTGAAATGTTACAGTAGAACTGAGGTTGAGAAAGCCTGCTCCAAAGAGAGTAGGGCACCAGGAGCTGCTGGGGGTGAGGGGAGGAAAGGGGGACTTTGAGGGCAGGGAGGAAGCCTGCAGCCCCTGGAGTCAGAGCCTTAACTGACGAGTGCTCAGGGTTTGCCCAGGGCTGGGGAAGGGAGAGAAGGCAGAAGCTTTGCAAAATGGTGGCATTTAAAACTTTGTTACACCTGCAGGTTAACTTGCATTTGTCAGTAGCTAGATCCAAACAAATAAGCTTAGCACTGAGCAAAAATATTAACTAGAAATTTACCTGTGACTAACAACCACCCATGAGTCCCCTCATGAACTCCAAAGTTGCAGGCTTCCAGCCGGTGGGCCGGAGGCAGCAGCTGAGTCTGGAGGCAGCCCTGGTCCAGTCTCCAGGGAGCAGAGCCGAGCCAGGTGCTTAAAGAGGGCTTCCTCGGGGACCAACCCCCTCACCTTTCCTCCGGTGTGTTGTCTGCTGCACCCGCTCATCAGCGGGGAGGCTGGTAGGAGGTTCTCTTAGAGGAGAATCCCATCCTCCTTCAGACGTCCTGCGGAGAAGGCAGGTGCATCCCACGTCCCACATCCTCACACCAAGGAAACGCTCTCTCATCTAAACGCCTCCCGCTGGAGCCCATCCTGACCTCTGACCCGGTCACTACCCGGTGTTGTTCCTCAAAAAGAGATCATTTCGAAATTCAAAAAGGTTAAAAAATGTTTCATTACAAGCATTAACCCCGTTAGGCGCTTTTGCTCGCTTCCAATCTCCTGAATAGGCTTCATTTAAAGGCCCCAGAGGCACCAAGTGACAGTTTTACGCGGGTCATCAGTTCGAAAGCTCTGGAGAGTCTAAGAGAAAACATACAATAAGTCCCCTGCCCACCCCCGCCGTCATTATATAGAAGAGAGAGAGGAAATCCTCCTCACGCGGGGGCCCCTTTTGTGTCGTTCCTGCCAACGCAGCAGCCCTCCTGCTATATAGACCCGCGCGCCCGCCCCACCGCACTGAACTCGCATCCCCGCATCAAGCAGCCATGGGGAAGGTGAGCCCCGCGCCGGCGGGAGGGGCCCGCAGCCGGGCTGGAGCCCAGGCCTCTGAGCCCTGTCCTTCCCTTCCCTGCAGATCACCTTCTACGAGGACCGGGGCTTCCAGGGCCGCCACTACGAGTGCAGCAGCGACCACGCCAACCTGCAGCCCTGCTTCGGCCGCTGCAACTCCATCCGGGTGGACAGCGGCTGCTGGATGCTCTACGAGCAGCCCGACTACTCGGGCTGCCAGTACTTCCTGCGGCGCGGCGACTACCCCGACTACCAGCAGTGGATGGGCCTCAACGACTCCGTCCGCTCCTGCCGCCTCATCCCCCACGTGAGTCCGGTTCCCCTGGGCCTGCCGTGCCCTCGGGTCACACCAGTGCTCCAGACACAGTGGTCAGGCTGCAGGACGGTGGCCTTCTTTTGCTGGCTCTAACCGGGTTCTCTTTCCCTTTATTAATGTCTTTAAGGTTTCTTTCCACCGAAAAATTGAGTGATGCAATGCTCTTAATTGAAATTGTATTCTCCTTTGCTAAAATTAAGCTCACCTCTACTGGGCAAAAGTGGTGCACGGCATTAGTTTAGAGCGTCTGTGCCACCGCTGAGGAATAAGCAACAGGTGAACTCCTCACACCCAGGTGCCCTTAGGCTAGTTACTGGGCTACTTCTCTCCTTCCTCATCTGTAAAGCGGGGTTAATAAGGGCAGTTGGTTCATCGAGCTGTGATGAGGTCAAAAGGAGATTGCCCAGCACATGGCAAACTACCCCCTCCTCCAAATATTAACCATTATGAGTATCAAGTGTCCCTCAAGTTCTGCTTTTTGATTAGGCAAAACAAATAACCAACAATGTGATTCTAGTAGCACCTGCAAAGCCCACTGCTACCCAAGTAAAGCCTGAGCAGCCTGGAATTCTACAGTTAGGGAGGCTTTTATTTGCCTATGACAGAGTCCTATGGAAAATGTACCATTCTGGGGAAATTTGAAACCCCCTCAGAGGGTTGAAAGCCTTGATAGGACCCAGACTGGCATTAGGAGCCTGGAAATCTGGACCTTTACTTTCCCTGACTCTTTGATTACAGCCTGAAAGCTCTAGTCATTAGTTTCTCTTAAAAGAAGAAAAGACTTAGAATGGTTGCTCCACGTGTGTCAGGCTGTTGTGAAGATCAAATTAACACACACGTGAGTCTTTTGCAAACCATGGAAGATACCTTATTAGCAGTTTTTTATACCTCAGAATGAATTGCTTATGAGAACATTTCCTAACGAGGATTTAATGGTGGAAGAAGGAAGAAGGAATTGAGTGGGTACCTGCTGCGAAGGAACAAGCAGATAAAAGAACAAGTGCTCAGGAAGAGACAGACAGGATTTGCCCAGGACTGACAGCCTGCCCTTACATTTTTCTAAAGGTTTTATAATCTATTGATCTAGACAGGCCTCCTTCATGATCTTGAGCTTCTATTTTTATTAATTACCTAAAAGTGTTTTGCCAGACCATATATTAGAGGTGAGAACTGAAACCTAATCGTTACGATGGCTCTTGCTTCTCGGGATTTTAGAATAGCAGGACTCAAAGCAGAAAGGAAGGGATTAAGGAGTTGCCTGGGCTGGACTGCCACCTCCTGTGCTTCACTTCGGGGAAAGCAATTCGACTTCCTCTCTTCCCAGCCTCTTCTAATGCTATGGAGTTCCAAAATAATGCCTTTTGCCAGGGATAGATTTGCCTTTTTATTTTAATATCTAATTATTTTTATAACCACCAAGGAGAGTTCCAGACCACCGTTTAAGTCTATAAAGGAGAGAGCAAAAATTATATATAAAAATTGTCACTTAAGAATGGTACTAAGTAGGTACTAAATATGATTCATGTAGGTTGTGGCCCTAGAAAACTATGGAGCACCATGAATGTCTTGATCTGTGTGAATGGCCCCCTCTTCAGTTTTGCAGTGTGCAATCTACCCAACTATACCCAGTGGCCCTGGTGTTGGTTGTCTTTTTAATTTGTCATCTTTGATATAGAAAAGATTAAAAAAATGCCCATTCCCCCAGCGGTGTGAGTGATTGGTTGCTAAAGGCTAGGTTTTCTGACCCTTCCCATCTGCTGATTGCTGAACCCAGACCAGCTCCCACCGGCTGAGGATGTACGAGCGAGAGGACTACCGAGGCCAGGTGGCGGAGCTCACGGAAGACTGCTCCTCGCTCCGCGACCGCTTCCACTTCAATGAGATCCGCTCCCTTCACGTGCTGGAGGGCTGGTGGGTCCTCTATGAGATGCCCAACTACCGCGGGCGGCAGTACCTAGTGCGGCCGGGGGACTACAGGCACTACCACGACTGGGGGGCCCTGGATGCCAGAGTGGGCTCCCTGAGGAGGGCCGTGGATTTCTACTGAAATACTTTTACTCTACTGTTTTCTCCATCTGGAAGCTAATAAAATATTTCCTGTGTGTTTGATGCAGTAACGTGGTCCTCTCTTCCTTTCAGACTCCTTGGAAGGGCTCAGCAAAAATAAAACGGAATAATGTGGATTTTCTTACAAGTGTCAGTGGAAAGGGTGGTGTGGGGTAGCAGTTGAGAGGACAGGCTCTGGAGCCAGAATGCCTGGGTCCACATCCACTTACTAGATTTAGGTGGTCGGCAAGTTACTTAGCATTTCTGTGCCTCAGTTTCCTCATTTGTAAAACTCGGTGTAGTAGTACTCTTCATTTCATAAGTTTGTGGTGTGGATTAAATGACTTATTATTTTAAAATCACTTACACATTTTAGCTTTGCATAACGTATAATAGTTTCTAGGAAACTGTTCTGTAAGCTTGCTGGTGAAACAGCTGGTCACCTTTTTAGTACCCTTTTCTTAGGAGAATTCCCTTTTGGAGTTTGCATTCAGTAAGATGGCTAAGTGAAATTGCAGAGGTAGACAGAGTTAGATAGAGACAGATGTGTCTGACACATCTTCGGTGTGAATACATGTGACTGCCTGAATAGGTTTACTAATATATGCGTATCCAGAGCCCAAGTATAAGAATCAAGTGCCACCTTAATGAACAGCCCAAAGGACTCTTCCAAACATTTTTCTACTTAAGGGAGGTACAAAGCATTCAGGTAGTGTGCACTGATCAAAATGAGCGCAGTGGGACAGAAGTAAAGACATAAGGTACGTGATCCGGAAAATAACATACAATCAGGCAAAGTTCTTAAATCTACTATTGGCTATGCTGATACTGTCACCAGACTTGGATCAATTTTGATTACCTCTAGCTCATGAATCAACATTTGATAGTAATCATAGCACCAAGAAAGAAAAAGGTAATGTGGGAACTAATCATTTAATTGAATTCAAAATTTCTTTGCAGGAAGATGAAGTTTATCAAATGAAACCTAAGTAGGTGTTCTATTACCCTACTAGATTTTCTTTGATTGAAAATACTAGACTTCTCGATTTCAGATGTTTACACATAATTGAGAAAAAACAAATTACTTCCCAGCTTAGGGGTTTGACTTAATTGTGAAAATGGCAACCTCTTGGTGAAATAAGTTCTTGGTGAGCTGAATGGCCATGATTAGGAAAGAACCACTGCAAATCATTTTCTACTTGAAAATATATACGTATCTAGCAGCTAATAAATAAGTTGTTTCCGAAATCCCAAATACTATAGGAATAAAGTAGTCAAATTATTTAACATATTACTTCCCTAGCACACATGCACATTACAAAATATTTGAAGAAGCTCTAAGGACATTTAGATCTGTGCTAATACAGTAGTCACTATCACATGACTCTATTTGGCTAGACTTCATTTGGTTAAGTCCAAATGAAGATGTGTCATAAGTGTAAAACACACACCAGATTTCAAAGACTTAGTATGAAAAATAGAAAGGAAAATATCTGAATGTTTTTCAAATTAGTGTAATGTTGAACTGATAATATATTGGATATATTAGGTTTAATAAAATCTGTTATCAAAGTTGATTTTACTTGTTTCTTTTAACTATTTTAATTTGCTTACTAGAAAAATTAAGATTACCTTTATGCCTCTTTTTATAATTCTATTGATCGGAACCCCAGGCTAAAAAGGTGAGTTGTAATTTGTATGCAGATACAGCTCAGTCTGATACTTGAGTTATATGAAATCCTAAAAATTAGGAGATGGCAGAGAACATGTTTAAGTGTTACATAGTCATTGGACATCCATTGCCTTATGAGGAGATACTCAGTGAAATTATAATTTTCACCTATCACTGGCTGAGGCAGTGGGGGAGTGGGTCCCCATCTTGTCTCATCATATGGGTGTTCCATTAACTACACTGAATTTGAAGTTTCAACAACACATGTGAGTTACCCGCCCTTCTACAGATACAAGTCCCTTCTTTCCTCAGCTAATTTTCCCTCCTCTCCCTCTCCCTGTCCAGGCATGGCCCTTCATTTATAGCATTTTCATTCTGGAAGCTGCCATGTTTCCCTCCCCTAACTTTTCAAACACTTTGTCATTGTTATAGATTTTATAAAGAGCTTGAAAAATAACTGGCTAAAAATATTCATCTTTGACTCTTTAACTACTCTGGCCAAATCAATATATTAACCATTGTTGAGCGACATCACATGCTAGTATTTAGAACAACCAGATTTTTTAAGAGATGTAATGATGAGAAAAAGACAGGAAACTGCTGAAGAGATAAAAAATGATAAGTACAATGGAAAGTGAGAAAGAATAGTTGAATGTTCTGGAAGCCACTGTCATCCAATGCTGGAATGTCAAGAGGAATTGCAGCTGAATACAGGCTGTACAATTCTTTTTAAAAAAGGTTACGTAGGGTATTGTGCATAGAGTTCAGATTGCAAATATTCAACAAGAGGACACCAGGTCTCATTCATACACAGGGGTTTTCTTTTCCATCTATGTGTTTACTCTACTTTTTCAACTATTGAAAAAAATCAGATAAGATGGAGTTCAATTTGATAATCCCTGAAATTTAAAGGATGTATATATGGTCGGGGAGGAAGGATAATAAAATAAGAGGGATGCTTCCTGCCTTATTAATGGTCCTGACACATCCATGGGCTTTTGCTAGGTACAAAGAATAAATTCTTGCTCCAAATATGGGATGACAGTTAAGTCCCGAATTTCAGTTATAGAGTAATTCAAAGGGAGAGATTTTCCCTTCAGGATGCAAGCCTTGATATTTTGCAGAAACACTTGAAAATATTTGTCAAATAGTTCAATGAGAGTAGCGTTTTGTGGAATTTGAAAAATAAAACCTAGAGAATTTGGATAATCCATGAACTAGTTATTAACATGCGCAGCAGAAAACCTGAATATTGTATGCTGTTCTTTGTGAACAAAATGCTAATAGAATAAAGGCAAAGAAAAAGACATATCAAAAAGGGAAACTTTTTTCTGTTTTAAATCAGGGGCTGGTTTTCAACACTCAGTTCAAGTACTTTTTTTTTTAACAAGATGAGGCCAATGGAAAGTTTCCAGGATGTTTGTTCTGACATGCAATTATATTTACCCTGCCACATTTGTAGCCATAGAGAAAGATGCTGTCAGGCTGACTGACCGAAGGAGTTCTCCACAGTCAAGGAAACTAGAATTTTTTTTTTTTTTTGCGGTACGCGGGCCTCTCACTGCTGTGGCCTCTCCCGCTGCGGAGCACAGGCTCCAGACGCTCAGGCTCAGCGGCCATGGCTCACGGGCCCAGCTGCTCCGCAGCATGTGGGATCCTCCCAGACCGGGGCACGAACCCGTGTCGCCTGCATCGGCAGGCGGACTCTCAACCACTGCGCCACCAGGGAAGCCCCAAGGAAACTAGAATTTTGATAAAAGACTAAATAATGAGGTGATAAATTGTCTATGGCACTTCAGAGGTAAAGAGTCACTTTCTCAAGAGTTATGTGTACTGATTGATTTCATGAAAAACCCTTTACCCTAGACAGTAGAGGAGCTGAATGTCATACTTAATAATTAAATGGGAAAAGAGAAACCGAAACATTTGATTCCTAACCAATATACATTAATAATAGCTCAACGTGACAAGCAGTGTACATTTCACACAAGAGGCTCACTTGTGATACATATGTTCGGATTATGTTCACTCACAAGTTTATGTCAGACGTTAGCCAAATCGATTATAATATCAAATTAGAGAGGGAAAAAGGAGCATGCAGAATGAGTAGATTTGTCAGCAAGATTCAGAGTTTATTTACTGTTTTGTAGTTTATATTTCAACTTTGTGAAAAAGGAAGGCAGTGAAGCATTTTCAAAACTACCTTTTCAGAAACTCTCAGACTACAGACATGCTGTCCTCAGAACAGCCATTAGCAGAGGAGAGGACGTCACACATCCCTCAACTGATGTGAAAAGCTACGCCTTTCCCATGTCTTTGTCTTTAATTGTGCCTATGTGCTTTGTATCTGTTAAAACTGGTATTCCCAACTACTAACAGCTCAGCTCTTGGAAGAATACCTCAATATTATTCTGCTGTGCTTCAGCACAAGTTATCACATGATATAGTAAAGTGAGAATGACCTTGGGGTCAGAAGCCCCTGACCTGAGCTCCTTGCTCCTCCATGCACAGACCTGTGGCTTTGGGCATATCATCAAACCTTTCAGAGTCATGATTGTTTTGTCTGCTAAATGGAGGGAGTGACATACTGTATGGATTTGCCTTGCACAGAGCCAGACTGGGTGTTTAGTATGTGTCTTTCCCTTTCCTCATTGAAATCGATTGCTCTGTCTACCTGGTGGTTCACAATGGGACATTTGCTATGTTGAAGGCATTAGGTAAATCATGGATTTCAGAGCCTTCCATTTACTCATCAGTCAAGTGAGGATATTGAGAAAAGTGAGACAAACCGTCTAGTCAAGTAGCTAGCATGTAATCAATACTAGTTTGATTTTCATTCTTTTCTTAATTTAAAAGGACTGTATTTGAGATTAATAGCTGACTATATTAGATTTAAGAAATATAACAATCTAATCTTTCCACTATTGGATTGGTTTTACCTAATGAGTTGCCATCACTAAATAACAAAATAACAAAAAAAAAAAACTTAGAACAGAAAATCTTGGTTCTCTGAATTCCAGTATGTCTCTATTACATATTGATAAGATTACACACAATGTCTTCCTATTTTAACTCCATTAGTAAGTTATTTCAGCCTGTAAAGTATTCTCAAAGTACAATCAGGGTTTATCATCCATTTATAAAGTTTCACTTATCCTGGTCCTGTTCTTCCTTTGTTCAGAAAGGAAGCTGATCAGTGGAGAAAGGGAGGGACCCAGGAAGAGGGTGGTGACATCTGAACTGAAATCTGCTCTGATCTGAGAAACAAACTTCTGAGTTGTTTTGTCTCCTTTGCTGCAGATGCTATTATTGCCAGTCAATGCATTGTGATGCACAAGGGCTAGTGTGAAATGGAAATTTCTCTTTTAGGAACCAGGAAATAAGTTACAAATAAAAGAAGGCTCATCCAGTGAAAGGAGTTGGTCTCTCTCTGGGCATCAGTGTTGACTGAATGCAGAGAACCTGGAAATTTATTCAGGAGTTTTTGGAACTCTAAGCAAAAAAAATCACTGAACATCATCAGGGTCCTCAAATTCTATCCAGAACTGAAACCAGGTAAGTGGAGGTCTCTCTGAATATTTTTTGCAATTGAAATCTGATTGTTTCCAGAGTGGTACTCCTGAGTTACCATATTTTATTCAGGCAAGTTTTATGCATATTATCAGTCAAATGTTAGAAGAAGAAAAGAGCATTGTCACAAGAATAATTTATCTCTGTATTCCTCATCAACTACTGTCTCTTCCTTTCTGAATGTGGGTGTGTCCTGACCACTGATGGCTGAATATCCTCCTCTGTTATCTCCTTCCTCCTCCTTACAAAATGTGAACCCTGTTCAAGGGTTCAGCCTTCCCCATGTGCTCTGTGATTCTCAGGGAAGGTGATCCCACCTCCAGCTCAAAAGTGGTTACTAGTCCTAGACCAATTGTGATGATCCTGCCTGCCTATCCAATGACGGAACTCAGCTTTCAGCCAGACAGATCATGGCGTTCTCCTGGTGACTGATACCAGATGAGAGTTGACATATGACCTGAACTGGTGCAAACATACTAAATCTTGAGTTAATGTTATTCTAGTTTTGGAGTAAAACCTTTTTCTTTGTCCTGCTGGGTCATCCGAGTGGCTATTTTAGCCATCTTGAAACTTCATGGGTAGGTTTATAGTACTTGAAAAGTCCAGAAACTATCCCATCTTAAGAAAGCCAGTGCATGGAGACAGGCAGAGCCAAGGAAACTGCAGAGAAGCTGGAGTCCTATTTTAACCATACTTGGAGACTCCCCTCTCTGAACTTCCTACTATGGGAGATACTAAATACAATTTAAGCTAATTTGAGGTAGAGTTTCCTTTACATGGAGCCCAAAGCGTTGTATCTGAGAAAGGGAAAAACCGCTTCTATCTTAAGCTCCTGAGAAGGCCCTCATGAGTTTAATCCAATTATATTTTTCCAAATCCCAGACACTAGGTGGAATGGATTTGGGCACGTAATCAAGTCCAGCCCATTATGGTCAAAGAGCTTCAGTCTGTAAACTAAAAATTTTGGGGAACTGAACTTTCTTTCGATTCCTCACTGGATATGAATGAGAATAAACCAAGCTCTGGTGTCTACACTAAACCAATGATTCCCCTTTTTTTCTTATGCCATTTTAGATTGAATTTTCTGTTCCTTGCAACTGAAAGCATCTTACATGAAAGTTAAGCCTCTAAAACATATTCATTTTGATATATTTCTGGTTGAGTTTTCACTTTTTGAGCCTGTGATCGACAGTCTAATGATGGCAGTCATTTTTCAAAAAGTTTGCAGGATTTGAAAAGGCCAGAAGCCCATTCCTTAAAAATAAATAAATCTTCAATCTGGAAAGTAAACCAATGTGAGAAAATGGGCAACATACCTTTTCTCTTTTAAAATTTACAGCCAGTGGAGAACCTCTCCTAGAGTTCCTTCCTTTACTCAATTCAAGCAGAGAGCATAGCAGATTGGTTTCCAAGAGGCACTTTGTTTTCCAAGAGGCCATGAGACAATCTGGAGAAAGTAAGAGATCATCTTGGTCATAACCACTGTGCTGTGTTTTCACTTCTCTCAGGCCAAGCACCAATAGTCCATGTTCTATGTTAGGAAAATAACAAAAGTTGATACCTGTAAAAACTTTTATTTGTATAATAACATGACATATTTTTTAAAATAGTTACACTGATATTAATGCTGGACTTTTCAAATAGTCCTGCTGGGAAGTTATTTACATTTCTATGGTTCAGAAGTATTTTTGGAATTTTTTTTTTTGAAACTGCTATAACATTTGACATTTCTTTTTTGATAATTGTCCAAGATAACAAATTTCCTGTTGAATGTAGAACTGACTTATTCATCAGTACTGATGACTAAGGGGGACAAATTAGGTGAGTGATTAAATTGGGCAATACAGTTTTTGATTAAAAAATTGAGGTTAAGAAAAAGTTATGTATGCAGACAATTGCAGAATATTTTCCCTCTGATTTGAGTGGGACCACAAAAAATACTTGCTATTGTCAACTACAAATTGGTACTTGCCATTGGCGCTTGCCATCTACCTCTACAAGGATTATATCACATGCTTCTGCAGCTGCTGACTTTCAACACCCCCTGAAAGGAGTTCAGGGTGGAGAACAGAGATGAGGCACTCTGTGCTCTGGGAAAAACTGGCAGAACAGGTCTTCAGATAGTTAGAAATTTTCAGAAGCCCATTTTATGAGCCCAGTTCTTGTATTTCCTCATATCTAGAAAAGCACTAAAATCCTTCATTGTGACATCTGCTCCTTGTGACTAGCAGAAACCTTCTGCAAAAAATATGTGCTTGATTTCATGTATTCCCCCTTCACCAGAATCACATATATACTGACCTTCCCCCCCTACCTCTTTGGAGCAGTTTCTCAGAGCTATCTGAGATGCTGTCTCCAGGGCTATAGTCCTCATTTTGCCCCAAATAAAACTTAAGTCACAACTCTCATGTTGTGCATATTTTTTTAAGGCTACACTACCATCTTCAGACAAATATAAAAATGTTTAATAAATCAACAAACATTTTCCTGGAAGAATACTAGACCACTGGGAGAAATGCATTCTTATGGTTATGAAAGCTCTTTCTTTTTTAAGAATATTCTTTAAAAATGAAAATATTCCTGAGTGGTAGAATTGCAGAATAAACTAATAATCAAAAATAACTTGGTGAGGAAAGTGGGAACTGGAAGAGATAGTATTAAATACATGATTGTTGAAAGGAAAGGAGGGGTGTCTATCTGAAAAAAAAAAATCTGTATCTAACCTGAAATCTTGCCTAGGCCTTACCTATGGGGCAGGAAAAGAATGGATACTATGTGATAACCTCCACATAACAAAAGTAGGTAATGGGAAGAAAGGCAGTCCCAGGTCACTATAAATGATAGAATTTACTGTATCTCACTTTCATCAATTCAAAATCTCCCTCTACTCTCAACCTTCTCACATTCAGAAAGACTTTACGGCTTCCTTTTTGTTGGTGAAGACACTTAGACCTTTATGATTTAATACACCACAGGTAGTTTTAGACTTCAGTCTCAAGGATACTGCTCATTTTCTATGGCACAAAGGAAACAAAAAGTGACTTTTTTCTTTAAAAGATAAGAACTTTAAGTACATTTTCCACATCTGCCAGCATTTTTATATCAAAGATTTGTCATGTCTGTTTCTGAAAGGAATTGAGATGATTTAGAGATTAAAGTATACAGGGAAAGAGGCATTTAAGTCTAAAACAAACCAAATCCCATTTCAAATAAACAAAACGCACTTTAGTTGAGCAGATCTCAACTAAAGTGCTCAAAAGTACTTTGGGGCAGTGAAGTAATGGTCTCCAAGCTCTGCAGCATCTACTGCAAATAAGGGAAGTGTAACGGGCTGTGCAGCTTTTATTTTCTGACAATATAAAGTGAGTTCATTCATCTCTAGAAATACATTTTTGCTTAGACTGAAACACCAGCTTAAATTTACAGTGAAAACCCTGGTTTATGAATGGAGGAACTTTTGCTGGAAAATGCATAGGCAAGAGAAGGTGGCTTTCTGAGAGCAAGTGGATACTTTCATCAAGTAAAATCAGCTGTATCAGGAGTAACAGGACTTGGACACTTGTAAAAACACAGAGTAACTATTGCAACTCAATACTAAAAAGACACAGAACTGAATTTAAAATGAGTGAAAGGATCTGAATAGAATTTCTCCAAAGAAAATATGAAAAGATGCTCAACATTATTAGCCATCAGGGAAATGAAAACCAAAACCTCCACGAGATAATACTTCACATCCACTGGGGTGGCTGTAATAAAATAAAATAAAAAAACAGATAATAACAAGTGTTGGACAGGATGTGGAGAAATTGGAACTCTCATACAAGGCCTGTAGGAATGTAAATAGTACAGTGGCTTTGGAAAACAGTCTGCCAGTTCCTCTAATAGGTAAACTTAGATTTACCATGTTATCCGGTAATTCCAATGCTAGATATTTACCCATGAGAAATGAAAAGATATGTCCACATAAAAACTTACAAACAAATGTCCATACTAACCTAAGATGGAAATGACCCAATATTTGGGTGATGAATGGATGGAAAAAATATGATATATTCATACAATGAAATATTGTTCAACAATAAAAATAAATGAAGTACATGTGACAACATGGGTGAACCGTTTGCTAAGCAAAAGAAGCTAGTCACTAAGGATCATATATTGTATGAGTCAATTAATAGAAAATTTCCAGAATAGACAAATCTATAAAGACAGAAAGTGTATTGGTGGTTGCCTAGGGGTCAGTGAGTTGTTGGGTAGTATGTGAATTATATCTTAATAAAGCTGTTAAACCAAAACACAGAGGAAGGCTTCAGGGTATGTGGCTCACAACGCCACAGATAAAATAATCTTGGAATTTTTAAAACCAATTTATTTCTTCTTACTAATAACTTTTTTTAATTCCCTGCACTACAGTAGGATTTTATATTTGATCCTTTAGCAGCGAAGTTGATAAAAAGATAATGTTTTTGAACAAGTGGATGTGCATAAGGTATAAGTGGTTTCCACAATGTCCTACACAGTCAGCAACAGATGTGTGGCGAGAATCCTCGTCTTTCAACCTAAGACTCGGTGTCTTAGCAACACAACCCTTTAAGTTTCTGGTTCCAAATACTCAAGTCCAGAAAATAAAATTGTATTAAAAAGCAAGGTGATGTAGTCACAGGGATGTGCTATTAAATTAAAAATGTATGGAATTTGACCCCAGACAGTACAAACAAGTCAGAGCTCATTCAAGCCAAAGTTAAATGGAAATATTTCTTACCTCAAATTGTGATTTTTAAAAGGGCCTATTTTTTTGTTGTTGTTCCTTGCAAGAGTGATTTCTCAGGGAAAAGACACAATCTGTTGGTTGACAATCAGTTTTTTTTCCCCTGACCTCTCCCTCATTTATTTTAAAATTATATTTAGAGCTCAGCATATTATTTGTATGAAGAAAGACTGATGGAAAATAGGACAGAAAGAACAGAGTGCTCTAAAACAGGCTAGGAGGAATTGAAGGTTGAAGAGAGCTTTTTGGCAACTCAAACCCTCATTTCAATCAGCTCTGTCCTTTTTAATAGCTCAAATCAAATGAAGTCTTTACTGTCATCTCTGTTCCCCAGAGGAAATACAATGCTCTCTAGTTGAAAGGGACAAAGAAAGGCAAATACAATCCTAAATGTTTCTCTGTTTGGTCTCTCAAACCTTTAACTTCTCAATTTTTGTGTTCCTGTTAACATTTCTGTTATCTTCCTTAAAGGCTCTGAGCTATGTTTCAGACATTTGGTCTCTCTGGTATCTAAATGAGTTCCCTCTTGCAGAGTAGGGCCTCAGAAATGTCGCTGAGAGTGTTGGTCTTTGTTTCAGTGGGTAGTGGGTTTTATTCCCCTACTTTTACACTGTCAGCACCTAAACATCCCAACTTTCTGAGACCTACACTTTTGTCTACCCCTATCTCTTCACAAAATGAATTACATTCTAGGAATGAGGGCCTATGTCTAGTTTGGGACCATGGTTTGGTTTTAAAATCAACTTGAAAAGTGTAGAGGTTGCTTTGTGGCTGTTGACCTCACATGCTGACAGGAAGAAACAAAGAGATCAGCTGGGTAACCAACAGAAAGTGCAGTCACTAAGGCTTCAGAAGAAAATGCCAAACTTTCAACTCTATTTGTCTATACGTTGTTTCAATTGGCTGTGTCTTTATTGGACACTCACTTTACAATTGGGCTGATTAACAATGTTCAGGGAAGTACTGCTGGCCTCTGGTGGTGACTGGAATTAAAAGGAAGTCATGTCCAGCCTCTTCCTAACCCCATGTCTACCATGTGGAAAGGACATAAAATTTGGCTAAACATAAAGGTTTATTAGCAAGCAGGCAAAACAAAGGAGGGGCCAATAATTGAGCTAGAGAAAGCACGTGGCAAAACTGCTCATAGCAGCAGTCTTGGGACAATTTAAGTATTTGTGGCAGAAAATTTGGTCATTACCTCCATTATTGACTATTCTTTTAAAAAACTTGATTCCTGTCTTTTTCGTTGTTTTCATAGTGTCTGCTTTGTTGGTATTCACAGTTTTACTTCAATTTTAGAAGTAGAGTATAAATAAATTTAAAACCGGATATAGTGTGAGTTGCCATGCAGCAACAAATTGGTCCTTTAAAAAAACTGCTGTGTCCACTTAAGCCTCACCTAATGCTCTGATCAATGATTTGAGCTATTTCACTTGTTGTTAACTACCTGAAATATCTTTCTCCTTTTAGGCTGCCAAATCATGCTACTCTCTCCTTCAAAACCTGGTTCTCAATTTATATCCCTCATCCTTCTTGTTACTCAAGATTTTAAAAAAATCAAAACCAACAACTCTTGGGTTATGTTTGACTATTCTTCTTTTACTATTCTATATGTAACTCACCTTTCAGCTTTTTTTTCAATGTATATCAAATAATCACATCATTTCTCCTTAGCTCTGATACTTGCACACAGGACTGAGCCTACCGTTGCTTTTTGTCTGGATCACTACAATATTTTCATAATAAGGTTCTCCGCTTCTACCTTTTCCTTCTAGTCTATTTTCTACACAGCAGCCAGCGTGATCCTTTTTAACATAAGTCATATGATGTTACATTTCTGCTAAAACTCTGGCAAAGTATTTCCATTCAATCAAAGTAAAAACTTAAGTCCTTAATATGGCTTACAAGTCCCTACATAACCTGACTCTCTGTTATCTCTCTAGCCTCCTTGTCTACTATTCTCCCATTATTTTACTCTGAAACAGTTACATGGAGGAAGCCAGCACACTCTTACTTTAGAGCTTTTTCTTTAGCTGTGACTCTGGTAAGTTCTTCTCCAGATTTCTTGACTAGCAATTTTGTAACCTTCAAATCTACTCAAATATCACTTTCTGAACATCCCATTTGATACTACAGTCTGCATTTCATACTCCAACTCACCTCCTGCCCCAGCATGACTGGTCACCATTACTTCTTTTTTTTAACCCGTAGAAATTGTCTCCCTCTAACATATTCTAAACTGTTTATTTATTATATCCTGTCTTCACCCACTAAAATTAAGCTCCATAAGGACATAAACCTTGTTTTGTTCACTGATGATTCCCTTTTCTGTTGAACAGTTTCTGGTACATGAAAAATGAATCAATGAGTCTATTCATGTTAAGATACTCAGCCACTGAAATGGGTTGTACTAGTTTGGTAGAGTCAGTTTTGTTAGAATATGGGTCCTTCATGGAACTGTATGGATAGCAGGATGTTGGGTGTTGACACATATATTTACCATCCTTATTATCTTAATTTAAATAAAATGTCTAATAGAGGTTCATTTATGGACCAATGGGTTTTTAAATAAAAATACCTAACTCATGACAACTGTTTGTCATTTGCTTTATCAAATCCTGATGCAAAACGAGAGACATGGATGGGTAAGCTCCATGATTCATTTATTTTTTCCTTATCTGCCAATACCTTTCTTTCACTTTCTATTCCCTGAGTCATTTCACTTTTTATAGTTTCCCCATTTCTCTGCCTTCTTTTTTCCTATAATCCAACTTCAATAAAAATGATAAAGACATTGCAAGTAAAATGAAGATATAAATAAAACAAATTAAATCAAAACATAACAAAAGCTCTTAATGCTGTGGTTTGAATTTTATATGAAATACTTTTTTTCACACCATTCTTTTTTGTACATATCTACAACCTAGGGATCTTTGATATTTGGACTAGAACTTATGCATTGGTTTTATGTATGTGTATATATATGTGTGTGTGTGTTTGAAGGTAACATTTCATTTTAATACATATGCATTTTAATTTCAAATATCATATGTCTGCTATGGAAATTGGGGGAAACAAAGGGAAGCATAAGTAAGAAATCAAAATTACAAAATCCCACCAAGAGTTAATCACTGCTTATATTTTGTTAGAGATAATCACTGTTTACATATCTGTGTCTTTAAAAATGTGTTAGTTATTTCCTCCTTAATTTTTTCAAAAAATAAAATTATAGTTTTAACTAAAGTTGTTTAAGGTTTTTGAGTTTAAAGTTTTTAAAATATATGATACACATATTATATAAGACTGTATAACATCAAACAATATAGAAAAGAGCAGAAGAAAAAGTCTGAAATCCTTCAATTATGAGTAATCATTTTTTAAATCATTTGTACTGTTTTCAAACAAGTATCTTTACTCTGAAAATAGAGTAGATTAATAGAAATGTTTTCTATTTGTAGTCATTTTTTTCATTCTATTTTTGGTTAAAAAAAATGAAAGAAAATGTTCTTGAATTTTGAATGTGAAAAAAAAAGGAACTTTTGTGCACTGTTGGTGGGAATGTAAATTGGTGAAGCAACTGTGGAAAACACTACAGAGGTTCCTCAAAAAACTAAAAATAGAACTAACATACGATCCAGCAATTCTACTTCTGCATATTTATCTGAAGAAAACAAAAACACTAACTCGAAATAATATAGACACTCCTATGTTCATTGCAGCATTATTTATAATAGCCAAGATATGGAAACAACCTAAGTGTCCATCAGTGGATGAATGGATATAGAAATTGTGATGTATAGATATACCATGGAATATTATTCAGTCACAACAAAGAATGAAATCTTGTCATTTGTGACTACATGGGTGGACCTTGAGAACATTATGCTAAATGAAGTAAGTCAGAGAGAGAAACACGAATACTGTATGATGTCACTTGTATATGGAATGTAAACAAAACAGAAGAAAAACAAAAACAAAAGCAAAACAAAACAACCAAGCTCATAGATACAGAGAACAAACTGGTAGTTTCCAGAGGAGGGAGATGGGGAGGTGGGAAAAATGGGTGAAAGGGATCAAAGGTACAAACTTCCAGTTATAAAATAAATAGGTCATGGAGATGTAATGTACAGCATGGTGAATGTAGTTAATTATACTATATTGCATATTTGAAAGTTACTAAGAGAATAGATCTTAAAAGTTCTCATCCCAAGAAAAAATTGTATAACTACGCAAGCTGACTGATGTTTACTAGACTTACTGTAGTGATCATTTCACAATGCATATAAATATCAAATCATTATGTTGTACACCTTTAGTGAGATTTTTCTAGATGCTTGATGTGGTCAATATTTCATCTGGGACTATGGAGAATTATTTGTCCAATGCCTTTCCCTTTATCTTCAGTAATTCTTGTGATACTTTGTCTTCACTAGCCTTTGCTTCAGTTTCTTCAGAGATGTTCTTAGAGATTCCACATATTTCTTTTGACTATTTCTTTTCTTTTAATGGGAAGATTTATTTGTGAGGTGTGAGCTTGGACAGTTGACAGTGTGGGTTTGGGTCCTAATTTTTAAAACACTTTCTTTCATCTGAGGAGCATGCTTTCTTTCAGTTTTCAGTGCTCAGGGATTTAAATGGGTCACAGAAAAAACTCTGAGGCCTCAGAGGTCCATCAGTTGATCATTACCTCCCCTCTTCTCCACCAGATTTACCCTGCCAACTTCTTCCTCAGCCAGTTATCTAAGTAGGATGCATTAAATACTGTGGGTCAGCATAGTTTCCCCTTCAAACCCATATTTTCTACAATATAAATGTTTCTCAAAGAACATTGCTCACTCCTCTAGTCAAATTACACCCCTAATCTTTTCACTACACTATCTAAAATTATCTCTTTTTAAAAATTCTAGTATTATTTACCTCAACAGAATGTAAACACCTTGAATTTTGCCAGTCTTGCTTATTGGTATTCTACAGTGTCTAAAACAGTGTCCGGCACATAATAAATGCACAAAATTTAATAAAGAATGTGTCATTAATTGACAAATTTTTGTCTCTTTTCAACGTTTAACTAATCAAAGACAAGAATAGCTTTAGTTGTTTAAAATACAAAGTATTTTAAGATCAGTGGGTTTTATTTTATATATTATATTAAGGCAAATACCATATGCAAATACAGGTGTGCACAGTATAAGCTCTGGAATGTGGGAGAGGATTTTAAATATTGGCCCAAGGGTAAGAAACTATTTCTCACTAACCCCATCTCCGGATTAGATGTAAAATATGCCTATGCCTATGCCTATGTAACTTTTAATTCTACATTAAAAGCATTTTACACCTTGTTACTATAAAAAAACTTAATGAAATTAACGTAGGTCATTGGAGATGAGCTTGTTATTAAGCTCCAATACTGATCAGCAGATACTAATTGGGACTTATTGAGTTTTCTGATATTATTAGGTTTCAGAGACACATCCAGCCAGCAAATATTTAGTTTACATTTACTATATGCCAGGCACTCTTGTGGGCATTTTGGATTCATCAGCCAACAAATGGAAAAAATCCCTGCCTTCACCAGAGCAAGGCTGGGGCTCCGGTGAGCCTACACTGTATGAGAAGAATAATGTTGTCATTAAATGATAGGAGAAGACTGCTCAGTTTGGGAGATGTTAGATTCAAGATGTGTATTAAACATCTAAGTGGAGATGTTAAACAGTCAGTTCCTTCTAAGCATCTAGAGTTCAGGAGGGAAGTTCATGTGAATATGAAAGAGAAGATATCCTGGACTACCTCCTTGTCTTCTCCAAGGCATAGAGGAAAGGAGATGAGAGGAAGCTGGCAAAGGACACTGGGAAAGAGTGGAGAGAAGGGTGGGGGAAAAAGACGGAAGAAAACCAGCTGGGGGTGTCGTCTTGAAAGCCAGATGAAGGAAGCATTTCAAGACTGTGTCAAATATTATTATGTTGGATATGCCCATATCATATGACGATACCGTGAATCCTATTAAAACCCAATCCCGGGGCTTTCCTGGGGGTGCAGTGGTTAAGAATCTGCCTGCCGATTCAGGGGACACAGGTTCGAGCCCTGGTCCGGGAAGATCCCACATGCCGTGGAGCAACTAAGCCCGTGAGCCACAACTATTGAGCCTGAGTGCCACAACTACTGAAGCCCGCGTGTCTAGAGCCCGTGCTCCACAACAAGAGAAGCCACCGCAATGAGAAGTCGTGCACCACAACGAAGAGTAGCCCCCACTCGCCGCAACTAGAGAAAGCCCGCGCACAGCAACGAAGACCCAATGCAGCCAAAAGTAAATAAATAAATAAATTTATATAAAAACAAAACAAAACCCAATCCCTTTGGAAAAATGAAGAACATTGCTATATATTATACTTTTTTGCCTTTTTTTTTAGCACTTCTTGGATTTTTAAAAGGATTTTATTTAGTACTTTATTGATACAAATATAAGATGCATGGTCCCTGCTGAGATCTGCAGTCTAATGAACATCTTATGGTCTTTTAGTTTCTCCATCCTACTACTTTTTAATTTGTGTGAGAACAGAGTGAGGCAGAAGGAGAGAAAACAGCGTTCATGGCAGGCTACTACCATGCTGTAAGTGCTCTAATCTTACCCAGAGAACATTCAGTGAATTATTATTGACCAGTTGACTCAAGAGAATTCCATTAGAGCTCAATAACACAGTAAAGTTCTAGGGATGAAATGTCAGATATTTCCAGCATTCTAGTTTTGAAAAAGGCAAGCATCCATTATAGTTGAAAATCAAATTTGTGACACAAGGATTAGAAAGAGACTCAAATATTAAATTCTAATATTGCAAGGAGTTATTTTCTGAAACAATTGGGATTCAACATCAGGTGATTTTTTTTTTTTTAGCTTTTAATTAAACCTTAATTTGGTCATGACATTTTGATAGATTTAGACAAGTTCCAGCCTTCCCACAGTGATCCGTCATTCTCCCCTTCTGTCAGTGAGTTCTTCCCACACAGAGAAACTCAGGTTTAAGGGGCCTCAGTTGAACAAATATAATTAATACCACACAGCCTTCAATTTCATGTTTAAATACATTTAAAAGAATTATTAATGACTCTGAAATAATGAATGAAGTGGAAAGAAATTACTTTTCATTATGAAGAAGAAAAGATCAAAATATTTCAGTCAAGTCTTCGGGAAAAGTGAAACAAGGAGAAAAGATGTGGGGGAGGAAGGAGAGGGGAGAAGAGGAAAAAAGAAGAAACTTATCCAGAGAATGTTTCATGACTTTTATAGGCATCTCTGTTATGGGGTAACCCACTTCCACACTACTCCTCTTTTTCAACCACAGAAACAGGGAAATTTCTGATACTCTGCACATTTCTCAAAGGGCCATTTCCCTAGCCATCAGGTTTTAAGCTACTCCTAAGTTATAGGCATGGTGATATGTGCAGTCTCAAAAGTGATAAATGAAATGCATAAAAGGGCAGATTTGGTAGATATTAATAGATCAATTTTCACATTGTAAAATTTAAAAACAAGTCAAAGCAACAACAAAGGCATAACTATATTTTTATTTTATTATTTCTCTTAAGTAGGTATAAATATTGAGTGAAATTTCAACATAGAGGACATTATTTTATTTTTAATTTTTTAAATTTATTTTTTATTGAAGTATAGTTGATTTATAATGTTAATTTCTGCTGTACAGCAAAGTGACTCAGTTATACACATATATACATTCTTTTTTATATTCTTTTCCATTATGGTTTATCCGAGGATATTGAATATAGTTCCCTGTGCTATGCAGTAGGACTTTGTTGTTTATCCATTCTAAATGTAATCTTTTGCATCTACTAAGCCCGAGTTCCCAGTCCATCCCTCCCCCCTCCCCCTCCCCCCTGGCAACCACAAATCTGTTCTCTACATAGAGAATATTATTTTAAATTAAGCTTGGATTAATTTACTTATTTACTGAAACAAATGATGAAAAAAACAAACGCAGGAGATAGGTTGTCATATGAAATGTTTTTATGTCAAAAACAAGCTTAAAAATTTGAGGTGGGTTATCTGTTTCAGAAACACATGCTTCTTGATGGTTAATTTTATTCCAAAAATGTATGGTGTAATTTCCAATTTTTGCTTGGGAATTTAGAGAACTAGAAAGAATATTGCTCCTTATCCTCACAACAAAGATAACTTCAGACTAATTACAAGATCATGAGTGTACTTAAACCCAGCCGTGAGCTGAGGAAGCATAACACCTAACTAGCCAGAGACAGGGGACTGCAGGGAAACACTGGACAGGCTGGGACCACCTGCTCACGTGAGGCCCAGCCAGCCAAACATGGTAAACATTCAGATAGAACTGTTGATGAATTAGTGGGGGCTGAATGCAGGCAGGAAAATGCGAAGCCCTGGAGGCTCTAGATAGGGGGAGGGGTTCCATCACTATTGCCAGCTTTGTCGTCTGCACTCTTCACCTGCAGTGGCATAGTTCTGGAGGAACAGGTGCTACGGAATGATAGGAAACACTCGGAATCCTCACCTTAGTTGCTTTTATGGGCCAAAAGCATTAATCCAAGGTGGAGGGGGGGCAAGATTAGAAGAAAAAACAAACAAACCACAATAATAAAACTATAGCTCTTAAGGAACTGCTGAAAACCCATTGCTGCTGGGGGAAAGGAGCAGAAATAAACAAACATAAAAATCCCTCTACCCCCAGGGCACTTTCTCAGTTTTGACATTAGTGATATTTTGAGGTAGATTAACCTTTGTTGTGGTGGCTGTACTCAGTACCGAAGGATAGTTAACAGCATCTCTGACCTCTGCTCACTAGATACCAGGAGCACTGCCCAGCTGTGATCAACAAAAATGTCTCCAGGGCTTCCCTGGTGGCTCAGTGTTTGAGAGTCTGCCTGCCGATGCAGGGGACACGGGTTTGTGCCCCGGTCCGGGAAGAGATCCCACATGCCGCGGAGCGGCTGGGCCCGTGAGCCATGGCCACTGAGCCTGCGCGTCCGGAGCCTGTGCTCTGCAACAGGAGAGGCCACAACAGTGAGAGGCCCGCGTACTGCAAAAAAAAAAAAAAAGAAAAAAAAGTCTCCAGATACTGCCAAATGTCCCCTGCACTGAGAATAAGAGTAGTGAAAAGAAATGTCAATCACAGTGCAACTAGATTAATGTAATCTCACACTTAAATGCATAGCAGAAAGAAAGATATGCCCATTTCCAAGCAAAACATTTACCTTACTCCACTATTCTACATGACATAGGAAAAATGCAAGAAAACTAGTTCTTTGCCAAGAGAAATTTAATCAGCAGACCAGACTCAGATAAGGCACAGATGTTGGAATTATCTGAAGAATTTAAATAATTATTATGTATATGGTAAATGTTCTAACAGAAAGGGTAGATAACATGCCAGATCAGATGGGTAATTTCAGCAAAGAGATGGAACAAAAAGAATGAATCAAGCGAGGTTCTTAAAAAACTAAAAATAGAGTTACCATATAACCCAGCAATCCCACTCCTGGGCATATATCTAGAGGAAACTCTAATTAGAAAAGATACATGCACCCCAATGTTCACAGTGGCACTACTTACAATAGTTAAGACATGGAAGCAACCTGAAAGTCCATTGACAGATGAATGGATAAAGAAGATGTGGTATATATATATATATATATATATATATATATATATATATATATATACACAAAATGGAATATTACTACTCAGCCATAAAAAGAAAGAAATAATGCCATTTGCAGCAACATGGATGGACCTAGAGATTATCATACTAAGCGAAGTAAGACAGACAAAGATAAATATACAATATCACTTCTATATGGAATCTAAAAAAATGACACAAATGAACTTATTTACAAAATAGAAACAGGTTCACAGACATAGAAAACAAATTTATGGTCACCAAAGAGGAAAGGGGGGGAGGGATAAATTAGGAGTTTAGGATTAACAGATACACACTACTATATATAAAATAGATAAACAATAAGGGAACTATAGTCAATATCTTGTAATAACCTATAATGGAAAGGAATCTGAAAATATATATATATAATTGAATCACTTTGCTGTACACCAAAAACTAACACAACATTATAAATCAACTATACTTCAATAAAAAGGAAAAAAAAGAATGAATCAAGTGAAGATGCTATCAATAAAACAAAAACTTAAAACAGTAAGAGAGATGAAAGATGCCTAAAATGGGCTCATCAGTAGAATCAGCAAAGCCAAGGAAAGAGTGAACTTGAAGACAGGTCAAAAGAAATAGCTCATACTCAGATACAAAGATTAAAAAAGACTGACCAAAACAGAATGAAACAATCAAGCGCTGTAGGGAAATATCAAATGTTTTAACATACGTATAATTGAATTGTCAGGAGATGAGAGATAGTACAGGACATATGAAATATTTGAAGAAGTAATAGGTGTGAGTTGTCTGGAAATAACAACAGTCATTGAACCACACATGTAAGAAACTCAGAGAACAAAAAGTAGAGTAAATGCAAACACAGACACACACACGCACACACACGCACACACACACACAAAGGTATGTCACATTCAAGTTGCTGAAAACAAAAGACAAAAAGAAAATCCTTAATAGTTAGGCAAAAGTAGGAAATACTCTTTTTGGCATTTGAGTGTTACTGCTATTAAAGAAGAAAGTGTGTTAACAAACACCTTAAAACTCCCCAAATCAATATGAAACATAAAGATCAATGTATATGAAGAACTATTGTGACTCTATCAACTAGAAATGGACAATCAGAAATTGAAATTTTGAAAAAGCAAAATCACTCGTAGGAACACCAAAAACATAAAATGCCTGGAGATAAATCTGAAAGAATATGTTCAAGGCCTGTATTATGTCTGAACACAAAATTGGAAACCATTGCTGAGAGAAATTAAAGAAGACCTAAATAAATGAAGAGATATACCTTGTTCAGGACTGTGCCATTAAATATTTTTAAGATGTCTACTTTACTTAAATTGATCTGTAGATTCAATGCAATCTGGATCACAATCCCAGGAAGCTTTTTTGTGGAAATTAACAAACTGATTCTAAAATTCATATGCAAACTCAAAGAACCTAAACGAGCCAAAATAACTTTGAAAAAGAACTAAGTTGGAGGACTAAAACACCTAATTTCAAAAGCTACTGTAATCAAGTCAGTATGGTATTGGCATGAAGGTAGCTCAATAGAACAGATTAGAGTCAAAAAATAAACCATAGTCTACAAAAAGAAAAATATTGAGGCCTTGGGTTAGATCAAGATTTCTTAGATGCAGCACCAAAAGCAGGGTCCATACAAGGAAAAACATGGATAAATTGTACTTAAAATTTTAAACTAACATTTCAAAATAAAAAGTTAAACATTGTTAGCTTAACTTGATTGCAGGAAGGAAAGAGAGGAAAAATCAGAAAAGAGAGCAGTGAGGCCAAGAGGGAGCATCCATTTCCAGTGAACAGTAAGAACTAAACCATTTTTTACCAACTTGTGTCCTAATACCCTCCAAGGCAATTTAAACTCACACAGCATTTCTTGGTGAGGAGGTCATTTCTGCTACCTATCCCTACAGGAATAGCAGATCTTTCTGTCTATGAAGTTTTGTTTGATTGATTGATTGTTTGTTTCTGGCAGCTGTCATCCACAGAATAAAGTCATTATGGAAGGTCAAAAGGCTCAATCTATGAAGGATATATTTGAGAAGTAGTACAGATCCTAAAGGCAAGCTCAAGATAAGATGGCTTTTATTTGATTTAGGTAGGAAGATATCAGAAATGGCTCTCAATATGTTTCCTAGAAAGAGCCTCAGATTAATATTTTCCTATTTATACACTGAATAAGGCCAGAAAAATATTTTGTGAAAAAAAATTATAGCATATACTAGGAAAGATTCCATTACACTGAACCAAGCTCATATAGGGTAATTCTTTGAAGAGCAATGATAAAGCAACTTGATATTGCATGGTTTTGGTTTAAATCTCAATCAAGTCATACTTTTCTATTCCTGATGATTTTCTTATTTGTCTAATGTTTTATTAATGCTATTTTTTCTTGGGAAAAATGCAAATAGAAAACATCATGCTTTTGCTGCATATTTTGAGATCTGTATTTATTATCATTTCATTCAGGCTAAAAGCAAAGGAAAAAAAAGCCGTGTGTAAGAATTTCTGCATTCAATTCAATTCTATGACAATAATATTGTGAAATTCATTCCAATTTGTTTTGACTTTGTTTTCCCATTAAAATAGTTTTAATATTAGAAAGAAACATTACAGTTATAGGGGAAAGAGTTGAAAAATAAAACCAAAACATTAGCCTACTATTATGCCAGAGTATTTAAACAGATGAAGACCCTGAATATTTGTGCCTCAATTCCAGGTGGTTTAAAGATCTAAAGGAGAAGGGAAAAGCTGTAAAGTTTTTAGATAATAACGGAGGTGAAAACTCTCCATGATATCCCTCTTCTCTTGAGGGAAGGAAAGAATTTATTAAACAAGACACACACAAAAAAAAAACAATTGTAAAGAGTCTAAAATTCATATTTATAAACTTTTCATCAAAAGGCTTAAGAGTTTATTTAACAGTTAAACACACATTCACTATATGACCCATCAATTCTAATTCTGTTTATCCTAGAGAATTGAATACATGTTCACACAACCTGTGCGTGAATACAGGATGGTTATTTGCAATCGCCAGTAATCAGAAACAACCTAAATGTCCTTCAACTAGTGACTAGGTCAACACACTGTGATATGTCCATACAATGGAATACTACTCAGCAATAAAAAAGGAACGAACTATTGATATACACAACACTGATGAGCCTTAAATGTATTAGGCCAAATAAAAAACAGTCTCAAAAAAGTGGCATACAGGATGATTCCACTTATATGACATTCTGGAAAAGCTAAAAATATAAGTACAGAAGACAGATCAGTTGTTATCAAGGGTCAGAGATGGGAGAAGAGTCTGAATACAAAAGGGCAGCTAATGGGAATTCATTGGGTTGTTAGAATTGTTCTGTATTGTGGTGGTAGTTATGAAAATAGACGCATATTTAAAATCATAGAACTGCATGCCTAAAAGAGTGAATTCTGTTGACAACAAATTTTTTAAAAATTAAAAGTAAATAAATTGAAAAGATAGTATAAGGAAATTGTACAAAAGATAGTATAAGGGCCTATGTAAAATCAAGAAAATATAAATAAGCTTACAAATAAGGAGTGGAAAATATCAATAGAGAAATGGGTTATATTTGAAGAGGTTCATCACAAAATTAAAAACAAAGAAACAGGGACTTCCCTGGTGGCGCAGTGGTTAAGAATCCGCCTGCCAATGCAGGGGACACGGGTTCGAGCCCTGGTCCGCGAAGATCCCACATGCCATGGAGCAACTAAGCCCGTATGCGACAACTACTGAGCCTGTGCTCTAGAGCCCGAGCTCCGCAAAACGAGAAGCCACCGCAATGAGAAGCTTGTGCACCGCAATGAAAAGTAGCCCTCGCTCGCCACAACTAGAGAAAGCCTGCACGCAGCAACGAAGACCCAACGCAGCCAAAAATAAAAATTAAAAAAAGAAACAAATAGCCATAAAGGAAACGATATGCTTGTACTCATTACTAACCAGGAAAATAAAATCATAGTAAGACAGCATCACTCACAAAACAAATAGGATAAAATGCCTTCCCTTTTACTTTCTGAAAAGGAAATTTTAATATTTTTAAATTTAAAAAATTTTATATAAATAACCCAGGTTTTACTAAAGAAAAAATTACAAATTATATACAATAAAAAAACTATCCAGATATAACCACTCTTTGCATTTTGTTTTATATACTTCCTAAAATTTTAAGAACCCATAAACACAGGTTTTTACAAAATCGGGACTAAATAATGCACATTGATCTGAAATTTCCTTTTTAAGTTCACCATTATATTAGGAGACTTTTTCCAACCACATTATAATTCATTCATCTGATTTATCTGGAACTATGTCAAAAATGTCTTTGGATAATTTTAAGGAGTATTCATTGTAGAAAAAGTAAATTACTGATGCAGAAACATTATCAAGTTCTCTTCATTCATACTAGGCACCTCAAAAATCAGCGCTGAAGAAGTCTTGAATTAGAATAACAGGAGACTATTGGTTAGACAACCTTTAAAGAAAATAATTCTGGAAATATCATCCATTATTCAAACCAGAAAGTCATGAGACGTGCTCTGATTTTTACCATTACAATTAATCTAAAACATGTGTTGTGTTTATGCTTTTCTCTTTAATCCTGTCAGTTCTTGGCCAGGAGGCACAAAAAGATCATCATTTTTCTTATGCATGTTATATGATATTAGTTTTGCTTTTATTCTTTTCTCTCCCATGAAATAACAAAAACCTACTTACTGAGCTCTGCCATTAAGTACTGCCAAAAAGTTCCAGTAATTTCACTGTCTTGACATCAGATCTATAAAAATTAATCTGTTTGGAGTGTAACTATGGAGACAGGTAGATACTGCCTTACAATACTACCAAAGACCATCTAAACACTTATTCTCACTTATACACTTGGAGAAGCCCTAGAGGTTAGTGGGCTAAGAAGAGACCTATTGAATCCCAGGGAATGGAAAATATCCACATATATTGGAGTGGTTTGGAGTCAGTGTAGTTTGTTTGCCTGGAAAGTTACTGCACTGTATGTCACAGAACTGACTGTGTTTTACATTGCTCTCAAATTCTCTCTCATTGGAAAGTTTATCCCGGTGCTCAGTTCATGGCTCACTAATGTCATCAGTCTGCAAATCCCCTTATTTTATTTACTTGTTCACTTCTATTTCTCAATCCTATCCAACTCTACCCACCAACCTTAAGTAGCTAGGAATAAGACATTTGTTTTAAGATATAATTATTCTTAATGTGACTAATGCTGCCACACAGCTCTGCAGGTGGGTTGCACAGTTCATATTTCCACCAGAACTGAGTCTCTTCCAGTATCCAACGTCCAAATGCTATGTATATTTTGATTATACATGTGCTTGACTATACATATGCCTGATTAATAATCTTTTAATTATTACCATAGACTGCCTCTGAAAATATACTGTCTTCTGTGACTTCCCCTTTCATTTGTTCTGATTCTGCATTACTCATCCTGCAGATACTCTGTGTCCTTCTGTTACCCCAGGGCCCTGTAAAGTACTGGACTTTTAAAGCTTTTCCTCTCTGAGCATCATTGCCATGGTCTACATTTTCTCTGCCCCTTCTCTTCAATGCAAATGTGACTCTTTCTGTAGCCTTTCTTCCCTTGCAGAGAAATGGCAAAATAATGTAATACATTAGTTCATGCTGTCAATCTTAGAGACCTTCAGTCGCTCTGGTGATCCTCTCGGCTCCCTGCAAGAGATGAGCACTATTGTCTCAGACTGGCTGTTGGTCAGTACAAATTAACTACCTATGTATCCATAGGCAGCTTTTTGGCTTTTTTGTTTGGTTTTCTTGAGTACAAATTCCATTGTTTCTTTTCTTGGTTCTCCAATTTTTTTTTTTTTTTTTTTTTTTTTTGAGGTACGCGGGCCTCTCACTGTTGTGGCCTCTCCCGTTGCGGAGCACAGGCTCCGGATGCGCAGGCTCAGCGGCCATGGCTCACAGGCCCAGCCGCTTCGCGGCATGTGGTATCCTCCCGGACTGGGGCACAAACCCGCGTCCCCTGCATCGGCAGGCGGACTCTCAACCACTGCGCCACCAGGGAAGCCCTCTCCAGTTATTTTTGATGAGTATTTATCTTCTAGGACATTCAATTTGTCAATCCTACATTTTTTTTTTGTTTTGCTTTGGTTGCTGTTGTTGGTTTTTTGCTTTTCTTTTTCCTTCTCCGCATATTCTCTAACCAGCAAGCATTGTATCTCAAATTGCCTATAGATCACTTTCGTCCATTTTTTAACCAACACCAACAATTTGTAATAAATCCCCAAGGCAGGCAACTTATACATCACATATATTCTATATATATTCTTGTGTTTTGGAGGACCCTTATTATCTTTCTCACTTCCTAAACCCAACATGTGCTATTTTGTCAGTTTTACTTTTTATCTAATACACTGCTAAATCCAGATTCCTCTTTCTTACTCCATTTCTCAAATATCTCCCTTCCTCTTCTAAACACTGAAGTCTTGATAACCTGGGTTTCTCAACTGGGATGATTTCAATATCCTTCCCTCTAGCCTTTTCTCCAACAGTTTCTTATTTTCTTCCTTTTCAAAACAAGAAATGTGAGTGAGAAGAAAACACATTGGATTGAGAATAAGAAATGGATTCAGCTTCCCATTTTACATTATCTGTCTGGCAAGTCTAGAGAACACCTCTTGACTTGGTTTATTTATCCCTGCATATGAAAATTGCGTGCAAAAAAAAAAAAAAAACAAGTCTATAAGAATTACACTTCCACAATAACTTTCTATTATTGAGAAAGGATGCCCTGGGTTGTAAAACTGGCAAGAGGTGTTTTTCTTTTAAAAATTTATATCTCAAAAGGGCAAAGAAAGAATTATGAGTTTCTTAAAGTAAATGCTCTAAGGAAAGGAAGGTCAGGACCTACAGGCAGGAAGAAGTCTATCTAAACTTTGGTCAAGCTGAGGGGAATTTTAAGGCAGTCCTGATCGGTTCATTTCATTCATGGCAGCATCCATGAATAAGTACCCATGCAGTGAAAGCCATGTTCCCAATGGACATAGCCTTAGCTTTAATTGTAATAGTCTCCCAATTCATTTGCCATTATTCCCTGGGATGAGCTCATTTTCCTCCTGAATCACAACTACTTGGATGCCTCCTGTAACACCACCTGGGCTGGGCTGGGCACCAGGAGGATACTCACCTCATTAAAATTCAATTCAATTCAGTCAAAGGAAAACAGCATTAACTGTACTTGCAAAAAACTTCAAGTCTTGCTCAACATTGTCCTAAATAGAAAACTGTATACTCTCCTCTTTTATGAATTTCTAAATACCTCTGGAGGCTCTTCTCCAAATAAAACTTGACTTTGCTTGTTCCTACTGCCTGATACTAGTACCTAAAAACTAGGTTAAATGGAACATCGGGACATATGGTGTGAAAGGCTCACAGATGTACAAGTGTAGAGCCAGTTTGGATCAATGTAGGGAAATAGTGAATATAGTAACTTGTGTCAGGCTTTAAATATATGCATTGGTCATCGCCTGTCTACTCATTCACTGAGACAGACCTTTCTGCTGACATGACCATCCAGCTCTGGGGAACTGACCTGGTTGGCATACATCTGGTCCCCCCTCCACACTGTCTGCACACCCACCCACATCTTGGCAACCTAGTTCTCTGAAAAGGCCCGGCTGCCTGCTGAAATAACTCAGGAGTGTACTGACTGAAAACAGCCTTCTGGCTTCAGCTGGCAGGTGGCTCTGTGTTCAAGGACAAAGTCAAGAAAGCAAAGGACTCAAAAACTTTTATGCCCAGGTCTTGTTAAGAAAAGTGGTACCTCAGTACTAACTATTCCCCAAACATATGACATAGTCTCCTGACCTTGTGTCTTTCCAAATTAACACCTGTTTGACCAGTAATACTGTGAATCTCTCTTGTTGTTCTGCTGAGATTTTTCCACCTGGGAAATTTGAACAATCAATTTTGCTCAGGAATCATCACTCCTATAAAACCTCTTTGACTTCTCATGAGGCTGAATCAAACTTCACTTCCATATTCCCATAGTACTTTGTACACACATCTCTCCTGGCACTTACCTCATTTACTCTAATGCCCTGATTGGTGAAAGTTGAATAAGGCATGTCCCACGCTCTGAAAGAACTCACAATCTAGCAGAAGAGACAGAAAACCAATCACCGTCATCAATCTGTACCTATATGCCCGATCATCATCAGGTGTTTCATGGTCAGGTTCCTTATAATCTTTGCTTTCCAGCTTTTTAAATTCCTCCAAACTGGGGTAAACTATTTCTGAATTGCTGTATGTAATTATTTATAAAATAATTTTATTTTTCAAAATAGTCAGAATTTTAATCCTAGAGCAACAGAGCAAATTATAAGACTTTTCTAAGCATAATGCAAACAAAAAGTTACCTTTGTTATTAAAATGAAGTACAGCAGCCTAATTTTGGTGATAGAGGAAGCCCTCTCACACTCAGGACTTACCTGTGACTCACTTGTGACTTACCTAGATAAAAGGTGGAATTTATAATAAATAATTTACACACTTTCAGCCTAAAACCACAACAATTATTGTCCCAAGAATTTATAGAAATATCCCTTTTAGGACAGAAGACTCATACCCCTAACTTTTGGGAGTACTGATGGCTAACAGCTCACAGCTGTTAGCCACGAATAGCCAGAGACATGCTATCAAGGTTTTCTTTTCCATTTATATAGAACAACCAGATCTTACCAATGAGTGATTCCCTGACCAACTCCTAATATTTATCTAGAACTTGAAGTTTACAAAATGCTTTCAGAGATGGAGTGTTACCTGGCAACATGCAGACTCACAACCTTAGTTACAAGATAAGGACATTATCCTCATTATACTCTAACTCAGCCTGAGAAGGTACCACAGCTAATAAATGCAAGAGAAATCAGGTCTCCTAATCTTTCTCAGCTTGTATTAACTTGCAGTTTAAAACTGATCAATAAACAGTATCAATCTAAAACTATAGCCAAACCGATCACTATGAATCAATCAATAAACATTTCAGAGCCTACTACTACTGAACACAGTGTTTTTGACACAAAAAGTTTTCCATTGAAACACACATCTTACTACTGCCCACATGGAACTTCTGGTTTTGTTGACAAGATGTTTTCATGCTCAATGATTCAGAAGAGACAGATATTATACACAAAAATTGGATGATACAATATAGAGATTTAATGTTAAAGTAATTTAATAGGAAAAAAGATTATGTACTAGAATATTAGATTTCAGATACATTTTAGATGCTAGAGCACTTAAAAGTCAGTTTTCCTTTCTGAACACCAGAAAATTCAGATATTTCACATGTAATTTTATCTCATGTACAAGGAAAAATTTTGCTAGCAGATAATTCCATATGTATAATAAACACAAACATAAACTCACGTCTTAACAAAAATATGAATTGTTAAAGAAGGCATGATAGGAAATAAAGTATTTTTTACTTTAGAAAGTGAATGAGGACCAAGTAGTAGAGATCAAAAGGATAGAAGTGGTAATGAGGAGACTTCCAATTAACATAAGAAAACTCTCCAATGTACAATGGGAATAATATAGGTGTGCATTTCTGATCCTTGAATGTGTTAAAATAGCTAAAAGGTGAGGGTCTGTCAGTGCTATTACAAAGTCAGTGATATTATAAATTTTCTACCTAGATGATTGCACTGTCAGAATCTGTCTGATATAACTATTTTGGAATTATTTTGAAGGCTTGCAACTTCTAAAGGACAGCTCAACAGCAATGAGTAGGCATAATGTCCAGTTCCTGGTTTAAAAACATCATTATGTATTTAAAAACAAACATGGATCCTTGAAAAAATAGATGATTCTACATCTTTACCAGAAAAACTACAAAATGAGCCCAGAATTTTTTTTTCGCCAGAAAGCAAGAATGTGCTCAAAGAAAGATGACAACACATTAAAAGTACAGAGAATTCAGCTTGAAAGGATCCCCACTGGCTAAACTGGGGACAGTTTGATCATCAAATGTTAGTAATACATTATAACAACTTGAATAAAATAGTACTAAATTCAAAACAAAATTACCTAACCAAACCTCAAACCCTGTAAGTCTTTTCTGACATTCTCTTTCTGAGATGCTCCATGGCTCTCTACGGTTTGTAGTCTATCTCATTGCAATTAGGCTAAAGGACATTGACAGTAAACACTAGGAATAAATAGTAGCACATAAAAAGCATAGGTGGAAGGAATCTTTAGTTCATTTAGCAGATTTATAATTTTACGATTTTATTGCATCAAAAAGTTAAGTATAATTTTAGCTATTAAGTGTTTTGTAAACAATAGACCCTACAAATTCAAAATTGCTGTTATGACACAAATCATCAGGAAGGAAAACACAAGATAAAGAAAAATATGAAACTGCTTGTCTTTTTGAGGGCAGGATCCTCAACATAAATACTTAGACTTCCCATAATATTTATTTACTTAAGATAGAACTTGGGGTTTTTTTGATAGGTAATAAACTGGAATCCTTGGGCCTTCTGGTTTCTGACAAAATATGCGTATGAAAATATTCTAGTTTAATATTCTAGTTTGATGCTTGGCAATAAAGCAGTGACTGCATGATATTCTCAGGATGAATACTTTCATGTGACGGCATGCACATTGGTGTCTCTTCTAAGAGCGGGGAAATTGGGTTGGTTATTATGATAGTGGTAAGATACCACTTTCAATAAAAATGGAGAAAGAAGACCAAATCCTTTTATATAAAGAAAATTATAAAGATTCAAGAGAAAAGAGAATCAAGAGTTAACTTTCCTTATTTACAAGGATAATGAGCCTGGGGCAGGGAAAAATAAGAATGCAACTGGCTGAAGAAAAAGAAAATACATATCTTTAGTATTCACCTTTACTTTTATATGTTTTATAATAAAGAGAAATGTAAAAGCATTCATTTTTCAATATTTGCCTTTAATTTAGCGACAACTCAGGTAAGATAAACATTTTTATTCTGCAAGTGTAATTTGTTTTCCATCCAAATTTATGAAGTTCAATAAAATCACATACCAACACAGTGTAACATAATTCTGAGAATTTATCTAGCTAGATAAAGCTTAAAATTTTAATTGTTTTGGTCCATGTGTTTAACAAATGAAGAAAAGACGTTCAAACAACTTCTCTAGTAAAACCAATAAATCACATCATTGGAAGAAATTTTGAAACTAGATTCATTATGAATTACTCAAAGATTTCTGCAAAACAGCTATAATATTATTGATCATTATAAGTCTTAAGGGATTTTGGTAAGAGGAATCCAAAATAATTTTTTTTAAAAAAACTGCATAGATGGAGGATTCCTGGACTGAATGTCAATATCATGACATAGTATGAGTGTGTTTCGTGTTTGGTAATTGCAATCATTGTTGCTTTCGTTGTGGTCATCCATTTACAATGCTTGGTGTCAGTTTATTTATCTCTTGTAAAAATAAAATACAGTGTGTGTGTGAAAAAAAAACTGCATAGAAGAAAAGAGATTATACATCTTATCATGGATGATACAATTTTTTTTTCATTACTGAAATGCTTTCAACTATTTACTCAATTAAATGGTGGCTTAGTTACAGAGGCAGGGCAAAACCCCCAAAAGACAAAGAAAAGTCATAGATAGTACAGAGAAACACTGAAGTCAAGGGTGGTGGCAAAGGGCACATCGTTGCATTATTGTCAATTCACCTGTGTCCTCCCCTAAGCTCCTTTGGGGTAAAGGCCTCATCTTAATCATTGGACATTTACAATCTATATACTGCTCGGCATCTCAGTAAAACATGTTATTTTGAAAATGAGAAGACCTAAGAAAAAAGAATTTTAAGTGAGAGAAATCTTTACCCATGTTTACCAACATTCCAGGCCAAATTCTACTATACATCAGCAAGAACTATTGAGTTCACTCTTTCAACAAATACGTGGCAAAATGCTCTCCATGGGCACCATGGCAGAAGGTAGATGGTCAAGGCAAGGTTATGGCCGCCAGGTAACTTAGGAGGAATAACACAGTCTCAAGCATTTGTGATACAAGTAACTATATAACAGCTTCCATGTGTGGTCCCAAAGGCAACAGGCCTACAAACAGAATGCCATGACTAATATCACCAATCTGCTGCGTAATGGTGTGATCCGATGTATTTGGAACTGATTTAGTAGACATGTTTTAGCCTCCAGAAAAAGAACCAGAGAATTTTGCAAGTATTGTTTTCCCTTGAGTTTTCTTTAGGCTTTCAGATAGCTCTAGGTCATGTTATTCAATGTAAAAAAAAAAAAAAAAACTCACTGAAGTTTTGTGTACATGACAACCAAAGGCTACTAAGGACTTGTGTGTCTTGCAGATTTTACTCATCCAGGAAATGAACTGCCAGAATAATGTGATGAGACCAGAAGATACAGTTTGAAACTCATAGTATGTGTGAATATCTTTCTGAAACTGTAGAAACCACATTCTCTTTTAGGATAGGCAGAAAAATAGGCAAGTCATATACATCTCACGCCCACTCAATTGGTTCAAATACATGGTAAATACAAGTAACTTAAAAACTCTCTTTTATAGGAAACAGAACCAATCCAACCATATTATTAATGCAAGTGACCAATCTGTATCATCGTATCTTTATCAAAAATGTCTGACCTGTTGGTTGAGAACTGTCAAGTTGAAATGTATAGTGGCTTTTATAGCTATAGTCATACAGACATCATCTAACATCTGATGAGCATCTACTAGATGCCAGTCAGAGTGAGCAAGTTATGAAGAATCAGTTCTTGCCTTCAGCAAGATCTTGAATAGGATCTCAACATAACTTATTTACATATGTTCAAAATAAATTACATTTTTTGTAACTTTAACTTTTGTAAATTTTAAATTCAAATTTATATCTCTTGTAATTCAAACCTTCTCTGACACGTAGTCAAGTTATCAAGCTTATAAATGGTATTATACCTACCAAAAACTTACACAAAATATATATAATAATACAACTTTAGGAATCTTACCACTAAAATAAGACTTAACACTTGTGGTAACCACTACCTTTCAGCATTGTACTGGAATCCTACCAATGCAGTAAGATTAGGGGGAAAAAGGAAATAAGCAATATACCTATTGAGAAGAAAGAGATTTCTTTCCTTTTCTTTTTTTTTAACACACAAATACTGGATGCCTCATCAATACTGAGAACAAGAGAATTCTTCTACTATGGTTATAAACAATTAGTACATAAAACAGAAATGAAATGGTGGTGATTAATGATGACTAACACTTTTTTTACTTTCAGGGGAACTACTATATATCAAGCACTGACCAGGGTAAATGCTTTTCTTGGGTTGTTTCATGTAATCCTCACAACATTCCAATAAAGTTTCCTCTTGCCATCATCACTTTACAGAATAAGAATTGAGTTTTCGAGATGTTGAACGACATACTGCTATACTAATTACCACTGGCCTGTAGCTTGACCAGACTCAAATTCAATTGTCTAAAATTATAGGCCATAACTTTGGCCATTGTGTTTGCTGTATTTCTTCCCCTGAAAGATAATTTTCTTTATATGGGCCTCTTATACCCCATCAGCCAATAGTACAATTGTTAAGCACAACACTTAGCCTGCTCTGAATATCAGTTAAAAGAGTGGCATTTTTGAATGTTGTGAAAAAATGCTTTCCAGAAACACACAACTATTGCTCTCATGTGTCTTTATCCATGTGAGCTCTATCATCTGTACTTGGCTTTAGACATCCCTTTTCCTTGGAACACAATTACCTGTTTAAAGACAGGACTAAAAACGATTAGAAACTTAAATTTCAAATGGGATTAAAAGGATAACGTTTTGGGCTTCCCTGGTGGCACAGTGGTTGAGAGTCCGCCTGCCGATGCAGGGGACGCGGGTTCGTGCCCTGGTCCGGGAAGATCCCACATGCCGCGGAGCGGCTGGGCTCCTGAGCCATGGCCGCTGAGCCTGCGCGTCCGGAGCCTGTGCTCCGCAACGGGATGAGGCCACAACAGTGAGAGGCCCGTGTACCGCAAAAAAAAAAAAAAAAAAAAAAGGATAATGTTTTTTTGAAAGACGAAGTACAAACATTCTCCTTTAAAAATGTATTGAGCATCTATCACAGCTGATACAAAACTGTTTCTAATCTACCATGAATCTAATAAAATTTTAGTCTGCCTGTTTCTCCAAAAGAACGAATTTGGTTAATTGGCCTTTTCTTTTCCCACTAAGCTCTTCTTAAATAATTTTATTTACGTATGGAGTTTCAGCTACTCTCATTGAATTTAAACCTTAAATCCATACCTCAAATCCAGTCCTCTTTCCAAAACTCTATATGAACGTATTCAACCTGCTTAAACTTCTTCAATGAGGCTACTCAAACATCTAATCTAAAATTGAACATATTTTCTTCCTCTTCATCCATCCTCACCTCACTCTTTCCTAAACTGCTATATCTATCTTGTGTTAATATCACTATTTAATGTACATTAAACATTTGAATACCCTTGTATTATTCAGATAGCATAATATATTCAGATAAATAAATGAAATATAATAACCATAACTCAAAATTGTAGCCTGAGAATTGTGGAGTTGAGGAAAGATTGGCCTAATGGCAATGTTTTAAAATGAAGAAACTGAAGGTCAGAAAAAGTGTTATATGTAAACATCAATTTCATTTAGCATTTAGATTTTTTTGAAGCACGAAACACTTGGTCACCTTTCATATATTATCATAAATTATCATTTTATATGATTCACAAGCTACAGCCATAAATACTCATCAGTTTGAAGTTATTTTTTTAAAGATTTTTTTTGATGTGGAACATTTTTAATGTCTTTATTGAATTTGTTACAATATTGCTCTTGTTTTATGTTTTGGTTTTTTGGCTGCGAGGCATGTAGGATCTTAACTCCCCGACCAGGGGTCGAACCTGCACCCCTTGCGTTGGAAGGCAAAGTCTTAAACACTGGACCACCAGGGAAGTCCCAATTTGAAGTTATTTTGGGAAAAATAATAATTTTCCACTACAGTTTTGTTATTTAAAACTAGAAGTTAATTGTGATTATAAATACAAAATATTGTATATATAATCCTGTAGTGAGTTTTCTCTTTGCTCAACAAAACAGCAACTCTCCATTACCTTAGAAAAAGGAAGTTGGGACACTTCTGAAAGAGAACATACATTATTATGGTTCATTTGTAGCATTTATAAGCAAGAAGTGTTTTCAAGCATTTTATCCACGTATCCCATGAGATAGAAAGGGTTTAAGGACCACGTGTTTTGTACGTGTCATGTAAATTTAGTACCAAAGTCTTTAAAGATAGATTCCTCTGTACTAGTATTCCTCCTACTAACTCAGTGGCAAAATTCAAGATAAATTATGAGATTACATTCAACAGTCTGTTGCTCATATAGTCAGCTAATGCACGCAACACACGTGGCTTTAGAATAAGTCTATTTTATACCTCTGACCACAATGGTTAAAGCCAAAGAACTTAGAGATGCTTTTCTTTAGTAGGAGTAACTTATTATGACTGACAGGTAGTTTAAAGGGGAATCAGATATGGAAATAACTGAACTTTTATCTAGTCATTTGAAAGCCAAGTGTACTGTATTATTTCATATCATACCAGCATATGAATCAATAATGAAACATGCGCCTAAGACTTTCATTGGACGGTCTCAGCGCGCCCCCTACCATACAGAGAGGCTAAAATAAAAAGTAACTAAAATGAAATACACGGAGCTAACTTTCTTTAGCGTCCCTTACTACACACTCTTTCTTTTCACTCATTGAAAAAACTGAGTGCAAATCTTAAATTTTATTTGGTTCAATAGATCTGCAGATGAATGGTTATTTTCATATCGGAGAGGTACCGTTGTGAAATAATCCCACACATTGTCTAAACTGATATATGTATAATATATATACTTTTTTCCCCCTTACTTTACGAAACCAGCAGTCTCCGCTACCATCACTAACAATTCTCCCTCTCTCCCTCCCTCCCTCGCTCTGGGTGTGTTAGTGCGTGGATATGTTAGCGTGAGCGCGCCTGGCGCCGAGTCCCGGCCGGAGACTCAGAGAAACTGGGGGCCATGGGCTAGTACCTGGATTCCAGCTAAGCCTGGACCAGCCCAAGGGAGGGGCAGGGACGCTCTTCACGGAGCCCCGGGGAAACTCCACACTCGTAACTTGGCCAATGCGAAGCAAGTCTGTGAACGGGAGCGCGGTGCAGCTGGGAGGTCGGGTTTGGGGCCGTCGGCCGGGGATGCCCGGGGCCAGGCTGCCGGCGCCCCGCGCGTCTCGGGTCTCCGTCTTGCTGCGCGGCCGCTCGCGGCTTGGTCCGTACTTCCGGGGAAAGCTGTTGGCGTCCCGGCCCTGACTCGCGCCCCGCGCGGTTGCAGGAGCGGCTGGGACGCGCTCGCATTCCTCCTCCGAGTCCTTGTCCTGTAGCTCAGGGGACCCAAGCACGGCGCTTTCAGGGCACTATTGACGCCACCCCCAGCTCTCACAGTGTGTGCCTCCCTCTACTCTGTCCGAGGTTCCAACGCCCTGTCTCTAGGGACGCCCTGGGTCGTCGGGGAGTGTCCGAAATTTCCCTCCTGTCCAGACGCGCACTGACCACTAGCCACCGAGATCTGGACAGTGTGGTTAAAGGTTTCCGAGGCCAGGGCTTCCCTGGTGGCGCAGTGGTTGAGAGTCCGCCTGCCGATGCAGGGGACACGGGTTCGTGCCCCGGTCCCGGAAGATCCCACATGCCGCGGAGTGGCTGGGCCCGTGAGCCATGGCCGCTGAGCCTGCGCGTCCGGAGCCCTGCTCCGCAACGGGAGAGGCCACAACAGTGAGAGGCCCATGTACCGCAAAAAAAAAAAAAAAAAAAAGTTTCCGAGGCCAGGCGCATTCTCCATTCAGGGCTCTGGGCGCAGCAGTCTCTACAGCGCTAAAGCTTTGAGTGCCTCCTTCTCAAAGCAGATCAGGACTTCAGCATTTACAGAGAACGCTGTCAATTTGAGGCCTAAAATACTGAACTTGGGTGCAGATAATTTTTAATCTCATATCTATTAAAGAAGTACTTTAGCTAGATATGAAAAGTTTTTATTATGATGGTTGATGCTCCAGATACTTAATGAAATTTAAGAACAAGACGCTGATATTTCCCTTATTGCAACATTTCACTGTGATCCATACTCAAATTTTATTTATTCTTCTTTTCTGAAGCAAGCTGTGCAAAATATGTTAGCAACAGTTACTAAAATTGTATAGTGTGTATATGCAAATCGTATGAATTATCCCCAGCTATGAAACTACTAAAAGAAATAGAAGATTATTTAATGATCTATTTTTTGCCAATGCTCATTGGTTAAGTATTAGGATAGTTTTACAAAATTGTTTGAAACAAAAGAAATGCTTGGCAGACATTCAATATTCAAAGTACAAAAAACGTGGTGATATAATTTATGTTTTCTCATGGCTGCTACCACACTGCCTATGAACAAGCTAAATTCAAAGCTCCAATAAAAGGAAAAGCTTACTTCTGACTTGGGAGATAGGTACAGGTATTTATGTTGACATTAAAACTTTGGACAATACAAATCAGTAAAAATAATTTTAAACATTTTCTAACTTGAATATGCAGAAGGTTTTAATTTTAATGAACAGCATTATGAAAATTTGCTGCAAAATCTACAAGACGAATTTGAGGAATGCTTTGTTTTACATATATAAATTTAGAGTTGCTTTACAACTTATGCAATACTGCTTTGAATTCAATATTAATAATACCACATTGACACAAGAGTTAGGAGACTGACTTAATTTGCACAGATGAAAATGCATTTCTGATACAAATGTAATATCTAAATTGAGATGTACTGTAAAAATAAATTACTGACTTTCAAAGATAGTATGAAAGTAAAAAGAATATACACTATCTCATTAATATATTTTATATCATTATTATTTGGATACATTGGGCTAAATTAAATATATTCTTAAAATTAACATTACCTACTATTTTTACTTTTTAAATTATGTATAAGGGTCATATTATATTTCTTTTGGAAAGAACTGTTCTAGAGTAAAACTTAAGTTATCCCACACCTTCCCCAAAGGATGTCCCTTCTCACCACTCCTTTTCTGTTTTGTACTGGAAGTCCCAGCTAATGCAATAAGACCAAAAAAGGAAATAATAAGTACACAGATTGGGAAGAAAAAACTAAGTGCCTCCTTTGTTTGCATGTCATGATTGTCTACATAGAAAATCAGAAGGGAAAAAAAATCTTCCTGGAACTAATAAGTAATTATAGCAGGGTTCCAGAATACAAGGTTAATACACAAAAGTCAATTGCTTTCCTATATAACATGTTTCCAATGAACATGTGGAATTTGAAATTAAAAACACACTACCATCTACATTAGTATCTAAAAAATGAAATGCTTAGGTATAAATCTATCAAAAAATTTATAAGATCTATATGAGGAAAACTATAAAATACTGATGAAGAAATCAAAGAAGTAAATAAATGGAGAGATATTTCATGCTCATGGATAGAAACACTCAATATTGTCACGATGTCAGTTCTTTTCAACTTAATCTCTAGATTCAATGCAATCTTAATAAAAATTTCAGCAACTTATTTTGTGGATATTGACAAACTGATTCTAGAGTTTATATGGAGATGCAAAAGACCCAGAATAGCCAACACAGTATTGAAGGAGAAGAACAAAGTTAGAGGACCGATACTACCTGACCTCAAGGCATACTATAAAGCTATAGTAATCAAGAGTGTACAAGATGGTATTGGAGAAAGTATAGACAAATATATCAGTAGAATAGAATAGAAAGCCCAGAAATAGACCCTCATATATTAGTCAACTGATTTTTGAAAAAGGAGCAAGTGTAATACAATGGAGCAAAGATAGTCTTTTCAACAAATAGTGCTAGAATAACTAGGCATCCACATGCAAAAAAAGAAAAATGAATCTAGACACCTACTTTACACCCCTCATAAAAATTTATTCAAAGTGGATCACTAACTTAAATGTAAAGCTCAACACTATAAAACTCATAGAAGATAACACTGGAGAAAATCTAGATGATGTTGGCTTTGGCAGTGACTTTGCAGGTGTAACATCAAAGATATAATCTGTGAAAGAAAGAATTGATAAATTGGACTTCAGTAAAATTAAAAAATTTTGTTCTGTGGAAGACAAAGTCAAGAGAATGAAAAGACAAGTCACTGACTTGGAGAAAACATTTGTAATAGATACAGACACACCTGATAGAGTACTGTTATCCAAAATATACAAAACCTCTTAAAACTCAATAAGAAAACAAACAACCCAACTAAGAAAATGAGCCAAAGAACTTAACATATCCCCACCAAAGAAGATATACAGATGGGCAAATAAGCATATAAGAAGATACTTCGCGGGCTTCCCTGGTGGCGCAGTGGTTGAGAGTCCGCCTGCCGATGCAGGGGACACGGGTTCGTGCCCCGGTCCCGGAAGATCCCACATGCTGTGGAGCGACTAGGCCCGTGAGCCACGGCCGCTGAGCCTGCGCGTCCGGAGCCTGTGCTCCGCAACGGGAGAGGCCACAACAGTGAGAGGCCCGCGTACCGCTAAAAAAAAAAAGGAGATATTTCGCTTCATATGTCATCAAGGAAATACAAATTAAAACAACAATGAGATACCAATACACACCTAATAGAGTGGCCAAAATCCAAAACATTGACAACACCAAACACTGATGATGACAGAGCAACAGAAATTCTCGTCCATTGCTAGTTTAGCCACTTTGGAAGACAAGTAAGCAGTTTCTTACAAAACTAAACATACTTTTATCATGTGCTCGATCAGTCACACTCCTTAGTATTTACCCAAATGAGCTGAAAATTTATGTCTACACAAAAACTTGCACACAAATGTTTACAGCAATTTTATTCATAATGCTGAAACTTGGAAGCAACAAAGATATCCTTCAGTAGGTGAATGGACAAACTGTCGTACATTCAAATAATGGAATATTATTCAGTGCTAAAAAGAAATGAGCTATCAAGCCATGAAAAGACAAGGAGGAAACAAACATGCATATTACTAAATGAAAGAAGCCAATCTGAAAAGGTTACATATTGTATGATTCAAACATATAACATGTTGGAAAAGGTAAAACTGTGAAGACAATAAAAATATCAGTGATTGCCAGGGGTCAGGGAGTGGGTGTGTGGATAAATAGGTGGAGTACGGAGGATCTTTTAGGGCAGAGAAGCTCCTCTGTATGATACTATAATGCTGGATATATATCATTATAAATTTGTCCAAACCCATAGAATATACAACATCAAGAGTGAACCATAATGTAAGCTTTGGATTTGGGGTGATAATTATGTGTCACTGTAGTTTCATCAATCGTAAAAAATGTACTACTCTGGTGGGGGATGGTGATAATGGCAGAGGCTGTGCATGTCTGGGGTAGAGGGATACTTCTGTACCTTTCGCTCAATTTTACTCTGAACCTAAAAATTCTCTAAAAAATAAAGTCTATTTTAAAAAGATATTTCATCAAGAGTAACACATATCAAAGACCCTAGGATTGGTGTACCTGTTGATTTATTTTCTTTTGAGAAATATATTTATTCTCTTTAGAGAAAATATTTTTTAAAATATTGCTATAGGAAAAGACAACTGTTTTTCAAATGTCACTAAAAATAAAGGTTTAATGGGTGAATCCAATTTTCCATTACTAAAGCCCAAATACATAATGTACATTTATACATTTAGAGATTGATGGATAATGCAGACTTCTCACAACCCTTTAACTGGAGTTCTCATTAATTTATAAAGGTTTATAGAAGAAGTCAGGGCAGCACATTGGGACAGTGATTTAAGAAGAATGAATTAGAAGGTAAAGGCTATGACAGACATATGACAGACATGGTCTACTTGGAAGAGTCAGATATAAACTGGAATCAGTTTCCCATGAATCTATGTGTTTTGATCTTCAAAAAGTTATACCTTCCAGTTACTGGCTAATTCTGAATTACAGACTGTCAAAATATTATTTGAATATAAGGAACAATGCCCCCGTCAGAAGAGGAATTGAAGGTTTCCACTATGTCATTATAGGTACTACCAAGACTTATTTTGCCTAGGATATTATCAATCAGAAATTCTCAGCATTTGTTTGACATGCAATTTATTTATGATAAATAAAATGAACCCAATTTTAGATTTGTATGGGTAACACAGAAAATAGCATGTGACCTCTTTTCAGGTAAGTTTCTCTTCATTGAAAGTGTGGTACTTCAGAACTGCAGTTTGCTGTTTATCTTGTAAAGTGAAAATACATTGATTCACTACTGAAAGCAATTTTATTTTTCTGGTCACTGAGAAAGCATTTTGCAGAATTATTAGTTCCATCATCACATCTCATTAAATATTCAAGGCAATTACTTCACGGAAGGATATATAAGTATCACAGAAAAACGGCCACAAAGCCAAACATATTTCAAGTTCAAAGAGATGTAAACAGTTTATGCATCAACAAAACTACTTCAAAAGGCAAAATTTTATTCTGTGTAATCCTTTGGCTAATTTCCTATGACGGATTTTCTTATTGATCACTGTTATGGATTCAAACATACCTAGATATAAAAGTGCTTATCTTAAGAAGGAAAAGATAAATACCAAGGATAAAGAGGAATTGTGGACATCAATCCTGGGACATGATACCATTTCAATAAAGCTTAAATATTTTTCTTATTATTTTTATTTATCTAGTGATTTTTCTTTGACGTAAAAACAATGAGGAATGGAATCTTTACAAGAATGATAGGCCACTTTTTCTTTACATTTATTCAATATTTCAGCAAAAATATATAATAACCCTTGAGATACTTATATTATGCTTATAGTGTTTCTGAATTCTCATGAACTTGATCTAGAGAGTAAATCTCTAACATTCCACAACTTTGTCATCTCAGGATGCTGAAGGCGGTTAGGTTTCCTCTTGTTCTGCTCCAATGTGAACATCTCAACAATGATGTAAGGCAAGGACATGATTATTTATACTTTACTTATTTTAAAAATGAACTGAGGTAGCTTATCTGATGGTAGTAAGTAAGAATTGAACTCTGGCTTAGCACCCAAGGATAAGCACTTTACTCAAAGTCAAATGATCTACAGTTTAAACTAATAAGTACATGTCATAAGAGCAAAAATGAATACATAGCCACTATTGCACGTGCAATACATTAAACATGATGTTTACTTTGGAAAATGTTTATGAAAGTTAATTTTTCACTTAATTAGGTAGCATAACTTTCTGGATGCTCAGCAAACATACCCTTAACCATATCTCCAGTTTATGAAGATCTTTTTCTCTCTAATCATAATATGGATATCATAAATATCCAGAAAAGGTAGACGATTTGATTCTGATAGGCCAGTATTTTTATCTCTGATTGAAGATGGAATATACTTCACATCTTGAGAGCTGACAGCACTTCAGAATAAATATCTTGAATGTTCTAAAGGATCTTTAAAAAATCTTATATGTGTAGAATTTCAGTAGACAAAATAGCAATCTGTCAGGGCAATGAGGCAATATTTTCTGTTTGATGTCAAGTTCCAACTTTCAGTAACCGCTGGACAGAATTCAACAGAGCATAGCTGAGGACATATATCTCAAGAATGCATTGCAGCCTTTGCAAATATTTAAAAGGAAGTAGAAACATTCTTAATGTTATTGGAGCAAATAAAAATTTCCCCTGGTAAATGTTCTTTATATATGAGACATTATTTTTTACCGAGTAAATATTTGAAAACTACTTGAGTCAATAAAAAAAAAAAAAATCTACAGTGAAGCAGTCAGGATTATGGTTATGCATAGCATTTCCATGATTTTAACCTAGCTAAATATACTAGTCCATATATTCAGGAGTTAAAAGAAAGAAGGGGGCTTCCCTGGCGGCGCAGTGGTTGAGAGTCCGCCTGCCGATGCAGGGGACACGGGTTCGTGCCCCGGTCCGGGAAGATCCCACATGCCGCGGAGCCTGCGCGTCTGGAGTCTGTGCTCCGCAACGGGAGAGGCCACAACAGTGAGAGGCCCGCGTACCGCAAAAAAAAAAAAAAAAAAAGAAAAAAAAAGAAAGAAGGATGAGCTTAAACATCTTTTTTTGGGCAGTAATACTTTATTGACTGTCTTCTCACTTTCCTGCATTTTAAAATTTTCTCATTGTTTTTACGAAATTCTTGAATTTAGAGTACTCCCCACTCTATAGTGAAAATGCCAGCATATTTCTAACCTTTTTATATTTGTAGTGTTTTTATTGTTTGTTTGTTTTGTTTTTGCCCAATAAAACATATGTGTAACAGAGCTGGGTGTGTGATTTAAAGTCATATTTGCAAAATACTTTGAAATCCACAGAGTGGTAGAAGGTAGGGAAAGTATACATATTGTCATAATCCCTGTATTAACCAGTTCTGTCTAAAAACAATAGAGTTCTATATCCCCTATGTTGAATTTATAAACAAACTAAATCAAATTAAAACATCTTTCTGAAAAAAAATCAAAAAAAAAATCTTTCTGGCATCTTTTATAAAAAATAGATCTAGATTCTTCTAGAGCTCAAGTCAATCTTAGTTACTGAAGAAAGGTATCGGTTTTGTCTAGGAGACAAAATATATCTGCATAATTGAATGGGTTTATCTATTTTATTTTGACTTTTTGCTTCTATGTGCACAGAGATAGTACTTTTCTCAAGCCCCTGGGGTGCCCTCAGGGCACTAAAAACAGTAAGTGATCATATTCTACATTTAATACATTAAAGGCATTTTACAGGAAAGGGGATGAGAATAGGAGTATATGGTGTAGGGAAGATGGGAAAGGGAATAAAATGCAGACAAGAGAACCCATATTTATTAAACTTGAATACAGTTAAGGCATTCTGCTAACTAATGTGAGCTACAGAAACTGCACACTGGATCACTGAGAATAACCACAATATATACAGATGGTTCAGATGAGGATTGTCTTTTATTACTTCTATTACTTAATTGCCTGGATGCGTTGGAATGTCAGTCCTAAAACAACTAAAACTCAGAGGCACTTTCAAAACCACTTTGCATATTCTATATGTGTTTCTGCTCAGCAATTCTTGTGGTGACATGAAATTTTAACTGCAAATAGGCTGAAGGTTTGCAAAAGTATTTAATCTTAAATTAGGCAGAGTCCATGGAAAAAATGACATATTTGTCTGCCTTAAGTTTATTCAAATTTCCAAAAAAGAATTTTTTTAATTATACTTTAATTCAAATAATAACTCTTCTAATATAATTGAGATCCTAAAATCCCTTCTTGAGATTTCCTAGTTGGTTATCTTTGTAATAATTTTTTTAAAAAGGTCTGCTGTCATAAAGAAACCTGATATTTCAATCAATAGCATTCAACACTACTCACATGATTTTGGCCAAAACATACAATCATTGGTGACTGTACACCATTAGAAACAGCATAAAGTTAAATGTTAATAGTATGGTGTGAGATTGGCTTGCTGTTAGAGTGTGTGCTATAGCAGTAGCATTAATTTATTTATTTCATTTTTGTCATTGCATACACTTTAAGGTTTTTCGTCTAACAAGGAGCAGGGTATACCAGGGTCACCTGAGAGAGATTTGCTACCTGAATGCCAGAAAGTAAGGAAACCCAGGAACTGTTCAGAACCTTCGAAGAATTGGAAGACTGTAACCATTCAAGATACAATCGCATGTTAGATGAACCAAAAGAAGTGCTGGAGTTATGGGCCTCTCATCATCCCCTCAGAAGATAGCTCTCCCTTGCTCCCCACTCTAGTGACTCTACCCTACTTACAAACTAGTTCCTTGTCAGCTTCTCCCTCAATATGCTGCGCTTATACTTACAGTTCTTACTTCTACGGCCCTCTCGATAACTCAAAATGTCCCAAGAAACAGGATCGAAATAGATTCTTTAATCACTAAGCAACACAGAGCATTCTTACTGGATAAGGGTCATCTCCTAGGTTGCAGGGCTGTGGTACATCCAGCCATGCAGCTATTAATCAAAGAGTCATTCATTGTTGAACAAGTTGGAGGTTACAAGCATATATTCATGAGCACATTCATTAAGTTGAGAGTCTGGTAGGCAAAGATGGTGGCAACTTCAGAAGTGTGGTTCAGGGTGGCTTGCTCCCAGTAACGTGGTCTGCCCTGAAGATGGTGCTGCATCTGAGTATATGTGTCACTACAGCTGGTGGCCCTACAGAACATGGACCCTCATCGCCTATTCTTGCAGGCTGAATTAACTAACATGGCTAGGTCTATCCTAATTATAGTATCTATTCTGATTTGTAGCAATTCAAAGATTGATAACTTCAGTTTTAAGGAGGAAGTTGTGGTTGGATTTTTCAAAATCATTTGAAGTAATAATAGATGAAGAAATACTTTTTATTTCCATTGGGAAAACTTGTTTCAAAAATCCAACATAAGTGCTTAACCTAGTTACAACCCTAATCCTCTAACTAAGTGATATCTTTGGTTTGACTTTATATACTCTATAAACAGAACAACAAATTAATTCATTGTGTTTTGCTACTGTTTGGAAAAATATATTTCTTTATTTGGTCAAAGGGCTTGCTTATTTTCACAAAGATAGATATCATTTGTTACCACAGTGGAAAACAGTGAAATTACAACTAAATTTGAAACTCTTATTTACTAGTATTCCATTCATTTTTTAATAGAATTTATTTTTTAGAGCGGTTTTAGGTTCACAGCAAAATTGAGCAGAAAGCACAGAGATTTCCCACATATACCTGCTCCCTCACATCATAGGCTCCTGAATTATCAGTATCACCCAATGGAGAGGTAAATTGTTTTATAACTGATGAACCTACATTGAAACATCAGTATCATCCATAATCCATAACTTACATTAGGATTCACTACTGGTGTTGTACAGTCTATGGGTTTGAACGAATGTATAATGACATATATCCACCATTATAGCCTCACACTGAGTATTTTCACTGCCCTAAAGATCCTCTGTGCTCTATTTATCCCTCCTTTCTACCATCCCCTAATTTTTTTTTACTGTCTCCATACTTTTGCTTTTTCCAAAATGTCATATAGTTGGAATACAGTATATACAGTATATAGTCTTTTCAGATTGACTTCTTTCACTTAGTATTGTTATACATTTAAATTTATTTCAATCATTTTTATTTCATGATACTGATGAAGACGATGATAATGGCAATTCAATAGCAGGATGCTGTGCAATGTTATATAAGGAATACTGGGAAAGAGAAATTTTTGTGTTGTTAATATAAAATTTTTCACACAAGTCCTAAATAATGTCATAAATGATATCCAAGCAGGACACAATGTGGACCCAAGGGAAATCTCACTGTCTTCTACAGACACAGAAAAACTTATTTGTTCAACGCTTTCAAAAATATGGAAAGACTATCATGCAACCTAACATTATGTCCCATAGTGGCTTTGATATCTAATTGCTAGAAATATAATATTTTAATGATATTTATGCAAACTGACCAACCAAAAATGTATGATACCCATGTGATTAAAAACCACAATAAATTTACTTTCTTTACATCGTTGTTTTGTAACTACAAAAGGAAAAATTAATACCCTCATGCTATAATGACAATCACCAGAACATTTTCCTACTAATGTAGATTGCTTTAAGTTTATGCTTCAATCTACTTACATTTCCTTCTTTCCCATAATAATGATTTATGTTTATAGAGGAATGAAACATGCCACTTATAGAAATCCTATGTGGAAAAATTAAGTGATATATATGAAGTGTCTTAGAACTTAGAATAAAATAGGACATTGGGTATGAGGTGAATGGATGGTAAGTGCTATTATCTGTGACAAGTTAGTTCTGTGAAGCTGAACTCTCCCAATTTTTATTACCAGAAGTCATAAGAACAATGTCTAGATGTCTATCCTTCAGCTGCTATAAAAAGATTTGACAAGATAAAACTCTAAAATCTCACATTCCTTTCTATTTGTATGCCAAGGCAATAATACCATATAAGGTTCCTCACATGTCATTCATCAAGCAGCTTCGTGCAGAGACATCCTGATGATGACAAGGACTTAAGACAAAGACAAAAGGAAACAATGTATTACAGACATCCTCTACTGTGGATCTGGGAATCTGATGCTGAAAAGTAGGCTTAACTTAAGAATGTTTAATTTTTACTAACAATAGAAATTGCTGTCGTGATGTGGGATTCTTGGACTTTTTGTTTCAAACACTGGAGTAATTGAAGCAGAATGATATATACAGTCAGTCACTTTGTGACAAATGTGAAGCAGTGAGAATACTTCAACACTTCTTTAAATCATGTGGAGTTAATGTGATCTCCATATGTACAAAATGAATCTTGATCCCTCTACTTCATTCTCTATGCAATGATTCTCAGATCTGACTGGGAAGTTTTCACAAAATAAAGATTCCTGGACCTCTATCCCAAACGAAATTCAAATTTTGGGATGTGAGGTACAGAAATATATATTTTTCTAATTTCGGTGTCATATTTTCATGAAGATGGCACATCAGTAAGAAGAATGAATGGACTTTAGAGACAAATTTATTTTAGCACCTGGAAATGAAATCTACCTCTCACATTCATTTGAAGTAGCTATGTGTTATCTCACTCATTTCTCTTCTCTTCTGAGCTTTCTCTTTGTTTCTGTGTGGCCATTTCCAACCTGGAAATTCTTCTTAATAGAAAAGATGGAAAGATTGATCAATTCATTTTTTCTTCTTTTGTCTATTCAAAAGTGCCTATTGAGAAGCTCCTGTGTTCCAGGCACTCATGTCCTGGGGTAAATGGGCACAGGCCTGTGAATGTTAAACAAGTACATTCTCAAATCCACAGACCACAACTGTATTACATGCTATATGGGAAAATGCAGCAAGCACTATCCTTGTTAAAACGGTCAGAGAATGTTTCCTCTACCATTCACAGCAAACCCTCTCCATTAAGGCATGAGACAGATACGTGTGTCATACTTGTTGATTTTTATTTGAACTAAACAATTCCAATTAGCCTGGGTTTATTCTAAGATTAGACTTCCTGGAAATGGCAAGTTTTACTTGTTAAATTAATCTGCAGTTAAACTAAACACTAATGATTTTAAGACTTACGGTACATGGTTTCATTATCTTAGCCTGTATTATGAAAGGTAGCTTTGGTTTTATTTATTAGTCCTTTGGAATTTGTTATTAAATTTTATGATGTTAGTGGTTAAAATACAATAGCTAAGCATGAATATAAATCTGCAGGAATGAATCTGCAATTAATTAGTTTTAGGATTTATAGTATTGAGTGTCAACTTTGGAGACCAGGGCTTTCCTAGTTTTTCTTAAACAATTCTGTAAACTTCTTGCTTCACCTATAGGTACAAAATCTTGCTAGAATATAAAGATTGCCCTAATGGTTAATTTAAAAGATATTAGAAGTACAAATATGTACTTTTCACGTAACATTTATAATTTAAACTACTGACAACAGATCTAATCTCTCAAACAAATGTTAAGGAGAATTGTTTTCCCAAAAATTTTAACCTGGAAGAAAATACCACTTAACATGCCATACTCTTACTTAATAAAATGCCACCAAAGAAAGGGCAATAATGCAAAGGCAAAGAATAAATTTTGAGTGAATTTGGGAAAAAGAGTGACAGTTTGATTAGATATCTTAGAATATCCCACATTCAAACCCACGCTATTTAGTTGCTTAGAATAACTTGAAAAGGGAAATCAAGGCTTAAAATGTTGATATTTATTTCTCATTACATTTACTGTAGCATAAAAAGTAATAATATAGAAACTGAAGCCTAAATGTCTGGGTTTAAATTTTGGCTCCATCTACTCTAGCTGTGTGACTTTGGGCATGTTACTTCACCTCTGTTCCTCAGTTTCCTCATCTGTACAATGGGAACTCAACAGTACCTACCTCTATATGCTTGTTGGGAGAATTAACTGAGTGCATACATATAAAAGGGTTAATTAGCAACCAGTCTGTACATAGTTAGCATCCAATAAATGTTACCTATAATTATTGTTGTCTCTAGTATTATTTTCTCTAGTTCAGAAAATGGTTGGGAAGATTTTGCTTGTTTGTAAAAACAAATTTTTTAGCTGTCATTTAATGGGCTGAGGGCATTTTTTACAATTTAGATATTATATACTGCTTACATAACTTTTGTTATCCTGTGGTATTTTATGAACATAATCATATATGTTCATTACCTAACTTCCATTTTAAAGTAACTGCAGAAATTCATTTCTCAAAGTGACTTAATTTCTCAAAGTACCTTGGAACTAATTTTCTTAAAGTTCCTTAAAATTGTCCAGAAAAAAACAAATCAGAGTAGACTAAACCCAAACATTTCAAAAATGTCACTGTACAAGTGTATCCATGGTTTGAAGTTTAAGGCATACAAAGTCCACACTGTGAATATACTTGCCACGTCTCACATTAGCACTCCTGTCACAGTGAAAGCAAGACTTCTGCCTTCAACCGGAAAGTTCACCAGGATATGGATTATCATAAAATGTAAGCAAGGGCCAGATATTTCAGTTTAGCTATCAACCCACTAAAGAAACTGTACAAATGCATGTTCCATGAGTCCATGGAACTAAACATACTTCTTTACCAAAGTACAGAAAATTAACTGAATTTAAAGAGGATATTTAAAATAATCATATTTTAAATTTTAAAATCTTTTTGGAATTTATTCATTTAATTATTAAGAACGTTTAAAAATGCATATACAAATGGAAAAAGAGCAAAAATCATCTGCACTCTCACAACCCAGAGAGAAAATTGTCTGCTCAGCCAACACACACTCCCCCGCCTCCCCAAGCCCAGGCATATGTTCACACAATATGAACCCACTCCCTGGCTACCAGTAATTAAATCAGGAGTCAATTAACCTGATCTTGGTTAATCATAGTCCCGTCAGCAGGAATTTGTATGTGAAGATAAGAAATTTCAGAGCATGTGTTATATCCATCTTATTTTTTTCATAAAGACTTTAATAAAATAATTTTTAATGTTTGAAATATTTCCATCTTTTACTAAAAATTCTTATTTCTTACGTATTGAGTCATATACATTTATGATTCATAGACAATCGTGTTCTCCATAAGAATAGTCACATTTCTGTAGTTGTTGGTTTTGCCACATCTCCTAATTTGAGCTCATGATTAATAAACAACTTTCTAGATAAATTTTTCATGTGTTATGCATTAGTTTAATTGTAGTAGAACATTTTTCTCAAACCAGTGTGAAACGTAGCTTCAGCATCATATGCCACAGAGTTCAAGTACCCAAGAATCCCCCACCCCATTTGTTAAGTGATCTCCACCAAAATACCTAGCTAGCTATTCAATTTTTCCATTAAAAAAGATGATATCATGTTCATTAATATCTAAAATTATAGATGAGTACCTAAACACTTTGGGTAAAATAAAAAATCTAGATATTTACAAATATTTGAAAGAGTACACAAAATTTCAAACTGTTATACAAAGGGACCGCTGTCCTTCTTCTCCCATCACCCAATCTATTTCTCTTTAGAGGATTAAAATTTTCCTTGACTTATTTAGTGAAGCTGGGAAAAGAAAGTGAGTTTTGCCTGGCTCAGATCCTTTGGGAGTTATCTGTTCCAAGAGCATGTGGGCTCTGCCCTGCTCCACCTTCTATCGAGCAATTTGAGCTGGAGAAGACCCAAGTGTTTCTTCATCAGTAAATCTGAAGTCCTGTCATTCTCTGTATGGGCTAATGGGACTAGTAGGTATGAGGTAATGCAGTAATTCCCATCATGATTTTCTGGTAGATCTGTTCTACAATTGAGTTTTGGATGGGAGTTGTCAAAGGACACCTGTGAAGGAAGCATTAGGGGCCGGAGGGTGGCCCCAGACCCAAGCCAAATTTATTTGTCTAAATAGCTCTTGGTTGCTCTCAAACACAAAGAAGAAATAATACCATTATCACATCTACAAACTCCAACATAAATATTTGTAGCTAAGCAGTCTTGTCTCATATAACTACTTTTTAAAAGAATGCACTGTTCTGCTCAAAATATTTACTTTAAAAACTTCAGTATCTCTTGTGTAATGCCATTACACTTTAGAGTAGGACAGACTGTCAAGACATAGTTCACTGACAACTTTCATGTCATTTAATGTTAACTAACATTTCCAAGGAAATGTGATTCTTAGAATTTTCTGTCCTGGTGACATTTGTGTAGATTTAAAATGCACAAAAATAAAAGGTTGGGTTTCCCTGCTGGCGCAGTGGTTGAGAGTCTGCCTGCCGGTGCAGGGGACACGGGTTCGTGCTCTGGTCCGGGAAGATCCCATATGCCGCGGAGCGGCTGGTCCCGTGAGCCATGGCCACTGAGCCTGCGCGTCCGGAGCCTGTGCTTCGCAACGGGAGAGGCCACAACAGTGAGAGGCCCGCGTACCGCAAAAAAAATAAAAATAAAAAATAAAAGGTTCACGTTAGCAATATGAAACATCTTAAGAATTTGAGAAAGGAGCATATTCTAAGGCATTTGTGATGAAAGGTACAGAAATAGATACAGATATAGTTCTCCCACTCTTGGGATTCATAATACAGCTAATTGACTTCATTTAATTAATTGTTTCTTAAACTTATTTGACCATTAAACATACCAGCTCTCAATGTTTATAAACAAAAAATTAACAGCCCTTTGAACTTTTATTTCAGTAACTATCTCTGGAAAATATTTGCTGAATTGAGCCTGTATAAGAATAGTCTACTTGTTTACAGAATTTCTGTATAGATCGAAAGATCTGAAGTACCTTTGTAGAAGTAAAAGAACTATTTAAAGCCATAAGGCCTATGGTTTCCTTTGTTCACTTTAAGGAAACACATCACTTTGACAGAGGCTTAAAGAACTTTTACACAACTATGAATCTAACTTTTCCCCACAATAATTTTATGTTCACTTTTTCTAACAGTAATTGTTCACCTTCCTGGGGAGGTGGTGAAGCAAGCTAGCAAGAAACAGCATAGCACGCCACTCCACACTGGGCTGAGTCATGTCTTGGTTAAATGGATTTTGGGGGGAGTTATTACTTGTTAACATTTTTTCTTCTTTTCTCACCAGAACCTTATCATTATAAAACATTATTTTATTCAAATCACAAGTCATTCTTTCTGAACAAGATGTTGCATATGATTGAAGGACAGGGAAAAGCACAGTACTAAAAAACATGAAAAATGTTCACCTTTTGTGAAATCAACTTGCTTTTAAAGACTGTTGGCTGAAGAAGAAATTGCAAATTATTTTTGAATGACTTTTGGTGAGCACTTTTGCAACTACAAATAGAAATTATATTCAACTTTCTATCATAGCTTTGATCTTTGATCCACAATGGATTATTAAAAAACTCCTAATGATTAATCAATGTCCATTGCAAAGATGACATAATAGGGGGGAATATTTTATTTAAAGTAAAACAAAATTTAAAACATTCATGCGATAGTAATATTATTTTACCGTGAGTCTAAAATAACACATAAATATAAAACTCTTACATATGATGTACTGTATATATCTTTCAGTCTACTTCAAGTTTCAGACTTCATAGTTGTGTCCAAGAAGTAATATACCTATTAAGAGTAACTTTTAATTTTATATGAATTACATGGTCATTTATTCTTTATACTAGATATAAAGTATGAATAGCATGATAAGGTAAGGAACACATATTTGTAAATCATGTGAAAAAATGTATAGCACACTGCTGAATATAGAAGTTGGAAATTAGAAACAGTAAGAACAGCATATGTCAAGACATGATATGTGTGTGCATGTAACTGAAATACTGATATATATTTTTAGGAAAAAAGTCTAAATGTGGATATTGAAAATCACGAACTCTACACAAGATTATTACGTTTAGTGAGCATGATTTTGGAATATAAAATCAGAGACTTAACAGTAATTGCGGATTTTTTTTTAAAATAAATTTATTTATTTATTTTATTTTGGGCTGTGTTGGGTCTTTGCTGCGCGCGGGCTTTCCTTCGTTGCAGCGAGCGGCGGCTACTCTTCGTTACGGTGCGCGGGCTTCTCATTGTCGTGGCTTCTCTTGTTGCGGAGCACCGGCTCTAGGTGCGTGGGCTTCAGTAGTTGTGGCTCAGGGGCTCTAGAGCGCAGGCTCAATAGTTGTGGCGCACGGGCTTAGTTGCTCCGCGGCATGTGGGCGTTCCCGTGCCAGGGCTCAAACCTGTGTCCCCTGCCTTGGCAGGTGGATTCTTCACCACTGGGGAAACGCTAATTGCGGATTTTTTAATCTCACTACATTAATATTAATGAGAACGGTGTTTAAGCCCCTTTATTTGATCTTGAAATCTGTACATTTTCTGTATCAAATTTTTCATTTCTTTTCCTTTTTGAAATCAGAGTAAAAACTCTGATTTCAGGGTGAGCGCCTAGAATTTCTCCTCTACATAAATGATTTGGTTGTGTCAAATCAATTCTACTTTTAATGTGGATTTTAAATATGACATTTTATTTATTTATTTTCTTGAGTTATCCTTCATCTAACTCCTTTACATATGACTTTAAAACTGTTATTTTTAGGTAATGCATTTGTATCTTAATGAATATTTTCTCCAATCCCTCAAAACTGAAAGAAAAAGCTTAACCTTAACCATCAAAGTGCTCAGAGAAATCCAACCTTTGTATAGGAGCGTGGTAAGTAGAATAATGACTCCCTCACCAAAAAAATAATTAAAAGTTTTGTCCATGGCCTAATTCCCCAGACCTGTGAATATGTCATCCCATGTGGCAAAGGGGACTTAGGCTGATGTGATGAAGTTGAAGATCTTGATTTATTTGCAGTTGATGACATTTTTCCATATTTTAATTTTTGTATTTTAAATCTTTGAGTATAACTATAGTGCTTTTACTCTATAATACTAATATTCTAATTAAGATCTTATGTAATGTCTAGATAAATAAGGTAGTATGTGAGGAAACATTTAATTCAGATTTAGACATATTTCATGAACATCAAGATCATGAATACTATGCCAAACTTAGAAGTAAAAAACACATTTTGAGTAAATATGAGAATGAAATAAATGAATGAAATTTATTTCATATGCAGAAGATAATCTTCCAATTGATACAGCTGTGAGGAAAAAAGGAATCTTTTTTCTCCATAAAATAATCAGGACCTTCTCATGTGTGTTCATAATAACACAGAGTGACTTCTGATCATGAGGTTAGATATATCCATATCATGAGAAAGTAGAATTCTATGTTCATAAGAATATATAGAACAATTAGATAGAAAAAATAGTGTGTGTGTTTTTAAAAATCTAAAAGAGTGTACTTTATTACCCCAGTTTTTCTAACTTTGGCATTTGGGAGCTCTAACTCTGTTTTTTTTTGTTAATCATAAACATATGCATACATATATATATATATATATCAGTTTATAACTTTGTATATGTATAACTGTGTGTGTGTGTGTGTGTGTATATATATATATATATATATATATATACACACACAC